>NC_089250.1:30525335-30875067 GCF_963930625.1 Muntiacus reevesi
GCATGACACACATGTATACATACGCTATCTAGGAGAGTCAACAGATGATTTATATAGAAATGTTTGCCAGTAGATCAATTCCATTTGAGGAATCTATTGTAAATAGTAAAGGACAGCCAGGACATAGAAGCAACCTAAAAATCCATCAGCAGAGAAATGGATAAAGAAGATGTGGTACATATATACAATGCAATATGACTCAACCATTAAAAAAATAATGAAATAATGTCATTTGCAGCAACACAGACGAACCTAGTGGCTTCCCTGGTAGCTCAGCTGGTAAAGAATCCACCTGCAATGCAGGAGACCCCAGGTTGATTCCTGTGTTGGGAAGATCCCCTGGAGAAGGGAGAGGCTACCCACTCCAGTATTCTTGGGCTTCCCTAGAGGCTCACACGGTTCAGAATTCACCTACAATGTGGGTGGCCTGGGTTCGATCGCTGGTTTGGGAAAATCCCCTGGAGAAAGGCATGGCAACCCACTCCAGTATTCTTCCCTGGAGAACCCCATGGACAGAGGAGTTGGGCAGGCCACCGTCCATGAGGTCGCAAAGAGTCAGACACAACTGAGCGATTAAGCACAGCACAGATGAACCTAGAGACTATCACACTTAGTGAAGTAAGTCAGACAGAGAAGCACAAAGGTGTATCACTTACACGTGGAATCAAAAAAAAAAAAAAAAATCACATAAATGAATTATTTACAAAACAAAAATGGTGTCACAACTGTATAAAAGCAGACTACTGTTACCAGGAAGAATGGGGGTGGGGATAAATTGGGAGATTTGAACTGACACATACACTCTACTATATATAAAATAGATAACTAATAAAGACCTACTATACAGCACAGGGAACTCCACTCAATACACTGTAATGATCTACATGGGGAAAGAATGCAGAAAAAGCATGGATGTATACATCTGTATAATCGGCTCACTTTGCTGTACATCTGAAACTGACAGAACACTGCTAATCAACTATACTCCAATAAAATTTATTAAAAATTAAAAGTTTTAAAAAAAACAGTAAAAGAAACCCTATCCAAGATGAACTCCCCACAGTGGGCGAGCTATGGTTTGGAAAGTGACGGGTTCAACCTGCCCGCACATGAGGATCGCCACAGCCTGCCATCTTTCTGAAACTCCCATAAGTGAAGTCACTCCTTTTAAAAATACACTGTGGAAGAATTAACACCTACCCTTATTTTGCTTCCTCTGAGCACAGGACGAGACTCTAAGAGAGATTCTAGAGGAGGTGCATTCAGGACGGAAGGGCTGACATGAAAAGGATCAAGGATGACAAGTGTCTGAGCAGAGGACACAAGTGTATTAAAACCGCTTCTCCAGCTTCACATGTTGGCCTTGGGTTGTGCTGGTTCTGGACTATGGGATCAACAGATGCTTCCATGTGACGATCCCACATGGTTCCTAAAACTGCCAAAAAACAAACTCCCAACTATAGACAATTTTTTAAATGGTACCTAACCGGTGGCACCATTGGAAAGACACTGCTCAATCAATAGCTGTCTGACTCACTACTGCGTATACATTTTTTCAAATCCAATCTTTCAAATGATGGCATAGGAACAAATTGATGAATGTGCACTAATTAGAAAAATAAGCTATTGATCAAAGCCTCTGGTTAATAAATACATTTGTACTCTGTTAAAATGCAAACAGCAAGTTGTTTTGATATTGTCACAAGATAAATTCATGACACAGAGACAATTTATTTTGCATATTCTCCCCTCATAGTTTAATTTCATACAAGCCATGCACTAGAACTTTTGCATAAGGCATGACAAGTAATCTATGAAAGCGGAAATAACTAGAGACTTGGCAACAGAAAGATGCTGGAAGACTGGTGAAGGTCATTCTTATAAGTTGGGACAGTTAATTTTTCTCATTCATCTCAACAATCAATTATGTCTGTAGAAAATGGTTTCCATTTATTACGCTTTTTAAAAAACTGCTTAATTTTCTTCATTATAATTGGGCCTGCATATTATGAGATTGCAATATTTTCACGCAAAACATCTTCCTTAATTCCTTTACAATAACACTTTCAGTAGAGAACCTATCAATATATACATCTGCATAAAATCTTAAAACATTACATTCATTTCAATGTGTTGACAAAAGAAATTATTGAAATCACTAAAGAAAATATTCTGGCATTTACTTGTTCACTATAATTTTGAATTCATATATAAGCTAAAACTAGTAAGAAACAGTCTGTTAAAAAAAAGAAACAAGTTTTGCTATAACACTTAGGTTTACTGCCTGTCTAGCCATTTCCGACACATTAGACGCAAGAAATTGTCCCAGTTAAGGCTTGAAATGGCCAGCAAAGCTGCTAGTATCTCAAGAAAATGTTTTACATGACAGTTAAAAGTTCCAAGTGTAAAACTAAGCAATCACATTCTGAGACTCACACTTATGAAAGGTTTACATAGAACCCACTGATCAATGTTTGCACAGAGCAAAAAGACATTCTTTGCATTTCCTGCAGAAAATGATGAGGGTTTAGTCCTTATCATGCATAGGTCACAAAATGGAAAATACTGTTGTCATATTTGAAGTACTAGGTTTTGCTATAAGAATAAAATTCTTTTTAAAATTAAGAAAAGCATCATGTTAAAAAACTAATACTCAGAGATTGCTTTATCATTTATGCAAAATGTGAGTCATTTCATAATGCATAGTATTCCTCCTTACATGATGGCATTCAGTAAAAGAACCAATATAAATGGACACAAATGCATATTTTTCTGAGTATTATATTTTTTTAAATTAAAATCTGGTTCCATACACATATATTTTAAACTTTCTTCCAAGGGAGAAATAAATTCTATGTTTACCCCATACAAAAAAATACTATAAAAGGCAACAGAATTCTCTCACTTTAAAGAGATTGGAGGAAAAGTTTCTAACATGAGAAAGTAACCATAATAAACACTAAATATGACACGTGAAAACTGAACATGTACTTTAAGTTTCGGAGTCAAAAGAAAAATAACATACCTCCTTATGGAAGGATCAACATTAATTGTGGCAAAACGGGTCTATGTAAATGGCAGTAACAACATACCCTGAGAGAAGCTTGCAAAGAAATTTCGTCATCTGACAACACCAATTCGATTTTTAATCTTTTAGTGTGAGATGAGGAGGGAGGGGGGGAAAAGTATCCCAACAGTGACCTCTAGTGGACAAGTTTTAAAACGATTCTCTCAAATTCCTCTTTAGGTCTGAAAAGTTGAAAAACATTTACAAAGCTAATACTCCCAAAGACCATAAGAACCAGGGATTAGATAAGATGCAGACTGCAAAAGACTCAGCTAACACCGGCTTACAAGGGAGGGTCACCACAAAGGCAGGCAGGCAGAGAGACAGAAAGACCATCTTTGAAGTAAATGCTGCGTCCCCTTCTTAGAGACCCTGAAAGCAAGCAAGCACTGAGTCTATCATCTCAGACAGCTGGACCTCACCACCACTCACGACCTACCAACCCATTTATCAACTGGCATTAACTCAAGGGTCTACTTCATGTTCTCCCTGCTTTTGGCACTTTTCTGGAGTGGTATGTACAATACCTAAGCATACAACAGCATTCCTAATTTCAAGAAACGCATCCTACAATTAATTGTTTAAAAGTGCTAGTAAATCATTTGGGATCTTAAATACATAAAACAGAGCTTCCCAGGTGCCACTAGTGGTAAAGAACCAACCTGTCAATGCAGGAGACATAAGAGACTCGGATTTGACCCCTGGGTGGGGACGATCCCCCGGAGGAGGGCATGGCACCCCACTCCAGTATTCTTGCCTGGAGAATCCCATGGACAGAGGAGCCTGGTGGGCTACAGTCTGGACGGCTGCAAAGAGTTGGACCCAACTGAAGTGACTTAGCACACACACATGCATACATAAAACTAAGGGAAAGAGTAACAAGGGGACCAAACCAGGAGACCTAGACTAGTAGTAGGTCTTCATTTCCTTTTGGAGAAGTCACTCAGCTGAGCCCACCAGGTTTGCCAGGTGGAGAAAAGCACTCACAGCTGGTCACGGCCCCAGCTTTCCAACTGTGCATCCTGGGGTGTCCCTGAGGAGCCAGACACACCGCGGAGACAATGCAGGTTTGGTTTCAGACCACCCGCCACAACAAAGCAACGACTGCAATAAACGGAGTCACACAAACTTTTTGGCTTCTCAGAGCCTGCAGGAGTTGTGTCTACACTCTACAGTCGTCTATTAAGGGTGCAAAGTATTATGTCCAAAAAAATGTACATATCTTAATTTAAAAGCACAAAGCTTTAAGAAAAAAATGCTAACCATCATCTGAGCCTTCAACCAGCTGTCACCTTTTTGCTGGCGGTGGGTTTGAAATATTGCGAGAAATACCAAAGTGACGCACAGACACGAGGTGAGCAAATGCTGTTGGAAAAAAACGGCCCAGTAGCTTTGCTCAACTCAGCGTTGCTGCAGACCTTCAATTTCCCCCAATTCAATTCAATTTCCGCCAAGTTCAATAAAGTGAGGTCTGCCTGTACCACATGAGTACATCATTCCCTCCCTGCGAAAGGGCCGGCCTAAAGGGGAAAGACAGCAATTCCTAGGACAGAAGGCTCTGTTTCTCTGCTCAGCACATCGGAAAGGCGCCTACAAGCAGTGAAGGAACAGAAGCGTGCAGTGGTTACACTCACTCAGATCCACACACTGACTGATCCTGAAGAAGCCGTCAGCTTCCTCCACTGACCGCTTCACCCAGACCCGCTGTTTCCCACCCCGGTCCTGCCATCGCTGCCTTTGCATGAGGGCTTCCTGGGAAGCCATTCCATGCTCAGCAACGGGCAGTAAAGAGGAAGGAACGACGGCTCAGCCTTCAACAAAGCTTAAGACATCTTTGGAGAGGACGGAACAGCAAGTGACAGGAGGACAAGGAAGAGCCATGCTGGTGCCAAGCATCTCTGAGTATGAGACTTCCCTGGAGGTCCAGTGGCTAAGACTCCACCTTCCAATGCAGGGAGTGCAGGTTCGATCCCTGGTTGGGTAACTAAGATCCCACATGCCTTGTGGCCAGAAAACCAAACATAAAACAGAAGCAATATTGTAACAAACTCAATAAAGACTTTTAAAAATGGTCCACATCAAAAAAAAAAAAAAAAAAAAAGAGTCTCTGAACAACAGGATTTGGGGGAGAGAAATCTCGTTTGCCAAGGCAGGCAGAGGGGCCAAGAGGAAGATGGGCAGGGTGTGAAGCAGGCAGGGGAGGAGAGGAGGAGCAGGAGAGCTTGATGGCAGAGCCTCGTCTTTACTCTGCAAACACTCCCCCTGGGAGAGCAAGCACCTCCATCCCGGCCCACAGAGTTACCTGTCCAATCACAGAAAAAAAAAAAAACAAAAAACCTCCCTCGCCACTGCACTTCCCACCTCCTTTAATCCACTGCAGACATTGTATGGACTGAAGGAGTTGTTACCAGCAGAGTAACCCCCCAGTGACTGCACCAAAACCCACCAGCTCCACCCCACTCATCCAGAGTTACACATCAATCGTGTCGCTGGAACAATGAGGAATCTCTGACAGTGATTAGACAGACAATTTTGAAAGACCCTGACAAATTCTCATGTCAAAAACTTTAAGAATTTCTGCTCACAAAATCTTGGGAGTTTGAGGGTCATCAGCTTGCCTTCCCCTTTCTCATGGCCTCACTCCTACTATGTTGAGGGGACCTGCTGATCTGTCAAAACCACCAGCAGGAAGAGCGGGTCAGCTCAGCAACACGCTCTTCCAACAGCCCCAAGGTACCGACTCCAGCCCTGGAGTTGAGAGCTGTCCCCAGACCAAGTCCCAGCATGAGTGAGCTGCTGATTCGTCCCCCAGGTACATGAGAGGACACATCAGAAGTGTAATTGGCACATGAGAATGCAAGATAAAAGCAGTGCTGAGGGGTTTATCTTTTGAGTCCCATCAGTTTGAATGTGGTGCCGTCAGCTAGTCCCCATTAAAAAACACGGGAAGTGAAAGACACTGATTACAATGAAAAGTGACAGGAGGCCGGACTCACCCACCTCCACGTAATGCATATTTATCTTTCCATCAAATGGACATATTTACTATAAACACTGGAAAAACCATAGCGAAACCATTCATTTAAATGCCAGAAAAATAGTAAAAGATGCTAATTTGACCTTAGTGAAACAGATCGGGCGTCACTGACACCACTCACAATGGCTTGAAACAGAATTTACCAAGACGATTAATTAGAGCTGACTGGATTAGGTCAAGAGTGTCTCAAATGGGAAAAAAGGGGAAAAAAGAGGTGGGGGCTAGAAAGAGGAGAAAAAGTTTGAATCCACAGCAAACCTCTTTAATAGCAGACACAACTTAACTCTGTTTATGCCTCCCTAAATTAATCTTACACTGCACGTCTAGAAAGAGAAACTAACACCCTGGTCCCAGAGATTTCTTTATGGATATATAAAAAGAAAAACTATGACTGTCTGAAAGACTTTTTAAGGAACCAGTCAATTAATGGTATAATGGGAACAAAACAGGTTTGGCTTCGTTTTTCAATGGAAACTGTTTTTCCCTCTGATGACGATGCAAGATTGAACACCAGTGGTAAACTTGGCAATTAGGAAATATTTTCATGAACTAAACGACAAAGAGAGCATCAGAAATTTCTGCTCACCAAATCTGGGGGAATTTAGGGATCATGCAGTCCACCCTTCAAAACAAATTTCAAATCCCCTCAGAACTGGGATTAGGGTCTCAGCCGAGAGAGAGCAGGACCATTTGCTACAAAAACAATGAAAGTGGCAGCATATTACCTGTTACAGTAACGATCACACGTGATTTGTCACCCTCACTATCAGCTGCTGGGGTTCCCAATACTCAAACATGACAACAGTGCCACTCTGCCCTCGCTTTTTGCTAAAAATGAACTGATCTGCCTGTTTCCTGCTCATGAGAGGCCCTTGCTGCCACTCTTAATTCTCCATAATCAACAGCTCTGTGACATTGCTTCAAGCTGTATATAACGCAACACACACATAAATTCACGACACAAATCCCTCAACATCACATTCTGCTCTGTTTCACCGAACTCGGAAGGCTCCCTCACAAATTCTTGCCACATGATCAGAAAAGCATTCAAGTCTGCAGGAAATACAGGAAGCACAAAGACGAGGCCATCAATCAGACATGAGCCGGGGCAGCGGGCCCCCGTCATTAACACCTTTTAAGCCACAGCTCTGAGAAGAAAATGGCCCACGTTAGTCATACAAGATTACACTTTACCAAGAGGTATGAAACCTACTATACGCTAATTGTACCACTCCCAATGCCTGGGATAATTTTCCTTGGAAATCAGACTCAAGAACTTGAAAAACGCAGATGCAAATTTCTATCACTTCTACAATTTTGTGCTCCCCACCCGCCCCCATCAAGCAGGGAAAGAAAGTATATCAATAATTACATTTTCCCGGAGAAAATGTACTTTGAGGAGAAAGTACTTTTGAGGAGAAATGTGCTTTCCTGGAGAAATATACTTTGAGGAGAGAGTATAAATGAAAGCTAACAATGTTTTGCTCTGAAAAAAATTCAACTTTAAAAAAAAAAAGATTTTCTTTTTGTTGTGGATCATTTTTTAAAAAGTCTTTACTGAATTTTTTACAATATTATTTGTTTTATGTTTTGGTGTTTTGGCCATGAGACAAGTGGGATCTGGCTCCTGGTGAGGGATCAATCCCACACCCCCTGCATTGGAAGATAAAGTCTTAAACACTGAACCACCAGGGAAGTCCTTCAACACTTTTTTGATAAGCTTTTTATCCCCCCGTGAAAAAATAACGAAAGTCTTAGCATTTCAGGCCACTCACTGCAGCAGTTTGCATACCCAAAGGGGACCATTATCGGAGGAACAATGTCAGTGTCTTCCTTCAATTTACACACATGAAAAATTGAGGAAAAATTCCTCAAAACAGAGAAAACTACAAAATACAGGAAGACCGTACGCTCAGGTATCCTACAGCCATCTCAGTACACTTTCACTTTGCCCAAATAATCATTTGTCATTACTGTCTAGGAAAACAGAAGAATTAGCAGTTCCACCACGTTACCTACAAGTCAGAAATTGTGTAACAGAGGACAGCAGTGGTTGACTCACTCGTTAGCTTGTTGTGGCTGAGGACCAGCTGTGTGATGTGGGACAGGGTGACTGGAAAAGAAAAGAAAAAAACACACAGTCAGTTAATGTACCCAAATTACACTCGCGCTCCTGCAAGGTAACGTGCTAAGTTCTTTTCACAGGTTGGAGTGTTACCACTCATAAAAATAGACGCAGGGATTCACAGAAGGCTGTCTGTTCAATGTTAAACCACATGAGGAAAAGCCACCCAATACAGGGTGCAATGAGAACAGCGAGTGAGCGCTAATGGAATTTCAGCACTAATGGGATTGACGTCGCAGGAACCAACAGGACCAGGGCCAGTGAGCTCTGCTCAGGGACCTGAGTGCTGGTCCAGCCTCAACAATCCACCTCACTCAGGGAACCAGTCAGGAAATCTGGAGGAACCTTCCCCAGCCCGTGCTTAGAAAACCATCCCATCAACACAGACAGACCACTGCTTCCCGAGTCAGTCAACCCCGAAATGCTCCTACATGCTCTCGATGACCAGAGTAAAAGCCCTCCACATGTTCCTCTCCACAAGTTTGGCTGACATTTCAAAGAACCAGCAGATGGCTCACCAGTTTCAAATATGATCATGGAAGCTTAAGCTGCTGAAAAAGACTAGATTTGCCTTTAAAAAAGAAAAGAAAAAGGTTTCTCCAAGTACCAAGAAAGAAAATATGTATACAAATTCACTAAAAAAAAAAAAGGCCAGAGGGGATTAAAAAGTGACCTCTACTTTGGGTTCTAAAACTTCACTTTGTGGTGAGCAAGCTATATATATTTATTATATGGGTGTATATATATATATACTGACATAAATAATATATATACACCCATGTATTTATTATTTGTTAAATTTACATTTATATACAAATTACATATATTTACCTTTTATTTATATTAAATTGTATATTTATATGTATAAAATAAATCTAAATGATTATATACTTTATACTAATTAGTGTACTTAATATATATTAAAGTTTTAAATGTGAAATAGATATATATTCGTGAAGAAACATATTAGAAATTTTTCTAATATCCTTTCTATAAGGACCTTATTTTAATATGACAGTTTTCTTCCCTTCAAAGGACACTAAGACAAATATTTTTTCTCAAGAGGAGTCTCAAGATTGGAACTCAGCATCCTTGAAAAAAATATGCATCACCCCGACTGCAACTTTTGAGTGTTTTTCTTTTGTTCAAACTAGCACAAAGTTACAGAAAAGTTCAAAATACAATACAAAGACCCATTTCTCTGTCCTGACTCATAAACTTTATGTCCCATAAACTTTAGGGTATTCCTACAAAGACATTCCCCTGCACAGTACATCATCATCATCTGATCCTCAGCCCTCACCCACTCCAGTTTCACCAAATGTCCCAAACAGTTCTTTAATAGAAATGGATCCAGTTTAGAATCCACGATGCATGTAGCTGCCAGGCCTCTTCAAGTCACGTCTTATTCTGGGTCACTGCTTCCTTGAATTTCATGACCACGAAGATTGTGAAGCACACAGGCCAAGGTACTTGTGTTATGTCCTCCATGTGGTTTTTGGTCCTTTAATTTTTATTGGAGTATAGCTGCCTTACAGTGTTGTGTTCATTTCTGCTGTACAACAAACTGAATCAGCTGGACATACCCACGTATCTCCTCTTTTTCACATTTCCTTTCATTTGGGTCACCACAGAGCATTGAGACCTTTGTTTATTCTTGATTAGCTCAGGTTATGCACCATTAGCAGGAATCCTGAGGAAATGCAGTCATCTTCTCACTGCATCCTATCAGCTGGCACAGATTTCTGCTGCATTAGTACTAGTTGCTCAGCTGTGTCCCACTCGGTGACCCCATGGACTGCAGCCCGCCAGGATCTGTTGTCCATGGAATTCTCCAGGCAAGAATACTGGAGTGGGTTGCCATTTCCGTCTCCAGGGGATCTTCCCAACTCAGGGATCGAACATGGGTCTCCTGCACTGCAGGCAAATTATTATATCTGAGGCACCACTAGTGCCGAACACTGGTCTAAGCGGTGGCATCTAGCATCTAGGGCCCAGGGATGCTGCTAAACATCCTACAAACGCACCAGGCAGCCCACCCAAGAAAAGAATCATCCAGTCCAAGACATCCATGAGGCCGCTGTGGAGAAATCATGAATTCATTTTACTTCCATTTGTATGGCTTTGTGGTTTCCTAATTTAGTCAATGGGTTACATCATTTGTTCAGATTATGATGATGATTTGTTCAGATTATGATGGTCCCTGATGTGGCTGGTGCGAATCCCCCATCCAAGCTGACTGCCTGGTCCTTCTGAAATGTCCCCCTCACTCTCTAAGTACTTCTACTCTTTGGCACAAGACAGTCAAACTCATCTTGCACTTCCACTGCCACAGGCCTGGAATCTATCGGCCATTTCTCCAATGAGCTTTGCTTTTTTTGTGTGTCTGCAGAAAATGGTACTTAGAAGCCAAAATCTGGGCACTAGCTGTGCTCATTGTTATTTGAGGTCTCAGTATTCTCAGGTGATGGAAGTAGAAAATACACACACATCTGTGCAGATCTCACTATATTATTGAAAATCCCAAGTTCACACCAATAGATCGATTTCAATACAACCCTGCATGGTTCATTCTAGTGTTCTCCCTTTCCTGTTTGTAGTTCCCTCTCTAACAGTGAGAACTCTGGTTTCCATTGTCTTTAAGCTACTTATGTATGCAGTCAGTACCCCTACGTGTAACTGCATGAAGCAGAGTTATCTCACATCTGGGTGTGGACAGCTCCATGCTGACCTGCAGGGACACTGAGTCAAGGTAAAGATGAGTAGGCAAGCTCGAGATGTGTCATGTTGGCAGAGACCTTGGAGGCTCTAGGACCAGCTTGTTCACACATCCAAAGATATGCAGGTCATTGGCTTACACTTGGCTGCAGATGCCTGACCAGTCACACACAGAAGACAGTGCTGGAGATCTCAGTCCAAGCCATCCCAACACCCGGACTTCTCAGATATGTCTTGAAAGTTCACATTTGGAGACGAAGTATGTCCTAAGCAACTAAGAAACGACCCTGGGGCAGGGAAGGGTGGTAGACTGTGCCAGTAAGCCTCTGGGGCCCCTGATGGTCACCTGGGCTTTCTTATCTCTGCTAAGCTATGTCTTGTGCCTTTATAAACTCCCTGGGTGAGTGGGCTCTGTGCAACCTTCTGGGTTCTTTCAACTATGCAACCTATGTATTAATGTAGTAATCCATCACCCCCTTTCTTCCCACCTGGACACCTGTCCAACTCAACCTCCTCACCTGCTTGCCTACCTTCCTCAACCTGATCCCGCTCGGGCTCAGACCCCCCAAGCCAGGCTCCCTACCCTGCACAGAGGCTCTCCTCACCCCACTCACAGTTCCATGCCTGGCTCTGGACCACCATGCCCACCCCCACTCTCCTACCCCCAAACCCTGAATGTGTCTCTTTTTCTGTTGAACTTACTGACTTTAGGATTGAATCTTTAGGGAATGAAGGAGAGAAAGGCAAAGCAAAGGAGCAATTTTACAATTTTAAAAACATTACCATGATCGCTTCTAACATGAGAAGCTAGATTTTAGACACTGCATGGCATCTTGCACACATCTATAAGAGTTAAGATTGTTCCTGTCCACTAGATACAGCATTCCTTTATCTCTGAGGCATATAGTCTGATATGAAAACAAGAAATCGCCAAGAGCAGCCTTCACATAAAACCAGAAGAAACAGATTGACAGATATGTAAGTTGAGACAGTAGCCAGAGTCATGTGAGGACAAACTGGAAATAACAGGAGTTACACAGAAGTTTCTCTCACTTATGCACGGGCAGTACAGAGCTGCTGGTTTCTTGCGACCCAGCCATTCCCAATGTTTGAATCCCACCTCACAGTCCAAAAGGGCTGCCTGAGCTTAGCCATCATGTCTATATTCCCCTTAGGAAGATGGAAAGGGGGAAAAAACCCCTTCCAAGAAATTGCACTTCCACTTATAATACAGTGATGCCTAAATGCAAAAGAGGTGGATTACAAGTGACCACATGTGAGATAAAATTAGGGGTTTTAAAACCAACAAAGATGGCGCGAACCAAAACCAGCAGACACTCACACTATGCAAATACTTCATTTGAGTGTCACAGAAATAATTCTGCTTACCAAAAAAACCCCTGATAATCCAATATCCTGCCTTAATTTTTCCTAAAATATCACAACTACCTTAATTAAGAAGAAAAAAACTTTGCTCTTCTCCCAGCTAACATTCATAATGAAGGATTTAATAAGAGAAAGTTGGGTTTTTTTCCAACCCTTTCATTGTCTTTTCTATTATGCAAGCATTTAGCAGGAGAGAAAATGAAGTTTGAAAGTTCTTTTTTTTTTTTTTAATAGAGAAATGTATGTGTTGCTTCACCTGATCACATTGCTATTAATAGATGTATTTTTCTTTCTCATTATTGCTACAGGGCTACATATTAAATAAGGAGGAGAAAAATTAGAACAGAAAAGGCAAAGTTAATAAAAGACCTTTGAGGAAATATTTAGGGCAACAATAGACTCTGGGCTGGGTCCGCTGGGAGGGCAGTTAAGCTGGACAGAATTGAAATCTCAGAATCAATCACAGAGCCTGTGACAGGCAAAGACCAAAGAGCCAGACAAGTATTCAAGCAGCTCCCACTGCCCTCCTCTTGGCCACGCAGAGTCCATTGTGGGTCTTATCCTGACACTGCACTGGTTAAAAAGAAGGGAGAGAAGGTCTACCAACACAGAATGGGTTATTTAAAAGTACAAAAGCCACCCTAGTCAATCATGTGGGCAAAATGGAACCAGGTCTCCCCACTGGCCTGCCCTGCTACTCACACACTGGGAAATCTCCCCGTGCAGGAAAATCATAGCTTCGGGCCCTGCTAGCAATACACTGTGCGGAAGCAGTGGCACCAGAACAACGACGACAAACTGTCATTAAAGGTCCTAAGGCAGTGTTGAACCGTGTTCTGCCCAGGCATTTTCAAAGTAGAATAGACTTCCAAAAGTCAACTAAATAACGGAGAAAATGTGCTGGCATACACTGTTCATGCTGCCGTGCCCTGGCTCTCATTCTGTCTTGAGCCTTTAGGAATGGGATGTGGATAGGAAAGGAAAAATTGGGAGATTGGGACTGATTATATACATGCTACTACTATAAAATAACTAATAAGGACCTACTCTACGGCACAGGGAACTCTATTCAATACTCCGTAATGACCTATACGGGAGAAGGATCCAAATAAGAGTGGATACATGTGTATATGTATAACTGAATCACTCTGCTCTCCACCTGAAACTAGCACCTTTGTAAATCAACTATACTCCAATATAAAATAAAAACGAGAGCAAATTAAAAAAAAAAAAAAAAGAAAAGAAATGGTATGTGGGTGAACACTGTATCAGGCCAAAATGAACACGTGGGGAAGAAAACTGTGAGGAGAGGGCTGTCTGAAGGTGAAGGGGGTGGAGAAGGGTGAGCCAGCTGGTGCTGTGTGTGTGTGTGAGAGATGATGGTTTATTTTCCAGCCAAGGATGGAATTGGCCAGAAAGTGCTAAATGGTCAAAGAAAAACCGCCTGTTTCAGTAACTTCCATGAGAGATCCCTTCAGGCACTCATGGACTGGACATTTACCAGGCACGTTCAGCGTGGCGATGATGTCTTCCGTGGAGATCTCTGAGAAGTAATGTCAGACGTAGAGAACACTCGTATGGACACCAAGGGGGAGAGGCAGGGTGGGATGAATGGGCGATTAGGACTGACATGTATACACTACTATGTACAAAACAGACTACTATTTTATACATAGTATACCATTTTATACACAGTATACTATTTTATACATGGTACACAGCTCAGGGAACTCATACTAAGTGCTCTGTTTTGACCTAAATGGAAAGGAAATTAAAATAAAGAGGGGATGTATCTATACATACAGCTGATTCACTTTGCTGTAGACACTAAAACAATGCAACTATACAATAAAAAATTTTTAAATAAATTAAAAATAACTAAGCAAAAGAAATAAAAAATAAAACGCAACAGCAATGTCAAGCTTACATCCTCATTAGATTGGGACAGTCCTGAATTATGCTCAGTGTCCCTCTCGAAACTGTCCTGGTTTGAATGCTAAGCCACACAGTCTCTCAATTTAGGCAATACAGAATATAGAATTGGACTTGGAAGACATACAGAAGTTGGAGCTTATGGAAGCAGTTCTAGCCTTATCCAAGTGAAGAAATGAAAAACAGGGAGGGTACAGGACTGGGTGGGCCAGCCAGCATTACAATGAACTAGACTCAGAACAATCAAAGGATCAGCCAACACTCCTAGAAAAAGAAGCATCATGTCTGGATAATGCATGGAAGCAGGTATTATTTCTAATAGGTTCAGCTTTTTTCCCTTCATCATCTAGTAGACAGCACAAAAGAAAAATGAGCAGGAGGAAATCTACAGCACCAGATGACGACATGGCAGACCTGCTTTCAAAACAATCCAACAAATCACAAAGATATGCCACACTGGAAACTGTCTCTCCAGCTTTCAGTCTGGCAAATCAGAAGCAAATTATTCCTCTGGTGGCACTTTAGAAAGGTTTAAAAAGTTCCAGCTTCACAGAATGACATTTATATCCAGAGGAAAAAACACAGCCTAACGGGAATGATGCTTAGAAACGCACGCAGTGACACGGGACTTGAAAGTTTCTGCCATCCTGTCGAAGGCCAGAACTGGGCCTCTCGGTAGCTGAGTTGGTGACGCATCTGCCTGCAATGCAGGAGACCCTGGTTCGATTCCTGGGTCAGGAAGGTTCGCTGGAGAAGGGATAGGCTACCCACTCTAGTATTCTTAGAGGGCTTCCCTGGTGGCTCAGTTGGTAAAGAATCCACCCCCAACACAGGAGATCTGGGTTCAATCCCTGGGTTGGGAAGATGCCCTGGTGAAGGAAACAGCTACCCCCTCGAGTATTCTGGCCTGGAGAATTCCATGGACTGTATGTATAGTTCATGGGGTTGCAAAGAGTCAGACACAACTGAGCGGCTTTCATTGGCTGATTCCCAAAGAACAATTCTGGAACACTGGTCACCAAAAACTGGACTGTAACCATCAACTCATTTCACCAGCTGCATTCCCCATAGAAGCAATCAGAAAAATACAGCTACCATCAGAAGACAGTCTACCCCTTTTCGACGACTCTTGCGGGATCAAATACTGCATTGGGAGAACAGCTGTACCCTTTCTGAGATGCTCAGAGAGGGTCACTTTTGACTTGTTTTACAATTCCAGGGGGACAACCTTCAAGTTCAGTGCAACTCTGCAAACAGTACGCTCTATTCCTCCCAAAGTGGTTGACAGAAAAGAATTCATTTGAACTGAAAATACAGGATGGTTCAAAAGGCTGTTCTGACCACTTTGGGTCCCAAGTCTCCACAATGTGTGATTAAAATGCCTGCCTGTGTCACATGCTAAAGTTATTTCAACCCTGGCAGAAGGATGTAGATTCAGATCTTCTTAAATATGCAGCTTCTGACGATATATTTAAGGGAAGACAGACAATAAAATATTTGATACCAAGATATAGTACAAATATCATATTCATCCACACACCCAGAATCCTAAAAAGTATTTCTTTGAATTTTGTTCATAATTTAAACTTCAGAAAAAAAATCCATGGTATAAAAGCTTTCCTTGACTTTGCAACTAAATAATACTGTGGCGAGGTAGAAGTGTTTTTGTAGCAAGTTTTCAAAACTGGTTACATGGCTGAGTCCTATTTGCAGACAAAGGGTCCCTCAACCACAATGACTTGCTTTTTCACTCAACAGAAAGCAATTTATCATATCTGATGATTTTTAAAACGTGACATCTCATTCTATACATAAATAAGAGCAGAGAATTCACATGTACTGAGAATCCCCATAAGCTGGTCACTGACTGAGGCTTCTGTGTCTACAGGGACATTAAGTCAAAAGATGCTAGACCCAGAGCACCGTGTTTTGACAAGGCAGAACCAACATGCTTCCGGTCCAAACAGTCTCTCCTTCAGGAACAAAGACAAAGAAAAACTTTAAATTCTAAAAATGCCTGGGAGAATTAAAGAGGAAAATACAAGTACACAGTTATTTATTGCTCTCAGGGGATGTGTAGGGTGATATGAATAAATGCTCTGTGAATTACAGACTGTTTGCAAGGCACTGTATTTGGTTGGTGTTGACAGACACAGAAAATGCGTGAAGACATAGTTACTGTCCTCAAGGAGTTTACTCTATAACAAGAAAAGTGCAAGTGAAATTGCTCAGTCATGTCCGACTCTTTGTGACCCCATGGGCTGTAGCCTACCAGGCTCCTCTGTCCAGGGGATTTTCCAGACAGGAATACTGGAGTGGGTTGCCATTTCCTTCTCCAGAGGATCTTCCCAACCCAGGGATCGAACCCGGGTCTCCTGCACTGTAGGCAGACACTTGATGGTCTGAGCCACCAGGGGTTCTATAACAAGGGGAGGTAACAAAAACCTACGACACATTGTATGCATATCCATCCTTCCCCTGGTGGACATGTGGGATGTTCAGCGGCGTATTAGTCACAGAAAGGAATGAAACTGGCTCATCTAGAGAGACGTGAATGGACCCAGAGATTGTCATACAGAGTGAGGTAAGTCAGAAAGAGAGAAATACACGTGTGGACAGCAGGGGGGGCGCGGGGGTGGGATGAACTGGGAGCGTGGGGCTGACACACACACTACGGACACTACGTAGAAACCAGACAACTAACGAGGACCTACCGTGTAGCACAGGGAAGCGTCCTCAGGGCTGCGGCTGGGGCGGGAAGGCAGTCCTAGAGGGACGGGATGTATATGTACACACAGCCGATTCACTCTGCTGGGCAGCAGAGTGAACACAACACTGGAAAGCAACTATACTCCAACAAATATTTAAAAATTTTAAAAAATAAATAAATTTCCTTTGTTCATCTCAAAAAAAAAAGCACACAAAAAAAGACCTGTGATACAGGCAGATTAGCAGCACCATAAGGAGGTAAGCTGATTACAAACTCCCATTTAAAAGGAAATGTTAGAAGGTTTTTTTCAGGCTTCTCTGTCCATGGGATTTCCCAGGCAAGAATACTGGAGTGGGCTGCCATTTCCTTCTCCAGGGGATCTTCCCAATCCAGGGAACGACCCTGGTTTTCCTGCATTACAGGCAGATCCTTCCTCCGACTGAGCCACCATACCTCCTATATCAATATGTTACGCTGGGCACTGAATCACCACTTATAAGAATCAAAAATGTTAAAGTGGTCATAACAATAATGTTTACCAAACACTTAACATGTGGCTGCCATGGTTCTAAGAATTTTATTACCTCATTTACTCATCACAGTAGGAATAGGGCTTCCCTGGTGGCTTAGAGGGTAAAGCATCTGCCTGCAATGTGGGAGACCCAGGTTTGATCCCTGAGTCGGGAAGATTCCCTGGAGAAGGCAATGGCACCCCACTCCGGTACTCTTGCCTGGAAAATCCCCTCAACGGAGGAACCTGGTAGGTACAGTCCATGGGGTCGCAAAGAGTCAGACACGACTGAGTGACTTCACTTTCACGTTTCACTTTCATTCCTCATAATAACCCTAACAGATACAGCACTATTATTCTCTGCCTCCCTCCCAATTTTGGGTGAGGGAAATGAGATCCAGAGAGGTTAGGCAGCCTGCTCACAGTTTCATCTCTAGTAAACAGAGAAGATTCTTTACAAGCCATCTCCAAATGAGAATCTGATTAACTCTGACTGTACTTTTCTACAAGCCAAACAAATTCAGCAAATACCCACAAAGAGAAGACTGTATATCATTTTAAGATGTCCAAAAGATAACATCTGGACTTGAAGTAAAAAAAAAAATCTTTCCAGCATCTAGGGAAAAAAGATAGAAGAAAATAAAATCAGATCATTAGACTTCTGGACAGCAAGACTTTACACCAAACAAAACAGGATAACACCTAACAATACTCCAAGAAATAAATTATGAGTCTTCAGTTAAGTCTGACTTCCAAGTAAAAAGGCCCAAACTTTAATCTACTGTCAATAGGCACAACTCTGGTGATTAGGCTCAAATGATAAAGAACTTGCCTGCAGTGCAGGAGACCCTGGTTCAGTCCCTGGGTCAGAAAGATCCCCTGGAGGAAGAAATGGCTACCCACTCCAGTATTCTTGCCTGGAGAATCTCATGGACAGAAGAACCTGGTGGGCTACAGTCCATGGGATTGCAAAGAGTCGGGCACAATTGAATGACTAACACTTTCACTGGTGATATTTCCTCTTGAGTGCTCCTGAGCAATCTACCAGCATACACGTTTCAGACATTCAACATGATTAGAGATACTGACCTGAGGGCTATATCTGATGAGCATGAAAGACACAAATTCTTACCGAGGGACCCTGAGTGGAAGCAACACATGTCCCTTCCAGACTGAGACCCTCAGGGCACCGGGTTTGCTAAGACCTCTGAGGGCTGGCTGCCCAGCTCTGAGCCAGCAGATTCGGACAACGCCCTGTGTGGCATGGAGAAAGGAACAGAAGGAAGTGGAGATCCGTGAAGGCTACCAGGAGCAGAGATGCTCGCTGACCTGCAACACTCACCCTAGGCTGTGCTGTGAAGGAGAAAACACTTTTAAAATTCTTTAAGCCAGGGGTCCCCAATCCTCAGGCCATGAACTAGTACAGGTACCAGGTACTTGGCCAGTGGAATTTCCTAACTGACAGAGCAAGGAAGCTTTGTTGATGAGATGACTTCTAGAGGCTGGCAGCCAGGGCAGCCATACCTGTGATGAGAGGACTGGAACCACCCTGGCCAATCAATTCTTTCTAACTTGGTCTACAGAGTCAGTGCAACCAACCCCAAGGAAAATCACAGCACATTTATTTCATGAATGTCGACAAACTGACCCTAAAAGTGATATGGAAAGGCAAAAGGCTCCAAGTAGCCAATAAAATACTGAAAAAGAAAAATTCAGAAAACTGTCATGTCCCAACACAAAACTTACTATATATAGCCACAGCTAACAATGGGTGAAAAAACAAATAGACCAATGAAACCTTAGAGAATGAAGAAGTAGACTCACACAGATACAATCAACTGGTCTCTGACAAGGGAGTGAAGGCAATTCAATGGGAAAAGGACAATGTTTTCAACCAATGGCTAGAACTTGACATCTACATAAGGAGAAAAAAGAAGAAAGAACCTAGACACAGAACTTATAACTCTGAGAAATATTAACTCAAAGTGATTCACTGTCTTAAATGTAAAATGTAAAAGCATAAAGTGCTAGAGGGAAAATCTAGGCAGTCCTTGACCTGGTAATGATGTCTTAGACTACAACACTAAAAGCATTAAAAGGAAAAGAAAGAAAAAAGGTGTGTTAACTGGCTGGAAATTCATTAAAATTAAAAACACTTCTCCTCTGTAAAAGACAATGTTAATAAAATGGAAAGGAGAGCCACAGACTGAGACAGAAGTTTTTGCAAAACACATATCTGATATAGGACATCTTTGTAAAATACACCAAGAAAGTTTAAATTCAACAATAAGAAAGCAAACAACCCAATTAAAAAATGGCCCAAAATTCATACTATGTGCAAGTATCGAGTCACGAAGCACTACACCTGAAACAACTATTGTACATCAACTATATTTCAATAAAAAATAATTTTATTTAAAGCATAACAGAAAAGAAAACCTACACAAAATAGACTTTACTTAAAAAAAAAAAAAAATAGGCCAAAGACCTTAATAGACACCACAAAGAAGATAAACAGATGGCAAACAAATATATGAAAAGATTTTCCACATCACCTGCCATGAGAGAAGTGCACACTAAAACAATGAGATTGAGTCAATTCCTAGGCCGACTGATGGTAAGTGCAGGGTTCCCAAGGAGGAGAACGGGGTCTGGGGCTCTCGAAGTGGAGACAGGGGTCTGGAATTCTCGAGGAGGGGAAAAGGACAAACTTTTTTTCCTCTACATTCCTTCAGTTCAGTTCAGTCGCTCAGTCGTGTCCGGCTCTTCACGACCCCATGAATTGCAGCACACCAGGCCTCCCTGTCCATCACCAACTCCCAGAGTCTACCCAAACTCATGCCCATCGAGTCGGGGATGCCATCCAGCCATCTCATCCTCTGTCTCCCCCTTCTCCTCCTACCCCAATCCCTCCCAGCATCAGGGTCTTTTCCAGTGAATCAACTCTTCACATGAGGTGGCCAAAGTACTGGAGTTTCAGCTTCAGCATCAGTCCTTCCAATGAACACCCAGGACTGATCTCCTTTAGGATGGACTGGCTGGATCTCCTTGCAGTCCAAGGGACCCTTAGTCAATTACACAACTCAGTCTAAACTCTGTACTAGGGATTATACAACAACAGTGTATGCTGCTGGGGGAGTTTCTCCTTCCCAAACACCTTCCGACTAATCCTGATACCTTAGGATGTATATTATGGGAGTGGGTCTGGTAGGATCTTTCTATTGTTAAATTCTAATCTTGTTATCCTAAAATGTAAATTGTTGGAGTGGGTCTGGTAAAGTTTTCACAAACTTGAGACATTCTTTTGATTCACTGTAATAACTAATTAAAAAGTATATAACTCCCTTGCTAACACTAGAGGGGGGCATACTCTCCATCTCCCTTCTGTTGTCTGTGTCAGAAGCTTTCTCTATCTCTCTTATACTTTAATAAAACTTTATTACACAAAAGCTCTGAGTGATCAAGCCTCGTCTCTGGCCCCAGACTGAATTCTTCTCTTCCAGAGGCCAAGAATCCTGGCGTCTTTCATGGTTCAGCAGCACCCTTTCAAGATACTGCTACAAGCCTATTAGGATGGCCAAAATCAAGAACACTGACAACACGAAATATTGAGAAGAATACGGAGCAACAGGAACTCTTATTCATGGCTGGGGGACGTATGTATGAAATGGTTCAGCTACTTGGAAGTCCGTGTGTTGGTTTCTCAGGACACCAAACGTATTCTTAGCATACAATCCAGCAGTTGTACTCCTTTGCATTTACTCAAAGGAGTCAAAGAACCACGTTCACACAAAAATCTGCACATGGATGTTTATAGCAGCTTTACTCATAATAGACAAAATTTGAAAACAACCAAGATATCTTTCAATAGGTGAAAGGAGAAACAAAGTGTGATGCATCCAGACAATGGAATTTTAGTCAATAATAAAAATATACAAGTTGTCAAGCCAAGAAAAGACACAGAAGAACCTGAAACGAATATGGCTAAATCAAAGAAGTCTTTCTTTAGAGGTTACGTACTATACGGCTTCAACTATGTCACATTGTAGAACACGCAAAACTAGAAAGACATAAAATTTCAGTGGTTGCCTGGGGTTCGGTGTCAGGTAAGTAGGAAGATAGGGGGAAAGAAAAAACCACAAAGGATATTCAGGACAGTGAAACTACTCTGTAGGACACTATGCATCTGTTAAAACCCACTGAGTGTCTATGTTTCTGCTTTGCAAATAGGTTCATTTATTCAATTTTTCTAGATTCCACACATAGGCAGTAATAAACGATGTTTGTTTCTTTCTGGCTTGTTTCACTCCATCTCTAGGTCCATCCACATCTCTGCAAATGGCACAATTTCATCCTTTTATGGCTGAATAATATTCCATTGCATATATGTACCATGTCTTCTTTATCTTTTCCTCTGCTGGTGGACACTTACGTTGCTTCCATGTCCTGGATATTGTAAGTGGTGCTGCAATGAACACTGGGGGGCATGTATCTCTTGGAATTATGTTTTCTCCAGGTATATAACCAGGAATGGGATTGCTGGGTCATATAGATGATTCACTTTGTACAGCAGAAACATCACGCAGTAAAGCAATTAAACTCTAATAAATTTTTTAAAGCCATCGCGTATTACAACACAGAGAGCAGACAACAATGTAAATTGCGAATTTTAGTTAATAATATATCAATAATCAACTGTAACAAAAGTACCACTCCAATGCCAGATTTTAACAACAGGGGAAACCGTGGAGGTTTAGTAACAGGGAAAACTTGTAAAAAATGAAGTATGATTTTTTTTTTTTAAAAAGGAGGAGAATGGGGAGAGAATATGCACAAAACAACTGTTTTCAGCAATATCTTGGTGGCAATATCAGCATTGTTAATTGTGTGTAACTCACCAGTTGTGTGTAAGGTACCAAAAAAGTACCTGTGAGATAGTCTAACATCATGAGCATCCTTGAGAATCAGGATTCTCCGAGTGGAAGAAAAGCAGAGACACGGCATTGAAGAAGTTCAGTAAAAGCACTGTCATTTGCAGTGTCATATTTGAACTGGACCCACCAGTACGAAGTCTTTAGATATTTTAATCTTTACATAGTGGACACAGGGGTGGGTAAGGAGATGGGACGAGAGAGTAGCATAGACATATATACACTACCATGTGTAAAACAGATAGCTGGTGGGATGCTCCCATATAGCACAGGGGACTCAGCTTGGTGCTCTGTGGGTGATCTACAGGGGTGGAACGGGATATATATATATACACACACACACACACACACACACACATATATATGTACAAATATGGCTGATTCATTTCTGAGAAACCAACACAACATTATAAAGCAATTACACGCCAATAAAAAAGGAATGCTATTAAGCCTTCGCCAGTCATTTATGTTTCAAATATTTCCCCCCATATTTGGGACTCTTGCTTCCGTTTTAAAGCGTGTCCAAGGGCACACCCCACGACCCAGTAACTCCACCCCTAACCTGTAACCAACGGAAAGGAACGTGTGTGCTGACACGGCCACAGCAGCAGCACTGGGGACAGCCCTGGCCTGGGAGCCACCCGAGCATCCATCAACAGCAGAACACACGTGGGAACTTGGGCCATCACACCCTAGACGTTACCCAGCATCACGACACAAATGAACCTCAGGAATAAGAGGCCGAGCGTGAGAACCAGATAGCGGAGTGCGTGCGGTAAGCCCTCCTTCCTTTGAATGATGCTGATCAACTGGCAAAGGAAATCTTTGCTGTCAAGAGTCAGGACCCTGTCTTGAGGGGCGAGTGGCTAGGAGGTGCCGATCGCCTTCAGTTTCCTGGCTTGGAGACTGTCAGGTATGCGCTGTACTGTCAGGTATGCGATTCCCCACAGGAACACTCTGATAAAGGCATTGTGAAAGGGAGCTTTTTAAAAAAGAACATGTGAGTGTCTGAGGAAGAAGATTGCTGTTTCCTGAGCCCAGTCCGCTGGAGCGTGGGAGGGTCAGATCCCTGAACACATTCCTCGATGGACACGGAATCAGTAGCCCATACAGCTCAGGGAGGCGGCTTCTGGAGCCAGCAGGCACTCACTGGATGCTTGCCGAATTAGTGGTTTCATCTTTGTATGTGCACCTGACTCTCGAAAATGTTAGTGACATCAGAGGCAAGAAAGCGTGAGCTGCAGCCCAGCTTTGGAAGCCTGACCACCTGGCACCTGCCTATGAGTGTACTAATGCTTAAGTACTTATTAGTGTGCTGAAGTTCCGGAAATCTCTGGGCCCTCAGCTGCAAACTGGATACGGAGAACAATGACGATGATGACAACAATCCTAATGGAGCTGTGGGGTTTAAGACAAATAATCCAGGGACTTTCCTGGTGATCCAGTGACTAAGACTCTTCTCTCCCAGTGCAGGCGGCCTGGGTACGATCCCTGATGAGGGAATGAGATCCCACATGCTGCAACTAAGATCGAAGATCCTGTGCGTCCAACAAAGACTCGGCATAACCAAATAATATTAAAAAAAAAGAAATAATCTATATGCAGAGCTGCACACAATGCCTGGCATATGATAAGCAGTGTGTGCATGTATGGATTAATATACTCAGGTATATAGCTTCAGTTACCTATTATTTTTATTATTCTAGTAAAGACTGTACAACTTGAAGAATACATAATAGACTGCACAGGCATCTTTTACAAAGCCTGAAGATGGAAATATTCACAGCTATAAAATATCAACTATCTTGTCTATGCAAACATTTGCACAACAACCATTTGAATACTGAGGTTGCAAACCATGTCACCAATTTCTGCCTATTTCTGCGCTATGCTCTGAAAAACCAAGTGTCCAAGACCCTCTCCAATTCACTACCTGGTCTGAGGTGTGCTTCTCATTAGCCCACTTTACGCTTAAGAACTGTTCTGAGTCTGGAGGCACTGTTAACGCATATACACAGAAACGTAGTAAGTGAAAAGGCTCTTGATGAATAACAGGTAAACAGAAACTACAGTTACCATTTCATGCAACTCAGGTTTATTCTACTGTGATATATGAAGACAGAAAAAATGAATTAGCACATAGCTTAAAAAAAAAAAACAACTCATATGTGACTGTTAAATCCATTAAGAATAATAGTTTTTCACAAAAGCCTTAAAAACTAGGAGGTTCAGAATTAACCCTGACCAGACAGAGATGAAGTTGCTTCTACTGTTTTCTTCGACAGTTCAAGTCCTACAGCGATGTGATAAACCTAAGTTTCCAAGCTGGAGGGTTGCAGGAATGATGCATTTTCTTGGCCTAGCACAGTGTTCGTTTTTTTTTAATTGGAGGATAACTGCCTTACAATGTTGTGTTTCTGCTATACAATGAAATGAATCAGCTCTAAGTACACATATATCCACTCTCTTGATGCTTTTTGTTTCTTAATGCCACAACCTAAATCTGGACTCTCTATTCTATCCCACTGGTCTACATGTCTGTTCTTATACCAATACTACAATTTTTTTTTTTTGGCCATGCCACATGGCATGTGGGATCCCAGTTCCCCAGCCAGGGACTGAACTGTATCCCCTCCAGTGGAAGCTTGGAATCCTACACTGGACCACCGAGAAGGCCCCTAGGACAGTGTTTCTAAAGAATTCTGAAACTGACTGGTGTGAGGTGAGCCCCACCAGTCCAGCTTAACCCTGGAAGACCTCACTCCTTAAGGCCTGAGCCACACAGCACAAGATTACAGAACACAGCTGTTAGACACACCCAGGTGTGTCCAACGTGTGAGGCTGGGATTTTCTCAACCTTCTGTCTGCTCATGTGTGAAACACAGATGATTACTATCTGCACCAGAGGCTGATGTGAGAAGCACTCACATGTGCACCACTCAGAACCTCTGATGCAGACGTGATGGGCTGATGGTGGCCCTTCAAAGTCCTCTAGAGAAACCCTGACCCCAGGTATCTCAGAGTGAGACTGTACTTGGAGTCAGAACTTTCAAAGCATGACGAAGTAATGAAGCCACCAAGTTGGCCGTAACCCAAGTTGAATGGCATCGTCTCAGGCACCGGAAGCGGACACAGAGAGGGTCCAGGAATCCATGTCAGCAGAGGCCACGTGAGA
The DNA here is from genome assembly GCF_963930625.1 of Muntiacus reevesi. Classification (NCBI taxonomy): domain Eukaryota; kingdom Metazoa; phylum Chordata; class Mammalia; order Artiodactyla; family Cervidae; genus Muntiacus; species Muntiacus reevesi. The sequence goes on from NC_089250.1 coordinate 30,550,928, forward strand.
CACAGACTGAAGGGGGCTGTCTGCAAAGGAAAGAGGCCTCAGAAGAAACCAACCCTGCCGACACTATGGCCTCCAAAACTATCAATAATCACTGTCTGTGGCTGAAGTCCCTGGGTCTGTGGTGTGCTATCCGGCAGCCCTGTTGCTGTTCAGTCGTGTTTAACTCTTTGTGACCCCATGGACTACAGCACACCGCACTTCCCTGTCCATCACCAGCTCCCGGAGTTTGCTCAAACCCATGTCCATTGAGTCAGTGATGCCATCCAACCACCTCATCCTCTGTCATCCCCTCCTCCTCCTGCCCTCAATCTTTCCCAGCATCAGGGTCTTTTCCAGTGAGTCAGCTCTTCGCATCAGGTGGCCAAAGTATCCCTATGGAAGCCCTCAGTTCAGTTCAGTTCAGTCGCTCAGTCGTGTCTGACTCTTTGCGACTCCATGAACCGCAGCACGCCAGGCCTCCCTGTGCATCACCAACTCCCGGAGCTTACCCAAACTCATGCCCATCGAGTCGGGGATGCCATCCAGCCATCTCATCCTCTGTCGTCCCCTTCTCCTCATGGCCCCAATCCCTCCCAGCTGATATCAGGGTCTTTTCCAAGGAGTCAGCTCTTCACATCAGGTGGCCAAAGTATTAGAGTTTCAGCTTCAGCATCAGTCCTGCCAATGAACACCCGGGACTGATCTCCTTTAGGATGGACTGCTAGCCCTAGCAGACTAATAAAGTAGATGATGTTATACTATCATTTATCTTTTGGGCTTTATCGATGCCTCAAATCCAAAACACTGTTTTATACTGTTTAGCATCACACACTGATGAAATCTGCCCGAAGGGGACCTGGCAAATTCCATTTCGCCCCCGTCTTTCACTGGGAAACATGCTGACTGATCAGCAGCTCTCTGTCCAGAAGACTCTGCGCTGTCAGAGGAGACTCCAGGTCCACAAGACAGTTCACAAGCCAGCATCAACAATGCTCTGGGTCAGACACTTCACAACCAACTGTCTGGAGGTTTCTCAAACTGTGAGCTTCACAGGTCAAGTGACATAAACGAAGGGATCTCCCGACCTGAAGGAAAAGACGCGATGAGGAGGGAGGAAGCCGAGTGCCCAGGCGGCAGTGGACACTGGGGCAGGAGAGGCTGTCTTTAGTCTTCCGAGGGACCTGGAGCAAAATGCAGAGGCTCGGCACTGCCCCCTACTGGCCAGGTACGTGCTCTACACGGACTGCTCTCCAGCATCTTTGTGCTGTTTGGCTGAAACAAATAAACCAACCTGTGCAGACTCGCTATTCAAAGAAGCAACAGACCTTTACGCAATGCAAAAATATCACCTCTAGCTTCTGCTCTATGATGGTGGGCCTTGTTATATTTAGACTGGGTTTTCTTTAAAACAGGCTCGTGTACATTTAGGGAAGGGAGAGACGGGGTCTGGTTTTTTCAAGTACTATTCTTATCAATTCCAGCACTGGTTTTCACAATTAAGAGCTGGCTAGAAAGGCAAAGCAGTGGACGTTATGGCTTCTTATGGTGACAATCTAACTTCTTCAGATCTATTAAATAGTCTACAGTTTCTTAGAAGAGCTCGTATTAGTTTATCACTGGATAATTTAGAGAATGAGTAAGGAAGAAAGTCCCAGAGAGACTCGATTTACATACTGTCCATCGTGAAAAAAAAAATACACTCAATACTGCAATTGATGGCAAATAATATTTTAATTATTAACTGAAAAACTGCCAATTTTTGGGTTGGTTTTGATAACCACCTCTCACGCCGAACAGACCCAAGCCCATCACAATCAAAATCCTGTGAAACGCCCTGCTGTCCCCCCAGCGACCCCCTTCAGTGTCTGAGGCTCTGCATTTGCCATGTGGGGTCACTTATTTTGCTGCTGACTTGTCACGCTCTCTGTGCCCACCTCACCTGTCCCGGGATTTGTGACAGTGAGACTAGCTGGGAGAGTCCACCACCAAGAATCTCAGAAATTAAAGAGATATTGTTTTGCATTTTTTACACCATCACAGATAAAACACATGTTTAAATACTAATAATAGAATTCCCCGGTAGTGCAGTGGTTAGGACTCCATGCTTCCACAGCGGGGGGCAGAGGTTCAATCCCAAGTCAGGGAACTAAGATCCTGTATGCCAATGTCTCAGACAAAATGTCAAAGTAAAAAATAAATTTTAAAAGTCCTATCATGATGAAAAAATCCCCAACAGGCATCACATTCCTGGGTTAACAACTCCTCCAGATAACCAAGCCAGGATTACATCTGTTGATTCTTTTGCAGACTCCTTTAGAAAAACAATTCCCTCACAGGCGGTTGATTTTTTTCTTTTAAAATTTATCTGAGAGACATTTAAGTCCTAGCTGGGGCGGGGGGGGGGGGGGGGGGGAGGAACCTGATAAAAGTTTGACACCCAGAGCACAATAAATGCAAAGAGATTAAAAAGTCACAAAAGTCTTTAAAGAAATGAAAAACAGTCTCTCTGGCTCCTGAGATTCCCAGGAAGCTGATTACAGGGCCCTTCAAGAGTAACTTTATTATCCAGGTGAAGAGTTGCTGCATGGGAGAGAGTTTCCTCATGAAACCTCTTTAATAAAAAGTACAAAATTATACCATTCCTCCTGAAAGCTTTAAGGAGAATGTGTATGATTACATGCCATGCAGAAAAAAAGGAAAAGAAATAAAATGAGGGACTCCCCTGATGGTTAAGACTGTACTTCCACTGCAGGGGTTGAAGGTTCAATCCCTAGTCAGGCAACTAAGATCCCACATGCCGCATGGTATGGCCATAAAAATAAAAGGTTTAAAAAAAAAAAAAAGAAAGAAAATGAGGGATCATTTCAGAGAAACAGTATATGGAAATCCCTGAAAACCCCACTCAAAGGACTAAAACACACTGGATTCCATTAAGCTGCATAGAAAACATCAACACAACATACACAGATGTCTTACCCCATCTACCTAACCGAGCTATTCTCGGTTCAGACCAAGGACTGTGCTGGGACTGGTTACATCTGAGGCTTACACGCTCTCTCTGGACATTCGTATGAACAGTTAACAGTCACTGTGTACTCAGTACTGGGCTCGGTGCTAAGCACTTGACATGAAGCCGTGCACCCAGGTCCAAACCAGTGCCAAGTGGGTACTTGTGTTATACTGTGCTCAGTCCCTTCAGCGGCGTCCGGCTCTCTGCGACCCTATGAACTGTAGCCCCCAGGCTCGTCTGTCCATGAGGATTCCCCAGGCAAGAATACTGGAGTGGGTTGCCGAGCCCTCCTTCAGGGGGTCTTCTGACCCAGGGATCAAACCCTCATCTCTCACATCTCCTGCTCTGGCAGGTGGGTTCTGTACCCCTAGCGCCACCTGTACTTATGTTTCCATCTAATGATGAGGCACTCGAGGCTCAGAAAGGTATGTCATTTCTCTAAAGTAACACAGTGATAAGATGGACAATCTGAACCCAGTCTATTTGGCTCCAACGTCCCACTTGTAAGCACTGGACCATGTCTGCCTCTCAGGGTCAGATCTGACATCCCCAGAACCCAACTGAACTGACAGAAAACTCTAAAACCTGGCTAACGTCTGTCTCCAGCCTAGGAAGTTTTCTTATCAGAAAGCTTTTGGTACCTCAACTCCAAAGTTGCATTTTTGAAAGGCAATTTACTGCCTTGGAGCAAGGAAAGTGCTGCATTTATAAGACCCAACTTTCCAAGCAGAAACAAAGCCTATTTCCTATGCTTAGAATAAGTATGCAACGGCCACTCTTAGATTCAAGGCTTAGTTCCTGCTCTTAGAAAAACTAAAAGTAAAGATAACAAAGAAAGGGACTTCCCTGGTGGTCCAATGGCTAAGACTCTGCATTTCCATTGCAGGGGACATAGATTCGATCTGTCAGGAAACTAAGATCCCGTATGCCACACAGTATGGCAAAAATAAAAAAATTAAAATAATAACTAAAAAAAAGATAATGAAGGGAAAGCTTGAGATACAATAACCATTCTTTGTCTGTGGAAATAAGCTGTTCCCTGGGTTCAATCCTGATACTAGCACATGAAACCTTGGGGACCTCCCCCGAAGCCCAGCGGTTAGGACATCGCACTTTCACAGCTGTGCCTGGGTTCAATCCTGGTCGGGGAAGTAAGATCCCACAATCTGAACAGACAAAATAAATTCAAAAAAATAACAAGTAAAACCTCATGATTACAGTCAGAATTATAAGCAAAAGACTATGGGGATCCTTATAGCACAGCTAACCTGATCATGCCAAATATTTTAATATCTAAGATATTAAAGTACATGGAGTAAGCATTCTGTACACTACTGACCACTGAGCCCCAGTGGAGGGTGGGGTCCTGAAGGCATCCTGGGACCCTCCAGACTCCAGAAGTCACGGAGTATTTTGCAGAAAGCGGTCACTTCTTAGGTCTAGCCCACTCCAGAGGATGGAGGCAAAATGTCCAAATTCAACTGCCACTAAACTCCCCAAGAAGCACTGTTACTCTTCCTGAAGCAACTTCTCTGGGAAAATGTGAAGAATGACCTTGCTTTTCAGCACCTACCATTACACCGGAAGCAGCTTTTTCAGGAAGCAAGTGGCTATCTTTTCTTCTTCAATACAAGCCAAGGCTTCAAAGAGATAAAACAACTGAACTGGAACAGCTCCGCCACTCTGCTGACTTATAAATATAACATAGAGAACCCTTTTCAAAGCTGAGGAGTACAAAGTTTCTCTAGTGAGAGCAACCTCTTTTCGAGCCCATGAGAGAGACATCCTGAGGAGCAGAGAGCCATGGGGCCAAGAGCACAGCAGAGCCAGGCCTCCTGCTTGCTCCTCAGCATCTTCTTCTGACGCAGCCATGTGCCTGATGACCACTGTGACCCCACAGGGAGGGGCAGTGAGGGGACACATTGATGTTCCCACCCATCAGCTCAGCACCGGAGACCCCTGCTCTGTCGCTGCCACCAAGAAGCCACCACCACTGAGAGAGCAACACATTACTGGAGGCTGGGATGCTAACCTTCATGGCCGGTGTCTTCCAAAGGACTAGCGAATGCAAATCACCTACAGTTTTCCATTCTCTGGCCTTCTATAGAGATATATCAATGACACCAACCCTGATCTCTGTCCAAGGCACAAACCTGAAGGCATCTGAGACTGCAATCCCTAGTTTAAAGGAGAGAGTTGCAATAAGATGCCTGTTACAGGGAAATAACACTGAAAGCCACACAGTGTTTAAAGTACAGGACAGTTAGGAGGAAGGATGGGGAAAGAGATAGTTAGGGAGTCTGAGACTGGCCTGTATACTCTGCTATATTTAAAATGGGTAACCAAAAAGGACCTACTGTATAGCACAGGGAACTCTGTTCAATGTTAGGTGGCAGTCTGGATGGGAGAGGAGTTTGGGGGAGAGTGGATACATATAAATGTATGGTTGAGTTCCTTTGCTGTCCACCTGAAGCTATCATAACACTATTAATCGGCTATGCTCCAATACAAAATAAAATCTTAACGGCAGTAAAAGTGGAGGTGAGAAGTAACATTAGGAAGACAGCACAACAGCACAGGAGGAAGAAACAAAAGCCTGAACTAAGTCAGAAGAAAAAAAAAATGGAAAAAGATAATGAGTCAAGAAATGCTTAACTTACTTACCATGTAACTTTCACATGGAAAAAGAGAATGGAAAATGATTCAGAAATAATTTCCCATTAAAAAACCAAGTGACACATGAAAAGATGCTCAATATCACTAATTATTAGAGAAATGCAAACCAAAACTACAATGAGGTATCACCTCACACTGATCAGAATGGCCATCATCAAAATGTCTCAGCTCAGTTCAGTCGCTCAGTCATGTCCGACTCTTTGTGACCCCATGAATCGCAGCATGCCAGGCCTCCCTGTCCATCACCAACTCCTGGAGTCTACCCAAACCCATGTCCATCGAGTTGGTGATGCCATCCAGCCATCTCATCCTCTGTTGTCCCCTTCTCCTGCCCCCAATCCTTCTCAGCATTAGGGTCTTTTCCAATGAGTCAACTCTTCAAAACGTCTACAAACAAACAATAAATGCTGGAGAAGGTGTAGAGAAAAGGGAACCCTCCTACACTGCTAGTGGGAATGTAAACTGACAGAGGCACTACAGAGAACAGTCTGGAGGGTCCTTAAAAAGCTAAAAATTGAGCTACCATATGATCCAGCAATCCCACTCCTGGGCTTATAATTGGAGAAAAACATGTTTCAAAAGGATACAATGTTCAGCACTGTGTATAATAGCCAGGACATGGAAGCAACCAAAATGTCCATTGAAAGATGAATGGATAAAGATGTGATACATATATACAATGGAATACTACTCTGCCATGAAAGAGAACGAAATAATGTGATATGTGGTGACATGGATAGACAATGAGTGAAGTCAAACAGAGAAAGACAAATATCATATGATCTCAATTTTATGCTGAATCTAAAAAAAAAAAAAAAGATACAAATGAACCTATTTACAAAACAGAGTCACAGATGTAGAAAACTTTCCCAAGAGGGAAGGGGAGGAAAACTGGGAGATGGGATTTGACATATACTATTATGTATAAGACAACTAATAAGGACCTACTGTATAGCACAGAGAACTCTATTCAGTACTCTATAATGACTTATATGGGAACAGAATCTAAGAAAGGGTGGATGTATGTATCTGTATAACTGAATCACTTTGCCATACAGCAGAAACCAGCACATTATAAATCAGCCATGCTCCAATAAAAATTATTAAAAAACAAAACAAAACACCAAGTGGCTATTTAGTAAACTGTGGAAAATCCACCCGAAATCAATCAGCATGGACAAATGATGAGATCCAGCAGCCACAAGTCCGTGTGATTCTTAACCTGGCTCTCGTGCCCGTTTTCCAGCTGAGAGAACAAATCTGATTGCAAGCTTTCTGAGCGAGGCCATAGACAAGTGCCCTTTACAAGCACCAGGTGGGGTGGACCATCAGAATGTCTCGCACCGCCACGAGCAGTTACTTGTTAAACTGATAAACCCGTCCACCCTCTCTGAGACGAAGGCCCTCCGGAGAACTTACACAGGCCGTTGACGTCCAGCATGTTAGAGATGCCCCGGTCACTCATGTCCACTTCCGGCTGGTTCTTCTCCCGGCTCTCTTCCACCAACTTTTTCAGAGACTTGGACATGACCTGTACCAAACAACAACAAAGCACGTGGGCGACGGCCAGAAGGGTGCAGGGAGAGAAATGAGGGAGCCCCCGGCTGGCACTCCCCAGTTTTCCCCAGGTCTTGGGGAGTGGGCAGCGGCGGGCAGGGTCTGGGAACAAGGATGGGGGGTGGGGAGCGAGGAACAGAGAAATGGGGAGGGTCCAGCACCACTCCCGCCGCGGAGACGCAAACACAACTGCGACCACACACACACACTCACTGCGGAGGGCTGCACCTAACAGGCACAAACTACAGACTTCTGCAGGGCTCACTCCGGTGGCCGGCGAGAGATGCGCTCGGTCGGTGCAAAAGGAGCACCCAAACGAGGAACACGCCCTGTCCCGGCACTCCGCGCAGGCGCACATCGGACCGCTAGCAACTCCAGGCCCCGCCCGCGCCCGGCCCTTCCCTAATTAGGAGACCGGCTTACTAGACGTGGCTCAGGGCGAGGCTCCGCCCATAAAAGAATGCGTGCCCTGCAGCTAGCCAATCATGTATGCTGTTCGGCCTGGAGACTCCGCCCCACCCGTGGTTAGTGCCCCGCCCCCCAGGTTAGGCTTCCGATCCGAAAGAAGCTGACGCGTGCGCAGGCTCAATTTGTAGATGGAAGCCAGCGTGCTGTGGGCGGAATCAGGGAAGTCTGGGCTGGGATTCAGGCTGGGTCAGAGGCAAGTGACAAGTCAATATTCTCTCAGTGTGCTATTTCTTTAACTTACTGGAAGTTGCTGCCCTGAATCCTTTCCCCACAGTTGTACCTCCCGGTATATTTTGAGCCCCTGAAAGCAAGAATTGTCTGATGGTGTGTGTGTCCCTGGCGTCCAGGTCTCAATCATGGAGCCTTGAGTCACAGGACACGGAATAGACATATGATAAATACGTGACCCCTCTGTTCTTATGCTATGTCATAGCTTAGTTTGCTTTCTGTTGAATGATGATTTCCTCGAACAATTTTGTGTTTTTGTTTTGTTTTTTAACTAGAATTTGTTTTTTTTTCTTCTTGCAACCTTAAGCGTTTCATTACTCTCCACTGTTTGAAATCCAATGGATTCTTCCTGAAGACTTTAGGAACCTACTAATATACTGCTGTAACTTGGACTGATTCTTTGTCCTTCCAGCTGAGAGATTGTAACTTTTTAAAACTTGGTTCCTGGGTTTAAACAGACATTTCTCGTAGGCACCTTGCTGAGTAGCTACTCTCAAGTAACCTTCTCTAAAAGGATGTATAAGAGGCACAAATGTTAAGTAGTTGCATGTTTTAAATGTCCTTTTTCTGCACACGCTCCGCGTGGAATTCTAGGTTCAAAATTAGTTTCTCTTAAATCTCAATGGCATAGTTCCAGTGACTTCTGCTTTCGATGTTGATGCCCAGAAACGTCTCCTTAAATCTTTGCAGTAAACTATTTTTTTCCCTTGAGAAGCACTTGTGATCTTTTTATTATTCATCACCGTAATCTCTCTGATGGAAGCTCTTTTTTTATTTAATCTGTTCAGTGCTCATTGGGTCGTTTTCAGAGGATGATTCATTTCTCTATTCCTCTCTGGAAATTGTTTTCAGTTATTCTTTTGAAATTTCCTACCATTTTCTATGATTTATCACTTTTGGAAATCTTTTCATATGGCAGCTTCCTAGGACAGTTTTCAGTAGCTGGGGTTTTTTTCTCCCACTTATATATTTAACACCCCCCCCCCCCCCACACACACACAGATACACACACTTTTTTTTTTAAACTTAACATTTTGGAAGATTTTCTCTATTTTATCTTGCAAAGATATTAAATTTTTTAAAAGCTATTAAATTTTTAAAAGTTGTTTTGACTATTAATGAAATATGCTTCTAACTAGCTGTTGTGCTGTACTTCCTCCTCTATTGTTGATGTGTATTTGTTTCCCTCTTAGGTCATCATTAATTTTCCTGGGCTATTTGTTAAATTTTTTCATAGGTTAGAAGATGGTCCTCACAAGGCTGCTTCCCCATGTTCTCATTCACTTCCAATTTCCCAGAAATTCATTTTCACTCCCTTATAAACTTCTTTCATTCTTTTCACTTTTCACCAGTACAATTTTTAATGAAATATGTCCCTAAGTTCCAGTTCCAGATTTTTATAACATGGAAACAGGACCGGCTTCCTGGATATGCAAACTGTACACAGTGACAGAAAACTCCAGGCTTAAACAGGCCCCACAGTTAGTTTCTTGTTCTGATGTCACCAGCTTGAGATGTTTAACACTTTTTGAACCAGGGGCCCTGCAAATTAGGTAGCTATCCCTGCAAGGAAAAGTATTTATCAGAGCTGAAATCGCCCCTGCAGTGTCACTGCCAAGCGCACCATGCTTACACAAAGTCTGTGCTTCATTCTCCTTTGGGGGGAATGCCCTACCCCTGCCTGCGAGCCCCCCGAGTGGGTCAGTCAAGGACAATCAAGGGCGATGCCTGGTTCCCCGAGGTATTGAAGCTGAATCCGGCCTCTGTACCCCGACACCAAATTAATTCTTGGAGACAGAGTTTCGGGTGAAGTAGAAAAGCTTTACTGCTTTGCCAGGCAGAAGGGAGAAGGGCAGGCTAATGCCCTCAAAACTGCATCCCACATGTGCACCCAGGGCTGACTCATGTCAGTGTATGGCAAAACCACCACAATGTTGTAAAGTAACTCTCCTCCAATTCAAATACATTAAGTAATTAAAAAAAAAATCAACTGTCTCAGCCTAGAGGGTGTAGTGAGGAATAGGAATGGTTCAAAGAGGGTATGATCTGCTCCCGGACATTCTCCCAATTGGCTGGTGGTGAGGTAAGTGGGAGTCAGCGTCATCGAGCTTCTGGTTCCAAGCAGTCTGGGGTTCACGTGCTCAGGGGCAACTTACCACTAATTTCTCCCACCTGGTGGACCAGGCCTACACTATTGTTTCTTGACAGTTCCTTGACTGTCTCTTGGCAGAGAGTCTCCACATCCCTCTTCCCTAATTAGCAACTATTTGAACCTGCTCCTTTGAGCACAGAGAAGGTCATCGAGGCTGATTAAAGCCTATTTTCTGTTATCAAGAAACACCCAACATACAGAAAGGCCCAGAAGCCCCAAAGGTTCCTGCTCAAGATCAGCACTCCAGACTACAAAAAGAATGGGTGAAATTCAAGTAACTTATTATATAAATCATTCATTTTGAAAAATGCCTTTGGTAGGGACTTCCTTGGTGGCTCAGTGGTAAAGAATCTGCCTGCCAATGCAGGAGTCATAGGTTCAATCCCTGGTCTGGGACAATCATACACGCCTCAGAGCAACTAAGGCCATACGCCACAGCTATTGAGCTGGTGCTGTAACAGAGCCTGCACTCCGCAACAAGAGAACTCACCACAATGAGAAGCCAACGAGAAGCCACAATGAGAATGCAACTAAAGAGTAGCCCCCACGCACCTCAATTAGAGAAAAGCCCACACAGCAAAGAAGAACTAGAACAGCCAAAAATAAATAAATAAAATTATTTTTTTCAATGCCTTTTGTAGGCTCTAAACCATGTTGATAATAAACTACTTACAAAGAAACATATAAAGGTATGAAATTAAAATTTGAAAAGCCAATTTCTCATTAATATCCAAAAATTATCATACCATTTTTCTTTCAATAACTGTCCTGTTAAATTGTAGACATGGAGTGATTTGAAGTCTCAATAAGTAAAACATTTTCTTCCTTTAACACTATCTTTGACTCAGTATGATCTCTACATTTTTACTAAAATAACAGCAATTGCATCAAAAAATTTTCAGGCCATATTTTTTAATAATGTCACTGGATCTATGAAGATAGTCAGGCTGTCATACTTAATACGTTCACACTTAATCCTTCTGGCTGGATGGGAGGCACTTTCTTGGGTGGTTGCTGAGATTAAAACCATCATTCCATCTCTAGGTTTTATAAACTTTTTGGTACTTCGTTTTCCTCAACTGTAAAATGGAGGTGATTGTTCTTAGATTTCCATGAGTGATGAGAGAAGGATGCCTGGCATAGAGCAAATGCTATTGATGTGAGTTCTCTTTTTTCTTAATAAAATTCATTATGTTACTACTCCCTTGAAGAGCATGTGGTGGATTTTTAACAAGTTCCTTTGACTAATAAAATAGAGTTGAAATTTAGGAGATGATGACAAGTAGAACAAGCAACCCAGCCATCATCCAGCCCCAAACTAACATTGGCACATCCATCCCTGGGGTTTCCTTCACAGGTGCCTGAAGTGCCAGGAGATCCCTGGCCTGTGGTGGCCTCTGGCTGACTTATCCCAGACAGTTCCCTGAAGGTCAGATGAGGGTGACTCTGTCTGGTGATGGCTAACTTAACCTTGAAGACCAAAAGGCAGGTGTTCAGTTCTTCCCACTAAGGTCCAGCTCTTTAGGGAGACAGACAAGAAGAGGGGAAAAGATCACATGGTGGGTGGAAGCCTGGCTCCCCTGACTCCTGAGCTCCATTTACTTCCAAGTAAGACTGCCCCTCATCCACTCTTCAAGCCCATTCATCTTATATTATGTTGTTGTCATCGTTGTTGTTTTTGGATTCTATTTATTGCCTACAGAATGGGAGAAAATATTCTTATTTCCTGTTTTTAGTTTAAAAATTACATACTAAGATTGACTGTGTTGTCTTTGCTTGGTAGATGCATTTTCTGAATATGCTTACATGCCTCCTAGAAATAACTCTTTAAAAATGACTTTTGTAGACACTGTCATGCTAATGGTGCAATCACAGATCCAATCATCTCTTACTGTTTGACAGCTGCATATGTTAATCTTGCTTTCAGATAAAACTACTACTTCATAGGTTATTGTTAACTTTCTCCAGATTCTGTACCTCTGTGATTCATTTTTAGATAAAAAAGCTAAATCTTGTATCTATTCCCATCAAACTTTGTCTCGAGAGTTTCAGTCCATTGTTCCAGCTTTGTCAAGAACTTGGGTTTGATGGTCTCTTCATTATGTTCACCACTCTTTCCAATAGAGTGTCATCCACAAAGTTGATGTATCCACCCATGATAGAGCTAAGGTGAGACTATCTCATTTAGATGGCTCTGTAGTCTGTGCAGGTATCATTCCCCTGGTGTTTGAGTAGCAGAGGAGATGAAGTAACACATTTGATAACATCTTTTTCATTTGGTCCCATGTTCTTCATAAGACTTAACTTTGTATATTTAACCTAATGTCTCCGGATTTAAAGTAGTAGAATACTTGATCAAAGCATGCCTAACTAGGTATAACTTCACATCTCATGTAGTTAAACTCCAAATAGACAACAGTGGCACATAGGGAAACTGGCCCAGAGAGTTACGGAAGTTGCTGGAAAGGCTAAAATTCAGATGCAGGCAACTTGGCTCGGAGTTGCTATCCTGAATGAGGCATACACTTTGTCAAAATGGAATTATTCAACTTGAAGTTTTACACAGACCTACAGTGAAAGACAAATTTCAGTGAGTTTAAAAAAAAAAAAAACATGCAGCACTACCGTTGAGATTTCAGTAACGTTTATCATCCCCAATTTGACATTCACAGAGAAAACCATACTTCTATTTAATTAACTTCTGAAAATGTACAGCACACAGGCCGTAATCATTTCCAACCTTTTAAGGGATTATAGAAATTTTCAGCTCAAAATAGTAGATTTAAAGAAGCTATGTTCTACATTCAAAAAAAAAGTACAAATGTTGATTCCACGTGTACTTTGATGAAACACATAAAAGTTCAGATTATTCTCAGTGGCACAGGCAGAGGGTCAGGTATCCTGTCCAATGTGAGGCTGGAGGGTCCAGCCCCTGCGGAAAATCCAAGGTGCTGGGCAGACCTGGCCTCACTGGGCTAGCTGGCCCAGGTTAACCGGAGCGCTGATGGTCGGGTTGCATACTCCGCGTGAAATTTTATGAAGACACGATGTGATGAGGCCACAAATGGAGCTATATCAGTGTCCTAAAATTGAAAAAAAAAAAAAGAGAGAGCAAATTATATATTTCACAAATTTGAACATTTTCCCAGAAATGTCAGATGTAGTAAAGAAGTACAACATAAAGAAGCCTTCTAGAATTTTCAGTAAACCTGCATATGTGTCTAGAAGTGATCTTGCCAAGTATTAATGTAGAGACTTTACACAAGAATATTGCTGGGGGTGGGGTGTAAGGAGCAATGGGGAGTGACTGCTAATGGATACAGGGTTTCCTTCTGGAGTAACAAGAATGTTCTGAAATCAAGCATGGTGATAACAGCTTCATGGCTCTGGAAACTGACTAAAAATTATTGAATTTTACCCTTTAAGTAGATGATTTCTCTGGTATGTGAATTGCATCTCAATAAAACTGACATTAAACTTTCAATTTCCAATTCAAGTTCTTATTGAAATTTTCATTTTTCTGATGGGAAACACAATCTATGTCTGCAACTAAAATGAACAGCTGAATAAAGTATATTACTCCCTTCACCAACACCTGTACTTTCCTTTGGGGGATGATTTTCATATCCTTTTGTGGGAAACAGTTGTGTGTGTGTGTGTATCTGGGTCTCTTTCCTTCTCCAATTATTAGCACTAGGGATATAAAAAATGAACCAAACACACAAAAAGGGAACAGTTCTGTATGTGTATCTGTGGGGGGGGCGGTGGGGGAAGAGTGGATACATTGGTCTCTTTCCTTTTCTAGTTATTAGCACTAGGGATATAAAAAAATGAACCCAGCACACAAAAAGGGGAACAATTCTGTATGTGTGTGTGTGTGTGTGTGTGTGTGTGTGTGTGTGTGTGTGTGTGTAAAGAGTGCATAGATGGTTCTCTCTCCTTCTCTAGTTATTGGCACTAGGGATATAAAAAATGAACCAAACATGCAAAAAGCCCTGCTCTCATGAAGCTGACATCCCAATGGGAGAGGTGAGGTAGGGAATAAGTCAGTAACACGTACAGCAGCAAAGCACATCACACAGGGTCAAGGTTGCAGTCTGGGGCCCTGCTCCTCTAGATCTGCTCAGGTCCCCTGCCTCAGTCCTACCCAGACATCAAAACACACACACACACACACACACACACACACACACACACACACACACACACACACACACACACACAGAGTCTGGGGCCCTGCTCCTCTAGATCTGCTCAGGTCCCCTGCCTCAGTCCTACCCAGACATCAAAACACACACACACACACACACACACACACACACACACAGACTTATTTCCAAGACAGTAAATTATTCAGTTGAGTGCAGTACAGGAATTCTTTCTCCTAGAAAGAGATACCAAGGGATACACGATACGGTACAATTGCTGTGTGCACACATTTTTTCTTTCCATTTCAACCTGCTCCCAGATTTCTACTTGTTATTCTGTGCTAACAAACTAGTATGAGCGGATAACAAAAATTTTAAACTCCTTCTCTTTAAAAAAATTTAAACTCCTCCTTACTTTCCTGTCATTCTTTCATGCTTCTAGATGTTCAGATTCTGTAACTCAGATGCCAGTGAGCAATGACAATTATCATTAAGAAAACATTTTCCAATGATTGTATGATTAGCTATTCAAGGAGGCACTCCCACTGTTTTTCTGTAAATACACTGACCCTGTTGGACTTAACACACTAAATAAATCAATGGTATCTTTAAAAAATAATACAATTACTCTGGAAACTAGGTCTAAATTTACTAAAGAAAATTTAAAACTGGGAAAATACTACAAACATCAAGAGTTAAGAAAAGGAGACATATCTAATTATAGACTTGAATTTAATGTGATACTGGTTTAAATGGCAGTAATCTCTCTCAGTGCCTCAGTTTTCTTTTATCTGCAAAGTCCAGGGATCAAATGGGATTGTATATTTGAAAGTCACTGAAAACCAAAAAAAAGTCATACAGACATAAAGTAATGATATTGTGAAAATAATCTCTTTTTGAAATTTTCACAGATTTCTTTATCTCTTTCTTTCTTTCTTTTTCTTTTTTCTTTTTTTTTTTTTTTTTGGCTGCACAGTGCAGTTTGTGGGATCTTACTTTCCCAGCAGGGACGGAACCTGGGCCACGGCATTGAAAGCACTGAATCCTAATCACTAGACCACTGGGAAATTCCTACAAACCTCAACTAAATGTTTTAGGCCTAGTTAGCTTCTAAATCTGACATGTGACTCATTTACTAGGATCTCTTTTCTGTGGGCCCCTGTGAATAACTGCAAGGCAGTATCCACTAGTCAAGTGACCCAAATTTCTCCCTCAATATTTAGCTCTGTGTATAGGGACAGAGTTACTAGAGAGTTTATTGATGTGTTTATAAACCAGAGGAGCCTCGTTCCAGAAATTAGGCTGCACCCATGAAACAGAATACCACCCAGTGATTAAATATGATAGACCACTTTGCCTAATGATATGATTAAGATGTTAATGATGTATCAGTCAGTGGAAAAAAACCAAACCACAAAACAGGATAAACTATGTGTGTATGGAAATATATTCCCCAAATGTGTTTAGAATAATATATGGGAGATTCTCAGGGTTTTACAAAAGTGGGTTTTTTTAAAAAACATTTTTGATAATACCATTTATCAATTTTATAAACCATAAGTTATATTCTAAAAAGTCTAGATTTCCAGCAGAGGCAAATCTCTGTCAGTTTGATCAGAAAGCATAAATGAGCAAAGAGCAAAACAGTAAGAAGCTGCTAACTTCTCATCAGTAGTCATGCGTCCCTCACACGGAAGCTCTGGAAACATCCATCCACTTGCACATAAAACAAAAGGCAGTGAGGGAGGATGCAGTAATGTTGAGTCAACATCAGAATCTACTGTAGGGCTCAGGGGAGATCTGAGATTTACAAAAACACTCAGTCCCCAGGACAACTGTTAATATCCCTGTGAATTTCTTCAAAGGGTTCCCACAATTTTCAGCAAGCGGTAAATGGAATGGAGCCAGGCATCCAAAATTTCTATACAGTCAGTCCTCTGTAAGGACAGGTTCCACATCGCGGATTCAACCAACCACAGGATCCAACAGATACAGAACCTGTGGACAAAGAATCCACACATACAGGGGACAGACTGTACTCACTAGGCCAGTTTTTCTAAGGGATCTGAGCACCTGAGAATGTGGTATCTGTGGGGGGTCATGGGACTGATCCCCTGCAGGTACAGAGATAAGACTGTAATTTTAGTCATGCAGAAATAATATGGATGGGCAACCCTGGTCAGTGCCTTTAAACCACACATGCAACTTCCACAAAGCAGCGGGCCACAGCTGCTCCCCCAGAAACTTTGATTCTATAGGCTGAATGGAGACTGGAAGTCTGTGATGCTAAATAACTGCCTACATAATTTTGATGCACAGTAAAGTTTGGTAACAGTTAATAATACCGGTGGCTGGGTTGGTAAAGAATCCACCTGTAATGTAGGAGACCTGGGTTTGATCCCTGGGTCAGGAAGATCCCCTGGAGGAGAAAATAGCAACCCACTCCAGTATTCTTGCCTGGCAAACCCCATGGACAGAGGAGCCTGGTGGGCTAAAGTCAGACATGACATAGACTAAACCATCATTGTTAATTTAATGAAAAGTCCACTAGGTGGCACTCGTGCTCCCCAAATAAACAGGAAGGTCAGAAAACTGAATTTGTATTAATAAAAGTATGCTGTGCTCTGTGATTGCGTGTGTCTGCCTTTAAACATGCCCTTTAAAGCTACTTTAATTATTTTAAAATGATAATTGGAGTTTTTAAAAGCTGGTTCTACTCACTGCCCCACAATAGGGCCCAGAGGATGGAGAATTAGCATCAGGTCCATCATAGAGCAGGAGGTAGTTCTGGACACATTCTCCGGGATCGTCGATGCTGATAAAGTAAAAGCTGATGGTGACCGGTCTTCCAGCAGGAGCAAGGATGGCCCATTCACAGTGAGTATTGTTTGGGTAAGTGCCCGGATAGTCAGGGCTGGTGACCGAGCCGCTGTCTCCATAAAGAGTCCCACCACAGCCTGCCAGGAAACAGCAGCGTGAAGTTGGATTCAGTCAAGCAGAAACCATCCACTGTGCTTTACTGCACTTAAGCCAACGTGACACTTTCTTAAGGTGCTGAGACTCCCTGCAGGAAAAGTGGAGGCAGAAACCCCTTTCCTGTGCCTTCGTGGGCTACATCCTCCTCCTCCCTCACCACCTCCTCCACTCCACCCCCACCTCCACCATATATTCCTTTCCCTGCAGATCACCTCTTAGGAACGACTTCCTCCAGATCTGTTTTCTGAAAATAGTGAGCTGAGAAAGCAATGGGAAAACCAAGACCTTGATAAAGTAACTGTAGGAGAGAGTGAAGGCAATCTTGGGTACTTTGGTGGTATAGGTACTTGGGTTGACCTTGAGTACTTTGATTCATAGGCAGTGACTTGGTGATGATGTGGGTGAAGTAAAATTAAAAGGGAAATTCTGGGGCAGGATCACAGAAAGAGGTATTTTATTTTAGGTTTTGGCAGTAATTTGTTGTTGTTTGTTCAGTTGCTCTGTTGTGTCTCACTCTTTGTGACCCCATGGACTGCAACACGCCAGGCTTCCCTGTCCTTCACCATCCCCCAGAGTTTGCTCAAACTCATGTCCATTGAGGCAGTAATTATTATAAAAGTGACTTTACCAAGCATAGAACTGACAGCTCCAAGACTGATATGCTTCAAAAGTCAAAGTTTATTTCTTTTTTCTTTTTTATTGGCCAAGTTGTGTGACATGTGGGGGTCTTAGTTCCCTGACCGGGGACTGAACCCACATCTCCTGCAGTGGACGCACAAAGTCTTACCCACTGGACCACCCCCTAAAAAAAAAGCCAAAGCTTTTTAAGTATCAGTGTTAATTTTTTCATTTTGTCAGTTTGCACAGGAAATCTATATCATGATTTAGACCAGATGGCATGGGCATCCAGATACCCTGAACACAGGAAGAAACTGTAGAGCATAATTGAAGAGCACAGAGCTGGGTTTCGGACCAGTGGAGGTTTGGGCCTGCCTCTGCCACAGTCTGACTGTGCGTTTAAGGCAACTCATCATTTGGGTGTTTCATTTCCTTATCTGTAAAATTAGGGCATAGGGATCATCTTTTACTTTTGTGCAGGTACCAAGAAGTCATTATCCACAATTGTCTTGATAGAATCCTTTTGTGGTCCCCTCGGGATATTTAAACGAATCGTTTCCACATTCTTACTTTGAAAGTTTTTAGATATACTTGGGGACATTTCATAAAACTATTCCTTCTTTCTTCTGTTAAATGTATTGACATGACTTAAATTTCCTTCACTCATCAGTTAAACAGCCAACCCAAACTGCAGGAAGGTGCTTACTGCCCTGCAAGAGCCATTAATCTCCAGGACTGTCCAGAAATGAGAGGGCCTCCCAGGAACACAGCTGCTTAGATGTACTCAAGTATGTGTTCGTAACTTTTTGGCAAACTTTTATTTAATTTTCAGAGAAGTACACCTTGATGATCAAACCAAAAGTTTAAAATATGACAAAAATCGGCTTCCCTGGCGGCTCAGTGCAGGAGACACAGGTTCACTCCCTGGTCTGGGAAATCCCACATGCTTTAAGCCCATGCACCACAACGATTGAGCCTGTGCTCTAGAGCCCAGGAGCTCCAACTACTGAGCCCACCTAGCACAACTACCGAAGCCTGCTCCCTAGAGCCCGTGCTTCACAACAACAGACAGCACCCCAATGAGAAGCCCACACACCGCAGTGAAGAGTGTCCTCCGCTCTCCACAACTAGAGAAAAGCCCTCTTAGTAACAAGTACCCAGCACAGTCAGAAATAAATGGATAAATACATAAATACATAAAAATTTTTAAAAATATGACAAAATCAAAATTTATAAACTAATTACAAAAATCTTTATACCTTATCTGTGCCTCATACATAGATATATATTCTTTAGAGAAATAATAAATACAAGTAGAATTTTTAAAATCTATAATTTCATCATTAAAAAAAAAATCTCTATTTTTAACAAAATGATCAAGTACACAGATTGGGGAGAAAGATGAGGTCCCTTTAACTGTCTTTTCTATGAGACACTATATGTTTTTCTCGGCTGCGTTACTTGCCCTGACAAAGTGCCAGTTTCTTACCGGAGGGTGAAGAGGTCCAGATAATTTCATATCCACGACCGGAAGTTGCACCATCACTCTTAAATCGAAGGTATAGTTCATGATTCTGGGAGAAAATGGGATTTGGCAGCAGAGTCCCACAATATGTGCCCAGTAACAGCGAACTGCTCTCACTTCCGTTTCTGACCTTTAAAAATGTAGCATTAATGATGACACTTAAACATATAGTACCTTCTTTTCTGATCTATCATTGCTCTACATTAAGACATGAGACTATTTGAAAAACTTTTTTGAGAAAAACTTTGTCTTTTTGTATATACTTACACTCAGACATCACCTTCATTTGCAAAGGAGAGAAACATGCAATTTGTACATCAAAAACTATTACACTTGGATTCAGAAATATGTATTCATCTCCAGCAGTTATAGCACGAAAGCATGTTTCTGCTGATATAACCAACTAGTTGATTGCTATATAACAAACTAGTTATATCTTAGTTTTTGGCGAGATGCTTCAAAGAATGTAGTTAAAGTGAACTTTAAAAAGATGCGGGGAGAAAAATATTATCTGCATTGTTTCCAGTTAACTCTGTTGTACTCCATTCATCATACTTCAGTTATGCTTTTATCCCTTCTTGAAAATGGCTTGACTATAATGGGGCCATGAAAAAACAACATACAAAGTGTGATAAAGTCAAAACAAAATGAATTTCTATATGGGAAAAGGACATAATTAAAACAATCTATAAAATCCCTGACTGTTAAGATATATTTTAAATATACACTGTGAAGCTGAATAGAGTTCTAAAAAAAAAAAATCATTGCACGGTGTAGACACATGTGACAACGGGAAACGAGCTGGCGTGTGAGTGTGGCAACCACAGTGTGAATTCAGTCAAATTCTGCCCTCCAGCCTGGGTCCCGCTACACATTCACAACCAGCCCCACTTGGAGGACTCTTGAGGGCTATGAAGACACATGATCCAGGAGTGTAGAGCTGGATCCAGCCCCTCCTGGATGGATGCTGACTTTATTGAGTTGATACCTGT
Organism: Muntiacus reevesi; assembly: GCF_963930625.1. Taxonomy (NCBI): domain Eukaryota; kingdom Metazoa; phylum Chordata; class Mammalia; order Artiodactyla; family Cervidae; genus Muntiacus; species Muntiacus reevesi. The sequence goes on from NC_089250.1 coordinate 30,571,257, forward strand.
ATTTAAAATCCTGAAAGTGCCTCTGTTCCCTTTATAATCCCATAGTTTAACATGTGGTTAATTGTTGGCTGTCTTAAGTCACAGAATATCTTCAGAGGTGTGGTGGGTAGTCCGTCAGGTTATGTTGCTCAGGAGATAACCCCCAGCCCGGCTTTTGTTTGTTTTGTTTTACCACAAGACTTGTGGATCTTACTTCCCCGACCAGGGATCAAAGCTGGGCCCCAGCACTGAAAGCATTGAGTCTTAACCACTAGACCACAAGGGAAGTCCCTGGAGAGATTCCTTTTAGGTCTATAGAGTAGCCAGTAGGAGAGAAAAATGCCTTTCTGGATTATTCTGCTAAGTGTTTATACAAAGTAGCCTTGCTGTGGGTAGAGCAGGCAGTTCACAGTCAGCAGACAGAAGTCCAACTGCCCTACTCCAGTCTGGACATGGGTCTTTTTCCTCTGGATCCTCTTTAGAAAGCTGATTCTCTAAGAGAAGGAGCGGGATATTCATTCTCACGGAATATGCCAATGAAATGTCCTTTTCATTTCTCTCTGCATAGGAGGAATGGGACAAGGAGAGCAGAGAGCATCTCTGGGAGTGCAAATGAGCCTGAAAGGGTTGCTGAAGGCAAAGGCAGATTTCAAATGGGGTCGAGAGCTTGGCCTTTGAGAGGTATAATACATTCAGAATCTTCACTGATAAATTTCCATTCTCATCATTGTTAACATGAATGGAATGCTGAGGCTGCAGTAAAACCGTGCCAGAATCTTCCCGCTGAAAACCAAAAACAGCTGGGCTTTGCAGGCCTGAGCTGCAGTTTCCCATCTTTGCTTATTGGATGGGAAGTTTCAGACCCGTTTCTATGGGTTAAGGCACAGCGGCTGGAGTCGCCCTTGCTTCCCAGCATCCAGAGGCAAACAGCAGAGCTCACTCTAGTCACTAAGGGGCAACTCAGGCTTGATGTGAACCAGGAGTAGCTGCACTGTGACTCTGAACTGTCTGGGTGGTTCACCCTTTTTCTGTGTCTCACTCCACCTCTCACTTCTGCTTTATGCTCCATGGAACTGTTCAGCCTCCATGGTGGGTATATACATAGGGCTGAGTTTAATAACCTGATTGATGCCAACAAGTTTGTCCTCTCATCTCCTCCCTGCTACATCCATGTCCTCCCAGTTTCTACCATGGCTAAGGTTCCCCATGAAAAGGCATACGCTTCCTCTGAGAACTTTTACACTCTAGGTTGAGAATAGTCTTTAAACAAGGACTTAGATGAATTCTATGGGGAGGAGGGGGGGTGCTTTCCAGGATAATAAAACTCTATAACAGGTGTAGGGGAACAAACCAACTTTTTGGAAACCTTGCCAGAGATTCACATGTAAGTGAAACATAGCCAACTTAGGGACTCTCGGGTTAAGATTTAGGTGTGAATTCAATTCACAGAGGGATTCAGCATCTTTGTACGTATGAGTCTTACCCAGCACCTCAGTTTACTTCCTAAGAATGAATACATTTCCAACAGAGTCTGCAAAGGACACGGGAGAGAACACTACGGTTTTTATAGCAAAATATAGGTGCTAAGCTCCAGACAAGGGAGGGTTCTCTCTCAGTGTGTTTGGGGGGAAGGAGGGTGGGGTGGGTGGGGGAGGACAGGCAAATAGCAAAGGTGCTTCAGAGGAGGAGGAGGAAGCAGAGCATTCATCTTGTGTCTGCCAAACAGGCGGTCAAGGAGACACTCTCCGCAGAGAACAGTGGAGAGGCCCCAGACATACTGCGGCCAGTAGGGAAATCAGGTAAACTATTCAGTATCATTTCTATATCAAGTCAGACCCATCATCCAAACTTAGCGCTTTGCACTTGACCTCCCCCTGGTCCTTCCAGTCTCAAGGCACACATTAGGGCCTTCAAGATGCCTTCTCTGTCCCCAGATGGGTTAAGTGCCCCTAACCTTGCTGGCTGTTGGTCAACAAGAGCAGACTACTTCCTGTCTTGTCTTTCCCAGGGCTTGTGAGCCTCCGAGGAACCCTGACTATGTCTTGTTCCCTCCTGGATTTCCCATGTCTGGATCCTGGAGATGGTTGGTGTTTAGGGGATGAAGGGATGATGAACAATTTAATGAAACGAGGAAGGAATATGATTAGCAGTAGCAGAGGAAAAGGTGACCAATCTTCAGGGATCCAGCATCTTTTACATAACTCATTTGCATGATATTCAGACGTGTGTTACCTCCAAAAAGTCGTGTGTGCAGCCACTTGAGTCCTCGAGGCCAAATGAGTGAAAGAATAGGGAGATGGTGTGGTTGTGGGGGGCTGTGAGCACAGTTGTGCAGTCCACGTCACTGGTATAGTCACTTGGCCAGCCAGGACTCCGCAGGTTGCCAAATGCCTTCTTATATTCCCGATTGCAATCTTAGAGGAAAGACAGTAACGTAATTAATGTATGCATCCCAATAGTGCTCCTTCAACTTGACAGGAATAATTCAGGTAGATTATTAAATAGGAGCAAACTTCAGAAAAAAGCTAATCTAGCTCCTCCATTTACCTCTGAGATGACTGAGAACCTAAGACCTGAGGTAGACAGCGTGCTGGGCAAACACGTGCAGTGTCTTAACATAAAACACCCTAGTGTGAAATGTGAAACATGAAGACTCTCCTATGAAGACGAACGTTCTAGCACTCTCTGCACTTTTCTGATGACCCGGAGGTGGAGTTGGCTGATATTTAGACTCTGGACATACAGACTCTACCTCCAAGACAGAGTTTTGTATGAGGATGTTTCCTCAAATACTTGGATGAATTGTTCATTCTGATACAACTGGCAAATGATAGCTTTTGGCCATTTTTGGTAAAAACACCCTAAGTGTTTTTGTTTGTTTTAAGCAAAGGCAGCTTTGGTTTTAATCAAGCTTGAAACAAACATTACATAAAATGTCCTCTGGAAATCAATTTCTTGGTGACAGTGAACAAGTAACTCTTTCAAGGCTCCTTGGTTTTCCCAAAGTAATTTTCTAATACATAGTGATTTCTCTATGTGGTTAAGAGCATAATTAACATAGTAACTGGTATATTTTTTAATTAACAACATGAACTTAATACCCTGCATTCTCAACATTTTAATTAGTATTTCATTTTGCTTTAACTCCTCAGAAGCCAGCTTTAATCATCTACTAAATGGGGCTAGGCTTCTGGTAAAGTGGCTTCTTATTTCATGTGGGTATGGTTTGTGTCAACAAACCTTAATTTATTCACAGGAGTCAATTCTAGCAGTAATTGTAATAATGTCAGTTTTTCTGAATAAAAGAATAAATCCCCAAGCTCACCTGCAATCTGATAGGTAAAACCCACTCTAGAGTTTATATTGAAGACTTCTGATTTGAAAACGATGACTGCGGTGCTCGTAGAGGAGTAAAACGTGGGCACGGCTGACACATTTCCACTGCAGAAGCGAATTCCTGGGTTTCCATTACTCTGAAATGAAATGGAAGCCAAGGGTCAGTAAGTTTAGTTTCAAAAGAGAATAGGCCAGAGCAGAAATTAAACTGCATATAAAAATACAGTTTAAATATTCAACCACGGAGACTAATTATAGACTTTAAAGCACTCTGCAGTAAGATGTCACCTTGGCCATGGAATTGACAGATGTCTCACATCCGAGGGGTGGGTGAGAGGTGGAGAGGTTTCTGCTGAAACCACAGGGCAGCCATCTGCCTACTGAAAATAGGACCGTCCCCCTCACTCCAATTCCTCTCTAAGGGCTATGCTGTTGTTAGAGCTCAGCCCGGCTGCTGGAGCTCACTACAGTTCACCTGGGGCATCTCCATTGTTCAGAAACCCCTATGACTAACCAACAATGTTCCTGGCCCTCTCTCACCACCCTTTAGCAAACTTGCAGTGCCTGAGTGGCTCCTCAAACTGCAGCAAAACATTCCACATATTCCCAAGTGCCTCCACCAGGCCGCATCCTCAGTTCAGGATTCCTACACTCTAATCTCATCATTCTCTTTATGTCAACCACCTAGTCACATGATGTTGATGCCCAAATCCTCAGGTATTCTGCGACCATCACACTTTTATGGTCAACAATCCCTTCAACACCTTACCCCATGAGCAATTCAGACTGATCCATTTTTTTAAAAAACAAAACAACTTTTCTCTATTTTTTAAACCATGAATATAGTTCCCCTAGACTGGTACCAAATGGCTTCTTAACCAAACCCTCCAATTTGTTCTACACACAGATCCTGCTGACTATAGAAGTGCTTCTGCCTGGAGCACTGTAGGCAGAACCCCAGAGATGCACATCAAAAATTTTGGCTAATGGCCTGAAACTATCAGAACCTTGTTAATCGGCCATACTCCAATACAAAATGAAAAGTTTTTCTAAAATTCAAGTTAATAGGGGAATCAGTCTCTGCGAGTGGGGCCAAGAGCAGGCACTGTTTTGTTTAGTTTATTTTTAATTGGAGGACAATTGCTTTACAATGATGTGTTGGTTCCCACTGTACGACAGTGTGTGCGTGCATGTTACTTGCTCAGTCGTGTCCGACTCTTTGCAACCCCACGGACTGTAGCCCTCAGGCTCCTCTGTCCATGGAATTCTCCAGTCAAGAATACTGCAGTGGGTTGCCAGGCCCTTCTCCAGGTCAACAATGTGAATCAGCCATAAGGATACCTATGTCCCTACCTACTTGAGCCTCCCTCCCACTTCCCCATCCCAGCCCTCTAGGTCATTCCAGAGCACAGAGCTGAGCTCCCTGTGCGATACGGCAGGTTCCCACCAGCTCTATTTCACACATGGCAGTGTATATATGTCAGAGCTGCTCTCTCAGTTCATCCCACCTTCTCCTTCCCTCTCTGTGTCCACAGGTCTGTTCTCTACTTCAGGGCCAGGCACTTTTGCCAAGACACCCAGAAGTTAAGTAGGCACATGACCTACAGACCAAGTTCAGGTTTCTTAATGCCTATTAATAGAGGGTGTCATAAAAGGCTAAAAACCATGTGAGGCTGGAAGTGACTTCGAGAACTTATCCAGTAATGCCTTCATTACTTCAAAAGTTTTTGCAAGTTCTGATGGAAAGGTTATAGATGTTACTGTCATTCATACAACTGTTACCTCCAGTGGGTCCTGAAACTCTAAGTAGTTCTGGTTGCAGTCTTGAGAGTGCAGTTGAAATGCCCACACAGTTATCTCGACCTGCTGATGTAGGGGAGCTTCAATGACCCAAGTGCAGGTGGCAAGGGGGACATCTGGGTCTGATGAACTGGGTGACGAAATACTTTGTGGGCTCCGAGTTGCATTAAATGTTCCGCCACAAGGCACTGAGATGGGAAATAAGAAACAACTTAGAAGACATTTTACTTGTAACTCATCACACAAATAATATTTAAAATTCTATTTTCCTTGTTCTTCCAACCCAAAGGAGCTGTATTTATATCATTCTAGGAAGGATTTACATTATACATTCCTGACTAAGAATTGCACCAAATTTGTACCGTGGATTAAACACAAAGTAATTAATAGGGTGTTTACTAACTGACATTGAGCTTATATAGTAATTAACATTGAGTTTAGTAATTAACATTGAGGTTGGTAATTAACATTGAGTATAGATATAATCATTATTTTGAGTGCATAAATACACATGTGTTTCGTAACATGTAAAAATGTCTCAGTTTACTCACTGTCCATGATGGTATATGTAGCATTAAATCCTTCTCTTTCTAAACTCTGGTCACTGACAAATTGAACTGTAAGGAAGTTTCCAGAAGAGATAAAGGGGGCAGGTACTGTGGAACCACAGAATGTTCCAGCCAAGTTGGCATTTTCACTGTCCCCATCATATAACTGAAAAGAAAAACAGCTCATTAGCTATCCATTAGTCACAAAGAAGTTGCATATTTTACACTAAAATGCACATGAAGTTACAAGAGGTCATTAGTTAAGAATCTTACACTAATGTTCTTAATGCTGGTTTTAATTTAGGAACTGAATTGTTATTGAATCAATTACACTATAATGATTTTCAGTAAAAATCTAGTATGATGGCCTAAAATTTTTTCTCATTGGGAAAGTCATATCTGATTTAAAAAATAATGTGTCATTAGAGCCACAAACCCATCACCACCTTCACCTCTGTCCTCACTAACGGCGCAGGTCCAAGCCACTGCGACCTCTTGCCTGATTCTCATCACATCTTCCCATGGATGCCCTCGGTCCTGCTCTTGACCCTCTACTGTCTGTTTTCAACACACCAGTCAGAGGACATAGTTTAAGTGTTAGTCAGACCAGGTTGTTGCTCTGCTAAGAACTCTCCTAAGTCCTCCCCATCCACTCAAAGCCGTTAGTAGGGCCTCCGAGGCCTGATGGAACCTGCTCCCACTCCTGCTTCTGGACTTTGCCAACTTAATTGCCTCCACTGTGTTTGCTCTGCTCCTGGAGTGAAACAGGTGCTCCGGCATCCTTGCTATTGTATCTGCTGTTTCCTTTGCCTGCAATGTTCTCCTGTTTATTCACATGGCTTCATTCTTCATTCTTCATTCTGTTCTTTTAAGTCTTTACTCAAACATCACTGATGCAATAGACTTCCCTGACCACTCCCCTCCCCCATGTGAGATCTCAGTTTCCCCACCGGGGATCTAACCTGCATCACCTGCATTGGAAGCTGAAGTCTTAAGCACTGGGCCACCAGGGAAGCCCCCCAAGTCATCTTTGTGTCAGTTAATGGCTCAAGCCTAGCACCTCTGCCATCCTCGACTGCCCTGTCTCCTTCTGAACCCCCACCTATTCTGCTCCACCTTCAACCCCTATCCCCAGGGCTCCATCTTCAGTGCTCCCACAGTGGTCCTCCATCTATATATATACTGTTGTAACATTTCTCATAGCCCTGACTCCACAGAGCATTCTCCCCCGAGCTGCCTGAACATCTGTAAGCTTAGAACAGGCAAAGATCCTGCTTAGCCTGCAATGTCCCCAGGGATCTCACTGCATCTTCAGTTAAACCCACCCTCTTTAGCATGGTCTGCAAGCCCCCTCTGGTCTGGCCTGGGCTGCTTATCATGCTTGCCCATGCCTCTGAGGTATGCTGCGCTGAGTCACTCAGTCATGTCTGACTCCTTGTGACGCTATGGACTGGAGTCCACCAGGCTCCTCTGTCCACGGGGATTCTCCAGGCAAGAAAATTGGAGTGGGTTGCCATGCCCTTTTCCAGGGATCTTCCCGACCCAGGGATCGAACCCAGGTCTCCCTGTAACTCCTCCATCCCCTGGCAAGTCTCTCTGAGCTGTTCCTCCTGCTGGGAGTTCTCTCCTCAGCCCTTGGATGGCCCACTCATCATCATAGGGTCTCTGTTCAGATGCCACCCCCTCAGAGCCCAACCCTACCTAGGGAGCACTCCCCCAGTATCTTCCTGCTCTCTTTTCTAACTATAACAAGACCTACCTTGTTTATTGCTTATTTACTTCTTCTGGTCTCTCCCCCATGAAGCATATAAACCCCTGGGTGGGCGAGGGGACCTCTGTCTATTCCCTGTATGTCACTGGCATCCAGAAAAATCCCCAGGCACAGGAGCCTTCAGCAAATGTTGAAATTGTGAGTGTTTGTATTTCTTTCAAACACATCACTAGAAGACAAAGTATTCTCCATCTGAGTAATCCCTATTGCACTGCTAAAACAAATATCTGTGTGTGGATCCAAACATGGAACTGATAACAGAACCATGTTGTGCTATTAAGCCTCAGCATTACCATGATCCCTGACATTATTTTAAAATGCTGGGAATACATCAAACAGAAATGGTTAAAGTCTTGTCAAAATAAGCACAAAAATAAATTTCCCACTAGAGGGCACTGTGTCTCTTCTTGAACATGATTTTAATAACATTTTAGATTTTAGAGCTGAAAGAGACTGGGGGGCTGAGTTATCTAATCCCCTCATTTTACAGAAGAGCAGATTTGCCACGTTTTAGGCAACGTACTTTTTCTGGTAAACAAGTTAGGTTTTTATTATAACCATCGCTGACTGTATAAAATCATGTTCATATCAACAAGCGTTTTTATTCCTGGTGCTGTGTGCCAGGCCTCCGAGCTAGGTCCTGTCTATACAAGGATGCATAAGCACTTCCCATACCTTTAAGACACTAATTTGACTCAGAGATTAATGAGAAGAGGTTCATAAATTAAATATATGTGTGTGTGTGTGAATTATACATAAAATAGAGAAAATATGAGTGCTATAGGAGAAGAGTGCAGTGTATGAGGGGAGCTCACACGACTGAATCAGGACAGACCCCACACAGACGCCTGAACAGTAAGTAGAGCCCTTCCAGACCGACACGACTGGAAGGGCACCCCGGGCAGATGCATCAAGGTGTGGAAGGCCACAGAAAGACAAAAGGCCTGACTTGCTTCAACACCTCCCCGCCCTGTGACCCACCGGCCTGGAGATTAGGTGAGAGAACAGACATGGAGCCAGGGAGTTCACTGGGACAAGACTGATGCTTCATATGCTTCATGGGAAAAGCTTTGTATCTCCTACAGGAGTTGTAAGATCTGATTTGGGTTTTAAATGGATAAGTGGGCAAGGTGATAGAAAGAAATTACAGGAAGTCCCCAGCATACAATCGAGTTCCATTCCAAGAGTGCGTCTGTCAAGTCCAATTTGTTCATTAAGTCCAACAAAGTTGGCCGAGGTACCCTAATACAATCAGCTATGTAGTTTGGTACTGTATGAGGTTTATATAGCACAACAGTGGCATACAGGGGCTGGCACACACAGGCTCATCTTTGAAAGCTCACAGTTTGCAGGTCCGTTCGTAGAGGGCTTCCTGTACAACCATGCCCAGCCTTGAGCTGGTGTTCGCATTACTTCACTCACGGCCTCAGTGAGATTTCTCCTAATGGAGCTGGAACAGGACAGATGACAGAGGTTCTGGACTCCTGTGCAGGCCAGGCCAGGGTTTGTTCCCTGCTCTCCCATCCCTAACGATGCCACGTCTCCACCGTGAACTTGGCAGGGCGGCCCTGCAGAGGCTTGCAGGAAGTGCACCGTGCAGATGCAGGACTGCAGACGGGGACTCTTACTTGGACGAGGTCAGCAGTGGCGCCCTGAGGACCGCCCTGACGCCCCGCACCATCACCCGCAGCTGCGCAGTGCATTCTGGGAGCACGCGTCACTGCCATACCTGCCTAGACCTGGAGCTTGAATTAAGTTCTGGTCTTGTGGATGGAGAGAAGTGCTGAGAGGAGTTCCATGTTTTCTCAGCTTTTAAACCTCTTTCACGGTGGTGCAGGTTAGAATCTACTTACGACCCCGAAGGAACTGCAGAAATAATCTGGTGGAAGATAACTTCTGATGATAGCTACTGCCAGATCCTCCCTGATTAGAGCAGCTAAAGAAATTAGGGAAGGGAATTTGGGTGTTTTAACGTCTATGAATTTTTAATGCATGAGGACAAGAGGCTTTGATATTGGGCTTTAATTCTTTTTAAATTTAACTTCATAATTTTCCCTGGTGGCTCAGATGCTAAAGAATCTGCCTGCAATGCAGGAGATCCGAGTTCAATCCTTGGGTCAAGAAGATCCCCTGGAGAAGGGAATGGCAACCCACTCCAGTATTCTTGCCTGAAGAATTCCATGGACAAAGGAGCCTGGTGGGCTACAGTCCATGGGGTCGCAAAGAGTTGGACACACAACTGAGCAATTAACACTTTCATTTTCTTTTTCATAATTTTAGACATCAGTTTCCTTAGGACTTTGTCTCTGAACATTTTCCTGGGAATGTGATAACAGGGGAATTTTAATAGTCTTATTTGAAGACTCTCTATGTAGCATCTCAGAGTATCTCCATGAATTCTTTGATCTTACTGTGAAACTTCTGACAGAGTCTGCTGGACAACAGGCCTGGGTATAATTTGGAATGAGAATGAGAGTAGAGAGTAAATTTTTAGGTTTGGGGTTGAACTCAGATACTTTATAGAATCTTTTGGGGAAAATGTTATCTTGGTCCTAGTGGTTCTAGGTTTTTTATTATAACCACTGCTGCCTGTATAAAATCATGTTAATATCAACAAGCGTTTTTATTCTTGGTGCTGTGTGCCAGGCCTAGTGCTGTGTGCCTTGGCTCTAGAGCTTGGTCCAGGCTCTAGAAAAGCTTGCAAAGGAGCAATGAAGAGAATCAGCTCTAAATGCAGGCGTTTTTAATATAACAACAAAAGTAGTATTATTATATAAAATCAATAATATTACTAATATGATTATTATGTAATCTCAGGCTCTTTTCCAGTGCTTATGGCAGTGTTGGGAATATAGTAAGTACTCAAATTAACATTCATTGAATGAATGAATGGATAGTAGGTGCCATCTTATAAGGATGGGGACCTGATGCCTCCCTAATTACTGACCTTCTCCCCAAAACTGGACAGCCCCTTCCTCTCATGGCTGATCAGAGACTGATGGCTGAGCCCAGTGGGTTAAGACAAAGGTTTTCCATGAGAACAGTATCATCTCCTAGGGAATGTTTTGCAAAAGTGTGGTGTTTTTGGCTCATCGTGGTCTAAGGCTGAAACTGGCACTAAGTGTTTAGAAGTCAACTGCAGAATTCCAGCAAAATTCACAGGACAGGTGTGCACGGTGAAGATTTAGATATCCCACATACCTATGAATGTCCTGTCAGACACGTGTGCAAGAAAACTGTTTAAAATCATTTGATCCCAGAACCTAAGCTCATTCTGCATGTAAATACAAAAATATTTTGCACTGTTTTAGTAAGAACCAAGTTTCCAAGAAGGCAATTATTATATAAATTGAGGGAAGACTGTAGTTTGTTTTATTTAGAACTATTTGATTTGAATTTTGGAAATTCATATTGTGGATGGGTACTGCTATTATCTTTTAAGTTGCAAATAGAGCCTATGTACTCATACCAGTCCAAATTTCTATGTATGCATTTGTCATGATTCCACACATAGGAAGGATTTTAGTACTTAATCAAGTGACTTAGCATAGTCATGTCAGAGCATTTGCATGTTGATATACACACTATTTTATGGGTTTTCCTTTTATTTCTCCTTTTCAAAGCTTTTAGCATAATTGTAAATTTAAATTATATACATGGCTAGGCTATGGCACAGATGAGCTTTCACTTCAGATGGTCAAAGGATCATTAGACAATACTGGTTTTTCCAAGGGGCACTGACTGCATTGAGAAGAAGCTGGGCAGTGTTAGAAAGAAGCCCCTCCTTCTCCAGTTCCATGTTTCCTTGCAAAGGAATGTCAGTTATGGTCACAAAGCTGAGTCCTCTTTGCTGTGTCACTCACTGCTCTCCACAAAGGAATGACTTAACTGAGGAATAGGCTGGGGTTCAGAAGCGGGGCAGTCACCATGCAGCTTGCTGCCCCTCTTCACCCACTTCTCTGTGATAACCAATCACCCACTGGAAGCCTGCTTTTGTGCTGTTTCTCTGAAATTCAGCTCAGCCATCCCATCTAGAATGTCTTTCTGAACCCTGGAATAACAGCGCTCATACTTCGGTTGTTTTGCTCTATTCTTCTGTGTTGATCACATTTATTGGCTTTGCCATGTTATCAGTCTCATCCACTTACAGCTCCATGAGGGAGCTTATCTCTGATTCTCACACCTCAAGTGCCAGGCACAATGCCCAACACATAATCCTGCCACGTGACTCTTCAGGGAATGGATGTGATGTCAATTTCAACAGGAACCACTCAGTGAAATACATAATTCTCTACTTATTGCAGTTATCTTTTTGTTGTTACTACTGTTGTAGTTATTTTTCTTAGCCATCCTGGGTGGCTTGCAGGATCTTAGTTCCATGACCCAGGCTCTCGGTGGTGAAAGCCCAAATTCCTAACCACTGGACTGCTGGGAAGTCCCCTATTGCAGTTATGTTAATAACTTTCCAAGTCAACCCTTTCAAAACAATAATGATATAATTACAAATGAATAATGGATTTGGCATGTTTTCACTTAAATATCTACCTACAGAGTTAAATTAACTTTTCTAGAAACTGATTTGATTAGAATCTCTAAGAAACAGTCTAAAATGAGCCCAGTGTCCCATTTATCACAGTGAATCTCTTTAATAAAGGTACCTCCAGGCCTCACATTCCAAGAACTGTCCTGTGATCTGCCAGATTCATATAAACTGGAAACGGTGCCAATTGAGGGAAACTGCTTTCCCAAAAAGGAAAACAAAAGTAGATCTGAGCAGAATTTCTTTTAAAAAAGAAAGGGCATTTTATATTGAAGCCAGAGAATAACTCCTTGTTTTCAGTATTGTTATGTCTGTCCTAAATAACTTGAAAACATCTATAAAATTAATAGTTCTTTTATTAAAAAAAATTTTTTTGCCACCCCATACAGCCTGTGGGATTTTAGTTAGTTCTCCAACCAGAGATTGAACCTGGGCCCTCAGCAGTGAGAGCAGAGTCCTAACCACTGGACTGTCAGGGAGCTTCCAACAGTTCTTTTAATTGTATTACCAAATCACACATAGAAACATATCTCGAGAATAAATCCAGTCAGCTTCCTCCTGGCACAACCACATTCTAAACATCCCCCATGTATTTACATTCATAATAATGTATATGTAAATCAATTATTCATAATATTTTAAGATAAGGAGATCCTACAGCCTTCATGGCCATGCAGAGTCACCCAAAATGAGGAAAAAAGAAATAAATTTATTTACAAATTATATGACAGGCACAGTGCTAAATACTCTAACATACCTTATCTTTTATCCTCACAACAGTCTTGCAAGACAGGTACAATTGTGTGATTTTGTTTGTTCATTTTTCAACAGATGGAGTGATGAGAATCAGGGACATTAGGAAATTTGTCAGGTGGCAAAGTAGGGTTTGAGTTGAGTCCATATTACCTGCCCTGTAAATGTATTTATCCTTTGGTAAAATCAGCGCTCAAACAGCCCTAAAATCAGCTCATTGCTGCTCTGGCCACTCTGGTCTCATTCCAGACAGGAAGAATTCACCCCGAACTGACATTTCTTGTTACCTGTAGTCTTTCATGAATTCCTTCTGATCTGGCTTCTGTCCCAATACTTTATTTAAATGGTTGTCATCCAATCTAATGAGTTTTTCTTTATCTTAACCTTTCCTGGCCTCTAATTTACAATTTAATAGTACTGACCATCCATCCTTGGTAAAAGCCTTTTCTCCCTTGACTTCAGGGATAACTGCATTATTCCTGGTTGGCACACTTTTCTGTGACTTGTCTGTTTCTCATCCTGATTCTTCTGTTCTTTCCAGCTGTCTCACCCCGGACCTTTCGTGGAGTTGAGCGGGAGCCTGGCTGTTCAGTGCCGTGCTGTCTCTCTCAAAGAAAGCATCTCTCCTGATTTAAGAAACTCTCTTTGCTGCCTTCTCTCTATTTGTGTCGCTGCCCCCTTGCTGGAGCGCTGGCATTCTCTGTCCCCGGGCAATTTCACTTGTCAGCTGTGCCATCATCCAAATTAAACTTATTCCTGCAAAACCATGGCCTCCTCCTAAGAGTACTGACGTTCTTTTGGTCTTCTGGGCATGGCGCTTTTAACAGTAAAAATATAAGACCGTCTATAATTAAGTGGCCTAATAGCTCAGACAGTAAAGCGTCTGCCTACAATGGGGGAGACCCAGGGTTGATCCCTGGGTCGGGAAGATCCTCTGGAGAAGGAAATGGCAACCCACTCCAGTAGTCTTGCCTGGAAAATCCCATGGATGGAGAAGCCTGGTAGGCTACAGTCCATGGGGTTGCAAAGAGTCGGACGTGACTAAGCAACTTTTCTTTCTTTCCTATAATTAAGTGCTCAAATGTGTATTTTGTCTATGCCTTTTCCTCCCTTTTCTTTTAAAACCAATTTCTGCAAAATTTAAGATGATTTTTGAACTTAAGTTTCTCTCACATCCAACTTGTCATCTGCACTATCTCTGCACCCTCCTCACCTAAAGGTAATTTCTTCCTGGGCTCCTAACTACAGCCTCTCCCCGGAACATCCACCCAGAATGCTGAGTCATCTTTCTTAAATGCTGTTCTCATCTTATCACTCATTGGAAAACATGCAATCACTCCTTATTTCCAACTACATAAAATCTAAATGCACTAGCTTGATGTTCTAGATCCTTTATAATCTGGGCGTTTCTCCACCTATGCAGTCTTATTTCTTGCTCTGCTTTAACAATCTGCCCTGATAAAGTCAACATCTTCACTCATTCAACTTCAATGCCTTTTTTGTACGTCTGCCTCACCTAGAATGCCCTCTGTCCCAACTTGAATAAGGGTTCTTTTCATTCTCTGTATCTTTCTTGTTCGCACCAAATCATCATGACCCATCCTCCCTTTCAAACTTGCACATGGCTTCAAGCGTCGGCCCAGTGCACTTGAATATCAACTCTCCTGAACTACCTGGTGTTGATTCGCATCTATCATCCTTTAACTGTACAATCAACTTTAAGCTCCTCCTGAACAAAAATAGTGCCTTGTTGTTTACCCCCAAGAGTGTAGTGGTGTATATTGATTGATGCTGCTTGGCACTTTTAATCTAAATGCATATAGCCTGATAAATACAATGATTTAATATTAAAGAGTCATTTAAATATTAAAAAGTTTCTTGATTTACTTCTAATGGGACTTCAGAAGTAAGATATTTTTCACATATAAAAGTAACATATTAAATAAGTAAATATCCAAACTTCAAAAATAGATAAAGGAAGGAGTGATGATTTGCATATAGACACTGTCATTTTTTTTAGATTTTGCCTAAAATCCTTTGACAATGTCTTTCCAGATGATTCATCATGCCATAAATTGTCTCTTGACAAGGCTTGGAGGAACACTGAATCTTAATGTTAGAAGATACACAAAATTTTTGACTCATTCCTGTTAGAGATTATTTTGATGTGAAGATAGGGCAGTTGCAGTATCATTCATTACACCAGAGGACCCCCAACCCTTAGGCCATGGACTGGTACTGGTCCATGGCCTGTTAGGAACCAGGCCACACAGCAGGAGGTGAGCAGTGAGCAAGTGAGTGAAGCTTCATCTCTATTTACACCTGCTCTTCATAGCTCTCATCACTACCTGAGCTCCGCCTCTGATCGGCTGCAGGATTAGATTCTCATACGAACATGAACCCTAACCCCCAAAGTCAAGGCAGAATATCCTGAGATTGCCACAAAACAGAAATAAGAAAGAAAGTGAAGTTGCTCAGTCGTGTCCAACTCTTTGCGACCCCAAGGACTGTAGCCTACTAGGCTCCTCTGTCCATGGAATTTTCCAGGCAAGAATACTGGAGTGGGTTGCCATTTCCTTCTCCAGGGTATCTTTCCAACCCAGGGATTGAACCCAGGTCTCCCGCACTGCAGGCAGATGCTTTAGTATAATAAATATAATGCATTTGAATCATCCTGAAACCATCTTCTACTGCCCTCATCCATGGAAAAACTGTCTTCCATGAAACCCATCCCTGGTGCCAAAAAGGTTGGAGACTGCTGCTTTATATCATCAAAGAACAGGTCATTTAAACAATTAATAGTACTCACAACTTTCAGGACTGTATGTGTGGTATAAACTGGAATACATCATGAAAAGTCTGGATTAGAAGACTCTTGTTAAGGAACATAATAGCCTTACCTTGACATAATCATAAATGCATCTTCGCAAAGTAGTTGCTGCCTCCAGAGCAAATGTATGGAAAGTGAGTTTGATGAGTTTGTTCATGGGGGCAGTGATGAACCACACACAATTTAAATTCTTGTCATACCTCCCATTAGAATCAGAATCAGGGGAAGCAAAGGTATGATCTGAACCTGTTAGATAACCACCACATCCTTGCTGAGGCCCTGTGTTAAAATAAAAAAAGACACATCAATATGCAGAGCAAAGAAAGTGAATCTTAAATTTTATGTGGAGGATTTTTAAAATCATATAGTTTCTTTCTTCTGTCACACTTTGATGAACATTATCAGGTTGTTCACAGGCTTCATCGAGCTTATGCAAGCGCGGGTGCCCCCTGCCTTAGCTTCTTTGTTATTTATTTCCTCTTCAATTACTGATCTGTCAGCCTCTTCCAACTCACATCTAGTTGCCTACAAAAGTGGGTAAACAGATATGGTCCTACATGCATTTTTAGAATGCTTGATATGATTTACCGGAGTTTTTTCTACCCTTACAAAATCCAATTTTATACAAAATAAAGTATTTTGCATAACAAAACTGATGGAAACTGTGAACACGTTTTACCTTTATGTTCTGCTTTCATGAACACTATCAGATTGAAAACTGAATTTAAGAAGAATATCTCTCACATGCCAAGAAAATTGGCTCTCAAGATACCTTTTATTTAAATAGCCTGGTAGGAAGAGACTGAGAGGCATTTAACACTCCATTCCACTTAATATTAAACTGTACTCTATATTTGAGTCTTTCCTTTTCCAAAAATAGGGGGAAGCTGAAGAAGAAGAACTTTGAGAAACATCTACTTTGAAATGAAAACTCTGAAATTCAGAATAAAAATACAAAAGAGATAAAGAATACTGTCAGTGCTTAGCTATGAAAAAAAAAATATGACACAGACTCCTCAGCGCACAGGATTTAGTTTTTTTCACTCCACAGCCTAAGCTGATGCTTTGGAAAGGAAGAAAAACTTTATTGGTAATTTTGAAAGGAATACATGAGGCTGAATTAAGGTCAAAACAGCTCTAGGAGGAATGGAGATGAAATAGGCATTCAAAGTACTATTCATAAAGCTTGCAATCTACACAAATACTCAGCATTACAAGTTGCATAGCTAAATTCACTGACACTGGTCTTTCATTTATTTACCTGTCTCATTTCATTTATTAATACTAATATTAATGTTAATGTTAAAAGTGAAAGGGTTGCTTTTAACATTAGGGGGCGCTATGGTTCAGGACTTGGCTCTTTGCAGGAAAGGCAAACAATGGCTGCTGACATGGGATGCAAAAGCTATCAAAGGCTCAGAGCGTTTTCCAGCATAGGCGCCTTATTTAGTAAGTCAAGCTACCCTGTCATAGCTTCTAAGTCAAGTACAACTACAGACTATTTGCACGGTCAGGTGTTTCCTGGAGTTGAAATGCTTCCAAACGCCCAGTCCCTGATATATCCATAAGCAGCATCTGGAACAAAATTATTCTGAAACCCTAAGCAATGCTGATCACTCTATTCCTATGAAAGTGAAGTGAAAGTCTCTCAGTCGTGTCCGGCTCTTTGTGACCCCATGAACTATATAGTCCATGGAATTCTCCAGGCCAGAATACTGGAGTGGGTAGCCGTCCCCTTCATGTTATCTTCCCAACCCAGGGATTGAACCCAGGCCTGCCACATTGCAGGCAGATTCTTTACCAGCTGAGCTACCAGGGATTCCTAGGAAACAGATCTGCAAAGTGAAGAAAAAAATGGCGATTGCACAGTTTTTGCTCCAATGTGGACTGAGTGTTACCGAAGGCAACCACTTAAGCTTATTAAAAAGCCTGACGCAGAACAATTACTAAGGGTGTTAATGAATTGAGAAATTTATTTACCTATTAAATAATATTTTGTTAGTCAAGGAAATATATTTATTACTTCTTAATTTTTATTGGTGTGTAGTTTGTTTACAATGTTGTGTTAATTTCAGGTGTATAGCAAAGTGAATCAGTCACACATATACATACGTCCACTTTTTCTAGATTCTATTCCCATATAGGCCATTACAGAGTATTGAGTAGAGTTCCCTGTGCCATACAGTAGATTCTTATTAGTTACCTGTATTTATATTTAGTGTCGAGATGGGAAGAGATGAATGGTATTCCAATAGCAGTGATGTCATAAATCAATAATGATGATACCATTTAGAAAATCACAGGTGACATAAAAGTGGCAGAGGTGAGCTTTGCAAGAAAGGGAGACTGTTACTTCAGGCCGAGAGGATCCAGAATGTTTAAGGAGGAGGTGACATTTGATCTGTATCTTAAAGGATAAACAGGACAAGACCATAGAGGAATGGGGTTGGTATTGGCAAGTCCAGCTGAAAGAGTTTGTAACCAAAGGTTAAGTGGACAAGGATTTACATTTATAGAATTTGATCTATAGACTTTATTCTATAGCTAGTAGGGATTCACTTGAAAGGTTTTCAATCAGAGGAGTGGTAGGGTCAGAAGGAATGCACTTTCTCATCAAGTCCAACCTAGACATGCATCTGGAGGAGATGAAACCAGACCTGAAGACATGGCTGTGGTCTGGGCTGGAGGAAGTAGGGGAAGTGCAGAGTTGGAGGTCTGTACGCAGGAAAACCGGACTGCTGGGCTTTAGTCTATTAATACATCAGCTCTAACAACTAAATGCTATTTTTTTAAAAACTTAAGCTATGTTTTAATCAACACTTGCTTATTAACTGTTACTAGTTAATAAGGATAGAATGACAATTATACTGAGCACTGCAAGTGCCATTATACACACTTATTGCTGATATATCCAAGATAAGATACACACTTACTAGATACAAGACTACTCCTATTGCTACTACTGCTACTGATGTCTTAAGAAAGAGACACCCTGCCTTCGGGGAATCCCAGAGCAGAATCTGCAGCTCGCTGATGTGCACTGGCACAGGCTTAGTGGGAGACTGCGGGATTCCGAACTCTTCAGTCTGTCTCTGCAGTGCTCTAGAATGGACAGAGTATATTTTTCTGTCCACTTGATGCTAGAGTTGACTATGAGACTTGCTTGAGACAATGGAATATTTGCGGTCATGAAGTAGGAGGAGGACATTTAAATGTGCTGATGCTCTTTGGCTTGGACTTCTGTGCCTGTGTGATCCACCAAGACCTCAGGCCCTGGGGACTTGCATGGGAAGCAGACCTGGCCCTAGCCTGTACAATAGAGCCAAACACTCAACCTGCATCCTGAAACAGGCAGGCAAACCAGCCTGAGAGCCATAGGAAATGGATGTATTTTTATTCATGGAAAATGAATATTCCAGGTTTACGCTGCTGCATTTTGGATGGTCTGTTATATGGCATTATTGTGGCAATAACTGACCAATACAAAAATAGCTTTTTCCAGTTATCAAACTATAATAGAGTGCATTGACTCATAAAATGAACACACAGAATAAAGAAAATGGAGAACTAAAATTATTGTCAGATAATCCTGGCCCAAATGGTCAAATAATTGAAGTAAATATAACATTATATGAGTGAGTTATATAATTCATATTCTATATATTCTATATTATATAAGTAAACATATTATATGAATAAATAGTCAAATAATTGAGGTAAACACAATATGACATGAGTAACTATCTTTCAGTGCTTGTGGCATAGGAAATGGAATGGTTATACTGGCTCTGATTCCCCACTTTGATATTTAAACATAGCATAACTGCTCTGTGCTTCTGCCTCTTCAAAGGCAAAATGAAAATGGAAGCCTATGTCTTTGAGGAAATATAAAGACAAATATTAACAAAGGAAGGGTTCTTTACCAAAAAGTACTATTGCCATGTTACTATTTCTGAATTTCAACAATAGTAGGATACAGGGGAAGAAAAAGGCAGAATTCTGTAACAATGAAATAGTTTCATATGTTTGTTTACTATATTCATATTTTAAAATTCCTTTTTTTTGAGATAGTCTATGACTCTAACCTTGACATGTTCTTTAGCATCACAAACTAACCATCTTCCTTGTTACTACTCATTTTTCTACCACCGAGCCAACTCCCACCCATCAGCAACTTCCTCGTCAGTCAAGTTGTGTCAGAAGCACTCCGGAAGACCCACTCTGTGCCAGAGAACAAATGTCACTCTAACCTCCTAACTAAAGAAGAAACACTTTCTACAAAAGAGCTGTCTTTAGAGAAAGGAAATGTTGGTTGGGCTTCCCTGGTAGCTCAGCTGGTAAAGAATCCGCTTGCAATGCAGGAGACCCTGGTCCAATTCCTAGGTTGGGAAGATCCCCTGGGGGAGGAATAGGCTACCCACTCCAGTGTTCTTGCCTGGAGAATCACATGGACAGAGGAGCCTGGTGGGCTACAGCCCGTGGGGTTGCAATGAGTCGGACACGACTGAGTGACTAAGCACAATGTTTGGCTAAAGAAATACTGGAAACACAAACTCATAGAAAGCATTGAGATCTGGGTCCAGATCTACTTAATTAAAAATCAGTAACTGAATCCTCAATTGTCTCCCTCCAACTATGAAACTTCAGAGTGAAGTTTAAGCCAGAATAAATCTGATGATAAGAAATAGCTATCTTATCTAAGAGAAAACATCTGGAAGGCTTCAGTGGAGGCAGATACATTTCTAAACAATTATCTTGAGAACTGACATTTCTGCAGCTGACATTGGAGGAGGCTGACATTTTATAGAGGTCGTCTGGATAGGATCTCCATCCATCTCTGGACAACCGCTACTTGGACAGATGGTGGTGGGCCAGCTGGACTTTCAGATAAGGATCAGCCTGACTTCAGGCATTTTCCTGTTCCCCAGCGTGTAGTTGAAGGGAGCAGAACATAAGCACAGGAAACAGAACACAAATGCATTTAAAGCTGGTGCCTTAGGGAAATGGGAGTTACATAATCCTGTCTTTGAGTACATCTTACAATGATTTTCAAAGCTGCAGTGTATAATTGCCCTACAGCAGTGAATTCATTTAAAAAGTTCAACTAAGCTTCAGATGAACATGTCTTGTCTTTTTCACTAAAAGTAAATTGGAGTTGTTATTCTACTCCCTGGGCTTCCCTGATAGCTCAGTTGGTAAAGAATTCACCTGCAATGCAGGAGACCTGGGTTCAATTCCTGGGTCAGGAAGATCCCCTGGAGAAGGGAAAGGTTACCCACTCCAGTATTCTTGCCTGGAGAATTCCAAGGACTGTATAGTCCATGGAATCGCAAAGAGTCAGACACGACTGAGCAACTTTCACTTCACCACTTCACTTCACTTCATTCTACTCTCTAACCCTAAACATCACTGACTCCAAGGACGTCAGTTCAGTCACTCAGCTGTGTCCAACTCTTTGTGAACCCATGGACTGCAGCACGACAGACCTGCCTGTCCATCACCAACTCCCAGAGCTTGCTCAAACTCATGTCCACTGAGACTGTGATGTCATCCAACCATCTCATCCTCTATCATCCCCTTCTCCTCCTACCTTCAAACCTCCCCATCATCAGGGTCTTTTCAAATGGGTCAGTTCACATCAGGAGACCAAAATATTGAAGCTTCAGCTTCACCATCAGTTCTCCCAATGAATATTCATGGATGATTTCCTTTAGGATGGAATGGTTAGATCTCTTTGCAGTCCAAGGGACTCTCAAGAGTCTTCTCCAACACCCCAGTTCAAAAGCATCAATTCTTCAGCACTCAGCTTTCTTTAGTCCAACTCACATCCATACATGACTACTGGAAAAACCATAGCTTCGACTAGACGAACCTTTGTTGGGAAAGCAATGTCTCTGCTTTTTAATATGCTGTCTAGGTTGGTCATAACTTTCCTTCCAAGGAGCAAGCATCTTTAATTTCATGGCTGTAATCACCATCTGCAGTGATTTTGGAGCCCAAAAAAATAAAGTCTCTCACTGTTTCCATTGTTTCCCCATCTATTTGCCATGAAGCGATGGGACCAGATGCCATGATCTTCGTTTTTTTAATGTTGAGCTTTAAGCCAACATTTTCACTCTCCTCTTTCACTTTCATCAAGAAGCTCTTTAATTCCTCTTCACTTTCTGACATAAGGGTAGTGTCATCTGCATATCTGAGGTTATTGATATTTCTCCCAGAAATCTTGATTCCAGCTTGTGCTTCCTCCAGCCCAGCGTTTCTCATGATGTACTCTGCATATAAGTTAAATAAGCAGGGTGACAATATACAGCCTTGACGTACTTACTCCTTTCCCTATTTGGAACCAGTCTGTTGTTCCATGTCCAGTTCTAACTGTTGCTTCCTGACCTGCATACAGATTTCTCAAGAAGCAGGTCAGGTGGTCTGGTATTCCCATCTCTTGAAGAATTTTCCACAGTTTGTTGTGAGCCACACAATCAAAGGCTTTGGAATAGTCAATAAAGCAGAAGTAGATATTTTTCTGGAACTCTCTTGCTTTTTTGATGATTCAGCGGATGTTGGCAATTTGATCTCTGGTTCCTTTGCCTTTTCTAAATCCAGCTTGAACATCTCGAAGTTCATGGTCCATGTACTGTTGAAGCCTAGCTTGGAGAATTTTGAGCATTACTTTGCTAGCCTGTGAAATGAGTATAATTGTGTGGTAGTTTGAGTTTTCTTTGGCATTGCCTTTCTTTGGGATTAGAATGAAAACTGACCTTTTCCAGTCCTGTGGCCACTGCTGAGTTTTCCAAATTTTCTGGCATATTGAGTGACCAAGGACATGAGTTTGAGCAAATTCCAGAAAACAGTGAAGGACAGGGAAGCTACAGTTCATGTGGTCACAAAGAGTCAGACAGGACTGACTGACTTAAACAGGCACTGCCTTAAACAGGTACCACCTTTTAAGTGTCATATTTATGTTTGCAAGAAAAAAAATCTAAATTCTGAATGGTTTTGCCTTAAACAGGTACCACCTTTTAAGTGTCATATTTATGTTTGCAAGAAAAAAAAATCTAAATTCTAAATGGTTTCTGTATCCTGAGTTAGGTTTTTTGTTTGTTTTTAGTAACTTCACTCAGATTGACTTACCTTAGACATCTCATTTTGAAATTCAGTCTATTTTAACATAGAATGTGTACTTAGTCCTGTAATATTTTGGGAAACATTAAGTTAAAATATTAACAGAAACATAATTTCAGAAGTTAATCATGAGCTGTAGTCACAAGTAAAAGAGCAATGCAATGTATAGGGAATTTAGGGTAAGGAAAAGGATATCATTAACTTTTAATTTATTTTGCATTATTTTGGTGTTACTGAAAACACTTTATGTATGTATTATAGTCTCTTCATGAAAATGAAGGGCACTTGATGAAAATCAGTCTCACCAACTTTGAAATTTTAAAAATGCCTTATTAAGTAATACATAGTGATATAATCATGTCAATTGATGCAGGAAGAGGATTGATAAAATCCAACATACATCATGACATAAGCTAGAAAAATAGAAAGGAATTTTCTCAACTTGATAAAGAGCATCTATTGGATTGGTCAAAAAATTCATTCGGGTTTTTCCATAGGTTATTACAGAAAAATACAAACAAAATTTTTGACCAATCCAATACAAAAAAACCTAGAGTTAACATGGTACTTAAGGATGAAAACTATATGCTTTCCTCCTAAGATCAGGAACAAGACAAGGATATCTTTTTCTCACCACTCATATTCAACAAAGTATTGGAAACTCTTGCTTTCGTAATAGACAAGAGAAAAAAATGCAGACTGCAGAGGAAGAAATAAAACTGCCCCTATTTGCAGATGCAGAAAATTCCAAGGAATCTCCATAAAAATTCCTAGAATTAACAAGTGAGTTCAGCAAGAATTCATGATACAAGAACAATATATACAAAAGTCAATCACATTTTTTTAAACTAACAATGAACATATGAAAAGTGAAATTAAAAACACAATTATTTTAAAGAAGATAAAATACTTAGGTATACACTTGATGAAATATATAGAATTTATGTGCTGAAAATTACAGTGTTGAAAAAAATTAAAGATCTACATAAATAGTGAGACATAAGTATTTATGAATTGGAAGACTCAATCTAGTAAAGATGCCAACTATTCCCCAAAATGATTCATAGTTTTAATTGTAATTCCTATCCAAATCCCAGCAAGATTTTTCTGTTGACATAAGAAAGCTTATTTTAAAACTCAAGATAATAGAACATTATTATCATCAAGATAATAGTATATCAGTAGTACACCAAGATGATAGAACATTATTCAGGGCTAAAAAATGAACTATCAAGCCATGAAAAGACATAGCAATATACAATTTAATGTATGTTAGTAAGTGAAAGAAGCCAATTTGAAAAGGCTATATACTGTATGATTCCGTCTAGATGACTTTCTGGAAAAGGCAAAACTAATGAAACAGTAAAAGGATCACTTATTTTAAAATTTACATTGAAAGGCACAGGCTCTTGAATTGCTAAAACAATCTTGACAAAGAAGAATAAATTAGAAAGGATTAGTCCACCTGTTACTACACATTTACAATCATCCAGATAGTATGATATTAATGGAAAGTTAGACAAATGGATCAATGGAAAAGAAGAGAACACCCAGAAATAAGTTCACACAAATATGTCCAAGTGATTCTTTGTTGTTTACTTGCCAATTCATTTCCGACTCTTTTGCAACCCCATGGACTATAGCCCACGAGGCTCCTCTGTCCATGGGGCTTCCCAGGCAAGAATACTGGAGTAAGTTGCCATTTCTTTCTCTTAGGAATCTTCCGGACCCAGGCATTGAACCTATGTCTCCTACCTGCTTGACAGATGGGATTCTTTACCATTGAGCCACTTGGGAAGCCCAAGTGATTCTTTACAAAGATGCAGAAGCAATTTAATAGAGGAAAGACAGTCTTACCAACAAACGCTGACAGAGAATTTGGACATTCAGAAACAAAAATTAATTTCAACCTAAACCTCAGATCTTAAATAAAAATTAGTTCAAAATGGATCCTAAACATAAGTGAAAAATGTAAACCCATAATACTTTTAGAGAAAATCAAAGTAGAAAATCTTTGAGACCTCAGGATAAGTAAAGAGTTCTTAGCCCTGTTATCAAAACACTGTACATAAAAGGAGAAACCAATATGCTGGATTATACAAAAATTAAAAACTTTTATTCCAAGAAAAGCTCTGTTAAGAGGAAAAAATGCAATCAATGAACTGGAGAAAATGTTTGCAAACCACATACCTGGAAAAGACAACTGCTGAGAATACATGGAGAAGTCTCAAAAGCCAACAGTGGAAAAATAACCCAGTTAGAAAATGGGAAAAAATTATGAACATATACTTCACCAAAGAAGATATACATGTGACAAATAAAGCACATGAAAACTCTTCACCATTAGGGAAATGCAAATTAAAACCATAATGAGATATTAATACACATCTATCAGAATGGCTAAAATACACACACATGCACACACACTCAGTGATAGCTCATTGTAGAGTACCACACTCCACAGTGGCATGAGCAGTGAGGGAGCCCAGAGTATGGACCGCACAGAAAGTATTCTGTAATGACTTTCTAACCAAAATGATAGAACACAGCTGACAATGAAATAGCATCTGAAAGTGCTGAATGAAAATAATTGGCAAACTGGAACTCTATAGTCAGAGAAAAAAAATTCCCACGAAATTTAAGACAGAATCAAAGTGTTTTCAGAAAAACAGGAGCCAAAAGACATTTTTACCAGAATATTTGATATAAACTTAACAAAGCACTAAAGGGAGTTCTTCAAAAAGAAATAAACTGAAGCCAGATGGAAGCATAGAAATTCAGGAAGAAAAGAACAGCAGCAATGGTAAATATTAATTATGCAAAACAATAGAAATGTTTTATAAGCTTAAAACACATGTAGAATTTAAATAATTAAATAATTGCTAATAACAGCACAGAAGGCAGGAAGTGGGTTAATGGATTTAAAATGCTGCATTTGTCATGTCATGGTAAAAGGACTAGCTTTCAATTAGATTCTGATGAGTAAAGGGGGAATGTTATCATCTCTAAGGTAATAACTAAGAGAAACTGCATACATAGGTAATAGTATTTAAAAGAGAGTGATAACTGATTAATTCAGAAAAGGCCAAAAAAGATAGCTAAAGGAACATAAGAACATATGGGACAAACAGAAAACAATACAGTGGCCTATTTAAACCAAATAATGTTAGTAATTTTATCAGATGTAAATATGATACATTCTCCAATAGAAAGACAAAGAAACCAAAACACAAATACATTCTTTGGAGTGTAGAAATGTTCAAAGTGGAGAGATTGAAAAATATGTCATGAATTGAAAGAAAGCTAGGGAAAAAAAGCTATACTAAGTCGGCAATAGTAGACATTAAGGACAAAAAGAAAAACGGACCTTGCAGAATGACATGAGTCAATTCACCAGGAAGACATAATAATTTTAAATGTAGATGTGCCACACATTACATTGCCTCAAAGTAAAATAAGACCAAAATTCTGAACTATATTGTCCTATATGGCTACCCACTGGATGACTGAGAGTCACCAAATTCTCCACACCAAAACCAAAAGTTCTTACTTCCTCCTGTGAAAGCTGGCCCTCTCCTGTAAGTTTATATTTGAACCGTGGTATCACAAGATATTGCCCAGAAACCTTAGTATCATCATGCTTTCCCTTTTCCTCAATTCTTATTCAAAAACTACTATGTCCTCTTGATTCTTCATCTTAAATGGTTCCCCTTTCAGCTTCTTTATTTTTGCATTGTCACTGTTCTCATCGTCCCCTGCCTCAATGACTGCAGTGCTTCCCCAAATTTCCTCGGCCTAAAATGCTGCTCCTACTTCAAAACAGACCCTGATGCTGGGAAAGATTGAAGACAGGAGGAGAAGGGGACAACAGAGGATGAGATGGCTGGATGGCATCACCGACTCAATGGACATGAGTCTGAGTAAACTCCAGGAGCTGGTGATGGACAGGGAGGCCTGGCATGCTGCAGTCTGTGGGGTCGCAAAGAGTCGGACACAACTGAGCGGCTGAACTGGACTGAACTGAACTGATCTGACTTCAGAACACCCTCCTCGCAGGTGCCAGAATGTGCTTCCTAACCCAAATCATATTAGGTCATAGGACTCCCCAGCCTCCAGACAATTGATGGTTCTATTTGCTTGTGATACACAGCCCACCATGTCCACCCCTGCCTTCTCTCCTGTCTGAGCCCCTACTGTCCTCCACCCGACACCCCAAAGCTTTACTAACAATGAGCAGGCCAGTCTGCAACCTCTGAAATGGGAAGCCTCTGCAACTTTGTACAAGCTTTTTCTTCTCCATAAAATGCCTATTTTCGTGTATGGTGTTAGGAAGTGTTCTAGTTTCATTCTTGTTGACCAGTTTTCCCAGCACCACTTGTTAAAGAGATTGTCTTTTTTCCATTGTATATCCTTGCCTCCTTTGTCAAAGATAAGCTGTCCATAGGTTCGTGGATTTATCTCTGGGCTTTCTATTCTGTTCCATTGATCTATATTTCTGTCTTTGTGCCAGTACCATACTGTCTTGATGACTGTGGCTTTGTAGTAGAGTCTGAAGTATACGTGTAACTATATGGCTGATTCATGTCAATGTATGACAAAACCCACTGAAATGTTGTGAAGTGATTGGCCTCCAACTAATAAAATAATATTAAAAAAAAAAAAAAAGGCCTATTTTCCCAAC
Organism: Muntiacus reevesi; assembly: GCF_963930625.1. Lineage (NCBI taxonomy): Eukaryota > Metazoa > Chordata > Mammalia > Artiodactyla > Cervidae > Muntiacus > Muntiacus reevesi. The sequence goes on from NC_089250.1 coordinate 30,598,614, forward strand.
AAATGCCTTCTCAGTCTTCTGAGTTAATATTATTTGTATCTAAAATTTATTCCATTCTAAATGAGTGTCAGGGAACGTTTTAGTTTTCTCTTTACCACAGATCTATGAGGTAGTTACTATTGGTGGCCCACTGTACAGATGAGAAAGTCAAGAGGATAAGTGACTGTTCATGGTCAAACTTGCTGGGATGTGTAAAGGCAGAGTCTGAACCTAGAAAGTCTAGCTCTAGGGCTTGCACTATGTTTATGAACCACTAACTACAATTCAGGGTTCATCATTCTCTGCAGTGCTTTCTAGAAGTATTTTTTCCTGTGTTTTTTAAAAATTTTACTCAACACCAATGTACTTCAGATCCCTTTCTTCCTGCCTCTGCTGTCCTCTGCACATACTTCTGACAAAAGCATTTGCCGTGCATAATTTACAATTATTTCCTGACTCTTGAATAAGATTCTCAAAAGCAAGAACCTTGTTGAATTCATCTTTGTGTCCCCAAAGAAAAGCTCACTGCCTGCATAGTAAATGGTGAATGCTATTCAAGCAATTAAGGAATGCATAGAAAATATATAGATAGTTCTTACTGGATGGATCTTTGCTGTCTAATCTAAGTTTATGAGGGGAAATCTTGGGACTAAATATATTTCTTGAATTACAAAGCTGTAACTATATTGTAAACATATTATGTAATATCATTATGTAATGTTATAATATGTAAACATATTATGCATGTGTTCATGTGTATGTATGACTATATATAACTTTTTGGTCTTAGGTATGAGCCTGTTTCAAAGCTAACTTAGTTGACTTTTGTGGCATATCTCATTGTGAAGAAACAATTAGCAGAACAACATCAAAAAATATCATCAGAAGATTTAAAACACTGCCAAAGGGGTAGTTTTTTGTAGGGAAATGCTAGGTCTGTTACTTAAGAAAATCCATTCTCCTAAATGCTGAATTTCAGAAGGCAGAGGAAAATTTTAAATTTGTAAAACTCCAGACACTCTAATGTGCAGCAACACTACTTAGAAGTATGACTTTTCTCATCATTGACAAAGTCAAAAGCTAGAAAAAAATTAGAAAATGTTTTATTTAGAGACAGCAAGATTAAGAGCAGTGTGCCATTCAATAGTCATAATATAGGTTGCAATAGAAAAGATGTGAAATTCATTAATCCAGACCAAGTATACAATAGTGTCTAATAATGTAAACAAGGACATGGAATTGTTTTGTTGTTCTCAATGATACATTAGATTGCACATTATAATATTAATATTTAAATTTTATGACTCTGATGGCAGAGCTATTTAATGGAGACAGAGATTATTTCCCCAGTTCTGCTCAAGATGTGCTAAGAGACCCTGCCAAGTCCATTTCTGTGTGACTCTGTTTCCCAGTTTGTAAACTAGAGAACATAGCAAGAATGCCAATCAGGTTTATAGCATAAAAATAGATGCCCAAATTCCTTAATTTTGCTGGAATTTTTAGGAAGTGAAAGTCACTCAGCTGTGTCTGGCTCTTTGTGACTCCATGGTCTATACAGTCCATGGAATTCTCCAGGCCAGAATACTGGATTGGGTAGCCTTTCCCTTCTCCAGGGGATCTTCCCAGCCCAGGGATCAAACCCAGGTCTCCCACATTGCAGGCGGATTCTTTACCATCTGAACCACAAGGGAAGCCCAAGAATACTGGAGTGGGTAGCCTATCCCTTCTCCAGGGGATCCTCCCAACCCAGGAATTGAACCGGGGTGTCCTGCATTGCAGGTGAATTTTTTACCAACTGTGAGCCATGAGAATTTTGAGAAATTTTTACTAAATTGGAGGCTATAATTTGGAGGTAGAGATTTTTGTTATATAGAAATTTATTACTCTTATATTCCAATGCAATTATATTCCACATACTTGTGCTAATTCTTTACCATTATGCCATGCAAAGCTGATATGATAGATGTTTGCCAACATTAGAAAGATGATCGCTTTTTACTGTATGTGTGTATATGTATACATATAAATATAAGTATTACTTAAAATATAAATACTACAAATATATATTATGTATAATGTATTTATAATATAAAATATATTCACATAAATATCACATAAATATAAAAATTTGCTATAATACATTATTTATAAACAGTATATTTTATTAAAATATATATTTTCCTTTCCTTCTGGTACAGAGGAAGCAGTGACTCTTACTACAATACTTATATAGTAATAGTAAATTAAACTAGCAGTTCAGATGGTAAAGAATCTGCCTGCAGTGTGGGAGATCTGGGTTCAATCCCTGGTTGGGAAGATCCCCTGGAGAAGGGAACGGCAACTCATTCCAGTATTCTTGCCTGGAGAATCTCATGGGCAGAGGAGCCTAGTGGATACAGTCCATGATGATTGCAAAGAGTCAGACACAACCGACTGACTAACACACTGACATAAGTAAATTAAATGCTCTATTTAGGGCTAGGTTTTCCAGAAAAACATCTATTTCTGCTTTATTGACTACGCGAAAGCCTTTGACTGTGTGGATCACAATAAACTGTGGAAAATTCTGAAAGAGATGGGCATACCTCACAGCAGATGGTGACTGCAGCCATAAAATTAAAAGATGCTTACTTCTTGGAAGGAAAGTTATGACCAACCTAGATAGCATATTAAAAAGCAGAGACATTACTTTGCCAATAAAGGTCTGTCTAGTCAAGGCTATGGTTTTTCTAGTGGTCATGTATGGATGTGAGAGTTGGGCTTCGAAGAAAGCTAAGTGCTGAAGAATTGATGCTTTTGAACTGTGGTGTTGGATGGAGAAGCCTCTTGAGAGTCCCTTGGACTGCAAGGAGATCCAGCCAGTCCATTCTAAAGGAGATCAGTCCTGGGTGTTCATTGGAAGGACTGATGCTGAAGCTGAAACTCCAATACTTTGGCTACCTCATGTGAAGAGTTGACTCATTGGAAAAAACCCTGATGCTGGCAGAGAATGGGGGCAGGAGGAGAAGGGGACGACAGAGGATGAGATGGTTGGATGGCATCACTGACTCGATGGACATGAGTTTGAATAAACTCCAGGAGTTGGTGATGGACAGGGAGGCCTGGTGTGCTGCGATTCATGGGGTCGAAAAGAGTCAGACATGACTGAGCGACTGAACTGACTGAACTGACTGACAAATTGGAAAGCAGGCAGAGTCAAATGAGAAGATGAGAATGAAGAAAAATATTAATAGCTCTATCTCTCCAAAGAATGAGAAAAGAAATGACTTGCTTTTGAGAAAACTCACCCCCAAAATCTCTCATCATTCTGAGTATGTTGACTGATCTATGTGGAAACCATGTGGGCAGATTAGGAAAAGAATGAATTTAGGAGACCGTCCTACATGATTCCAAGGTTGGCTTTACCTCTTACAAACTCTTTGACTGCAAACAAAGTACTTAATCTCCTAACTTCTCTTTTCCTCCCTTGGAAAATGGGATAATCCATTCTGTCTCATGGGTGGTTGTGTGGATTAGATGAGCAAACCCATGCAAAGCATCTCTTGTAGGAGCTTAGTGACGGGCGGACAGCCAGGACATCTTCACCTGGGAGTGAGCCCAAATTAAAGCTCCCACACAAAGGTAACAGAATAAAGAGAAGAATATAGTCCCTGATAATGTTTCATCTCTAAACAACTGATTTACAACCAAAGAATCTTCTTCAGTGTTTATGCTGACCAGGCATAAACAAGACAGTCTGCTTGTATGTTCCTGGAAATACTATATCAAAGCCAGTACCAGTGAATAAGGATAATGATTATTACAGGAAACCCTATGCATATAAATAATTTAACCCCAAACAACCAGTTGTCTGATGAGATGGGCATTTTTAGAAGGGCTGGAGTGGTTTTGGATATGCAGAATCACTGTTTGCTAGCTTCTTGTTTTTTTCAGTGCTTTTCAAAGTGTTATCTTATAATTTACTATTAACTTAATTTTATCACTGAGACTGGTTTTCACAGTACCACCTGGTTTTATTTTCCCGATGACAACCCTAACCTTCTAGGGGCAGCAATATGATCATTCAAGAGGGGGGTGGAGACTGAGAACACAGACTGATATTGGAATACATTTTAATAGAAACCTTTCCTTTTATTTTGGCTGATCTGGCATTTTACTCCAATTTACTTGCTTTGGTATGGTTTTGGAGAACTAAGCATTTGGTGGTTTCTCTATCATAGTCCCACATCCAGGGCTCAGCAAAAAACCCTTGTCAATAAAACCCACAAAGGAGAAACCTTGTCTTTGACATCATCTCCCAAGAGGAACCTAATCACCAGTGAAAGTTGCAGTACTTAAAAAGAGCGGAAATAAGCTTAGTTGAGCTTTCTGCAAATGGGTTTACAATTTCGGCTCATCTCATTGTCAGACTTCATCAGAGGGAGCAAATGACTTTCAGAGAACAGACAAATAACACTGCTTTCACATAATATCCCCATTACTGCTAAACTGAGGGTTACTTTGTAATTAACCACCTTATTGTAATTGTACTTTTAAAAGTAATGTCACCTGGCAGCTAATATCAGGCTGCTAGGAAGGACCAAAGAGACACAGAAACATTGACAGTGTCGCTAAATGTTTTTATGTTTATGTTTTTTTTAATGTTTAGCCATAGAACTTTAGAATGCTTCTTCAAGTCCAAACTTCACACCAAAACTATGAAATTTACAAATAACTAGAAGCAAAAGTCTGAATTTGAGATGTTGTTACGTTTTCCTCCATTTGTTGTGGTTTTATTTTCCATCTTTGGGGCCCAAGGCTGTCATCAGCTTTCTCTGTATACCCTTCCATCTCTCCTGTCCTCTCTTACAAGTAATTCTTGTTCAACTGCCTCAACTTCTTCCCACCACTGCTGCCTGTTTTCTTGCAGCACGTCTGAGAGACAGTTTCCAAACTTTAAGGCAGCAGGTAAAAATCAAGAGACCAGACACACACGATCCGAGTGCTAAGTCTGACCTAATTCTCTAAGGATGAAAGTCATCCAGGTCACTACCCCGAGTAATAGCAGAACTGTCTGTACCATGACTCCATGTTGAGAATGAGACAAATCTAGATATAATATAATGTATAACACATACATAGATTACATAGTGTAATGTAACTTTACATTTATCCATGTATTCTTTAATTCATTCATATAGCCAATATTGATGGAGTAATAGCCAGGTGATAGGTATCTGCCACATGTGCTAAGTTGCTTCAGTTGTGTCCAACTCTTTGTGATCCTATGGACTGTATGTAGCCTGCCAGGCTCCTCTGTCCATGGAATTCTCCAGGCAAGAACACTGGAGTGGGTTGCCAAACCCTTCTCCAGGGGATCTTCCCAACCCAGGGATCGAACCCATGTCTCTTTCTTCTCCTAGATTGGCAGGCAGGTTCTTTACCACTAGTGCTACCCAGAAGTCCAGGTGTCTGCCAGGCTTTGGAATTTTATTGGAATTTAGCTTCTGATTTTGGCTTTAAATTATAAAACATACTTGAGGGTTTGCTGGTTAGATTTAAGTGCATGGTAAATATGAAAGAACATGAAATAATTGCACCCAGGAGTGCTGCTGTTGATAATAATGACCCTATCTCCCCTCCTCTGCCTTAGAGAGAGAGTGGGGTAGGTCATGGAACCTTATAGAAATCCAGACATTTAATATTACTTTCTGATATATATCAGTCCTCTTTGACATCTCAGGTACTTTACAGAAATTACCTACTGCATTCCCATCAAATTCTTGAAAGACAGAATATTGTAATAATTCCAGTTGACATTTTTTAGTGGATAAAAGCTGACCATAAGTCACTAAACTTGTTTTCTTAAGTAATGTATTCTGCAGCACTTTAGCATTTAATGACTATGGTCCAACATAGTCAGTGTACATACTTTGAATCACTGATTCTAATCCTGTATCTAGAAGTTTAATGCCTAATGTGATGAGCATGTCAAAAACAGACTGACTAGACAGTACTCTGGTGTGAGATCAGTAAAATAAGAAGAAAAGGGGGCTTTGATGACTTAAAAACATGTCTGCAGATCTGAAATGCTGGGTGAGTGACTTGGGTAAGCACAGCCAGGGTGGAAGCAAACCCTGGTGGTGAAGGGGGGGCAGGAACTAAGCAAGCAGAAGTGGACAGAATAATGGATACTCATGAGTGTTAGCTGTACCCGTGGGGCTTGCCCACTTCAGCACAATCCATAGGACTGATGCCTGTTTAGACTTCATGGGATTACAGACACCACTGACAATTGGATGAAAGATTTGTCTTTTTTCCAGAGAAAGGCTCAGATCTGCAGATAATTTCAGATATCCACAGATCCCAGGAGCTCAGGATGACTAGGTCCCTGGTTATCAGTTATCCAGAATCACTTATTCATGTAGAGTAGGACTGATGGGGAAAGTGAGAAGGCAGGTGTCTTTCACAGGAAAGTGTCAGCCCCTGGGAAGGGCTGACTTTCCTTCCTCCTTATCTTCCATTCCATGCAGGTGGCCCTTCACAGCAGAAGCTCCATTAAAGAGGAGACCTGATTTCACCACATAGTTCATTAGCAACAAACCAGGGGGATATTTCCCTCAAATCTGTTCTGATCTATTAGTAATATAAACATAACAAATGTACGAGGAGAAGCTACCTAATGGTTACATAATTGTATGAGTCGGCTCTTCACTGACTTCTGAAAAATTAAAGCAGATTTATATAAAGTATTGTCAAGTGTGGAAGTGAAATAGCAAATTTGTAAGACTCTAGGGTTTAGGTCAAGATGCACGAAACTGAGCTGTGCCAACTAAACTGGCCTCCACTTCACATCAATTATTTATTCAGGGAAAACACTGCTTTCCAGGCTAAACCAAGAGTTTAGGAAACAAAAATTCGCTGTCCCATCCATAAAGTCATTTTTTCTCTCTTTACAGGATGCTCAGGGCAGTTTGAAATGGATGACACTGAGGTGAAAAGTGCATCTTAGTAGCCAAGTCTAAGATTTTTATCTAGATCTGTAGTGAAAATATCCTATAAACCCTAGAATTCATCATACCCTTTATGGTTCCTCTCCCTTTTCCTCACCAGAAACAACAAAAACCAAATCAAACTGAAAAGCTATGCAGAGCAAACAGTGAATTTATAGGTATGGTCTTGAAAGGTTTTTAAGATCAAAACAGTACAAAATTTTAATACTCAGGTGTTCAGTAAAAAAAAAAAAAAAAAACCACTAAGCAAAACTTAAAATTAGACTTTAAATGTTCCCAAGTAGCTGATGGCGTTTATACATGAACAAGAAGTGAGATGGGAACTTCCCTGGTGGTCCAGTGGCTAAGATTCTGTGCTACCAGTGCAGAGGGTGCATGTTCGATCCTTGATCAGGGAACCAGATCCTGCATGTTGCAACTAAAGATCCCAGGTGCCAAAACTAAGGCCCAGTGCAGCCAAATAAATATTTTTTAAAAAAGAAAGAGGTGATGGGCATGCAGGGGTAGCACACGGCTGATAAGGAATGAAACCCCATTTCTGCTGTCTGCATGTAAACCTCTTCTCTGTGACCAGAGGAAAACAGTTATTGACTGAAAGTGTCCAATGTTTACGGGTAAGCAGGGGCTTTGACGGTGTACAATTTTTCCTTCTCTGCTACTTCAGTAAAATCACATGAAGTCCCAAAATGTCTTTTTGTAGCTCAGAAAAACATCACAATTCATGAGGTTAGGGAACAATGGCTCAGTTGGAAGCTTCATGCAGTGACGACCATGTAGAATGCTTTAAGATGACTTCAATGATCATGTGAGAATATATTAGGAAAAAGGAAAACAATTTGAAAGCGGGTAGAATGAGCTATGCAATTACATGTCATTTGATTCTAAAGTCTGTGCTAAAAAACAGAAAAAGAGACACAGAAGTACAGAACAGACTTTTGAACTTTGGGGGAGAACGTGAGGGTGGGATGTTTTGAAAGAACAGCATGTATATTATCTATGGTAAAACAGACCACCAGCCCAGGTGGGATGCATGAGTCAAGTCCTCGGGCCTGGTGCACTGGGAGGACCCTGAGGAGTCGGGTGGAGAGGGAGGTGGGAGGGGGGATCGGGATGGGGAATACGTGTAACTATATGGCTGATTCATGTCAATGTATGACAAAACCCACTGAAATGTTGTGAAGTGATTGGCCTCCAACTAATAAAATAATATTAAAAAAAAAAAAACCCTAGAAAGAAAAACTGAAAAAAAATAAAAAATAAAAAATAAAGTCTGTGCTAAAAGCATGGGTAGATGAGTTCTTTTGTGCAAAACAATCTCCAAAGGAAATTTTTTTTTTTTTCCAAAATAGCCTTCCATGTTTTGTATGCCATTTCACTTAGGCTATTCTATTAAGGCTATAAATGCTCCCTGTCTACCCATAACACTTGCTTTCAAGTTATTGTTGATACAGCTAAGTAGAGTTTCTGATTTTCTGATTCCATTTGTCACAATGTTTGCATTTTATTGGGAAGCCTTCAAAACACAAATGTCTAATTGCTTCCCTCGAGAAATGCATGACAAAAATCACACACCAAATGTAAAGGAGGTGAAGGTAAGCTCTGATTGCTATCGGAGGCATGAAGGTTTGGCACAGCGTGGGGTAAACAGAAAGAAAGAGTTTGAATATTGAGGTAGAATTCTTTTTGCAGAAAATGCCCCAGGTCTCTCTGAGTAGTCACAGTAAGTGATTTGTTTTGTGAGCTTTTGTTTTTAGAACATTGATCACTTCTATATTCAAAGTGAGGAATCAGAACACTTCCCAGAGTCAGATATAAATGATCTTAGACTGTGCCACTGATACTACAAGTGCAGATAAACAGAGAACAGGCTAGCTACTTTATATTTTAATGAACACAAAGTTCTAAGCTAGAATGGATAGCCAACAAGGACCTACTGTGTAGCACAGGGAACTCTGCTCAATGTTATGTGGCAGCGTGGAATGGGAGGGAAGTTTGGGAGAGAATGGATACATGCATATGTACGGCTGAGTCCCTTCACTCTTCACCCGAAATTATCACCACATTGTTAATGGGCTATGCCCCAATACAAAATAGGGTTTCCCTGGTGGCTCAGACAGTAAAGAATCTGCCTGCAATGCAAAAGACCTTGGTTAAATCCCTGGGTAAGGAAGATCCCCTGGAGAAGGGAATGGCAAACCACTTCAGTATTCGTGCCTGGAAAATCCCATGGACGGAAGAAACTGATGGGCTACGTTCATGGAGTCACAAAGAGTTGGATACAACTGAGCCACTAACACTTTCAATACAAAAGAAAAAGCTTTTTTAAAAAAGGTCTCAGCTCATATCTGCAGATAACTACTTCTCAGAAGCAGTGCTATTATAGGGGTGCTGTTTTTGGTGGCGCCTCTCACCTGGGTCTCTCTGTTGCCTTTCAGTGGCTCCCTCATCACTACCTTGTGCCCGAACTGCATCTCGAGCTTCGATTTCCTCCTGCACTTCTCCATATAGAAATCTCATAGGCCCTGAAGCCTAAAATGATCCAAACCAAATGTAATACTTCTCCCTTAAACCTCAGCCTCCTGAGGCACCACTAACCAGCGAAAGAAAGTGAAAGTGTCCATCACTTAGTCATGTCTGACTCTTTGCAACCCCGTGGACTGTATAGCCTGTCAGGCTCCTCCATCCAGGAGCCTGCCAGGCTCCAGGCAAGAATACTGGAGTGGATTGCCATTCCCTCCTCCAGGGGATCTTCTCAACCCAGGGATCAAACCTGGGTCTTCGGCATTGCAGGTAGATTCTTTGCCCTTTGAGCCACTAGGGAAGCCCCTACCAACCAGCGAGTCACCCACAAAAAGTCATTCTCAACTCATGTCCTCACTAATAAGCATCAAGTTTTCAACACTGTACTTCCAGAGTATTCTACCTTCTGAGTATCTCTGAGATTTTTCACCTTTCTTCTGTTTCTATTCCCCCTGTGTTAGTTTGAGCCTTTGACCTTCCTCATCTAGAATTCTGTAATGTGCTTCTTCCTTTAGAGGTTAATGAGTCCTCCAAGCCTTTCTCGGTTTCCTGGATAGCTCAGTTGGTAAAGAATCTGCCTGCAATGCAGGAGACCTGGTTTGATTCCTGGGTTGGGAAGTTCCCTTGGAGAAGGGATAGGCTACTCTCTCCAGTGTTCTTGGGCTTCCCTGGTGGCTCAGATGGTAAAGAATCGGCCTGCAATGTGGGAGACCTGGGTTCGATCCCGAGTTGGGAAGATCCCCTGAGGAGTGATAGTCTACCCACTCCAGTATTCTTGCCTGGAGCATCCCATGGACAGAGAAGCCTGGTGGGCTACAGTCCATGGGGTCGCAAAGAGTTGGACATGTCTGAACGATTAAGTACACAGCACCAAACCTTTCTCTACCCTGCTACCACTATGATCTTTCTAGAAGCAGAGTCTGGACATGCATTACTTAAAATTCGCCCAGGTTCCTCACCATTTTAAGGATAACGTCAACGCAGGTCACAAGGCCTTTTTTTTTTTTTTTTTTTAAATCTAGCCCTTGCTACCTACAGGCTCAACTCCCACAATTTTCATGGGTGATAACGAGACTCAAGTCTCATTTGAGATGGTGCTGTAAACAGATTTTATCTTTAAATAGTGGAGAGACACATTTATTGTCATTTTGTTTTTCACTCAACATACCTTATATGTAATTTTTAAAACCAAAATTTTATGTGACATATTCCTTTAAACCTAAATGAAGAGCAACTTTAGACAGGTGAAAAAAAACTAAAGCAGAACAGTAACGGCTATAAAAAACAGATTTACAGGTCTAAAATTCTTACCCAATGTCTGCCGGAAAGTTATCCTCCAACCTCTTGCTGTTTGAATTGAATCTGTCTTGAACACCAGGAACATACTATTATTGCTGCTCTTAATACTTGGTGGAAGGTTGGAGCCACAGTATTGGCCAAGAAGGGGATCACTGATGTTAGAACCATCGTAAACTGCCAAGTAGTCTTCAGAGCAGGAAGCCGAGGGAACCACATCAAAATCATTGAACCTGTGAAATGAACCTTGTTAATAATGATGTTCTCCATTTGTACTTCCATTAAATTATAGCTTTAGCTCTTATTGGAAAAAAAAAAAGACAGGACAAAGGTTAACAAAGCATTCATGATTCACTTGCTAGGAAACATTAGAAACAATATACTATTTTGCTGATCAGTTCATAAGTTTAGAGGAAATCTTTTGAGAGACTAGAATATGGCAAATAGACGGGGAAACAGTGGAAACGGTGAGAGACTTTATGTTTCTGGGCTCCAAAATCACTGAAGATGGTGACTGCAGCCATGAAATTAAAAGACGCTTGCTCCTTGGAAATAAAGTTATGACCAACCTAGACAGCATATTAAAAAGCAGAGACATTACTTTGCCAACAAATGTCTGTCTAGTCAAGGCTATGGTTTTTCCAGTTGTCATGTATAGATGTGAGAGTTAGACTATAAAGTTGAATGCTGAACTATTGATGCTTTTGAACTGTGGTGTTGGAGAAGACTCTTGACAGTCCCTTGGACTGCAAGGAGATCCAACTAGTCCATCCTAAAGGAAATCAGTCCTGAGTATTCACTGGAAGGACTAATGCTGAAGCGGAAATTCCAATGCTTTGGCCGCCTGATGCGAAGAACTGACTTATTTGAAAAGACCCTGATGCTGGTAAAGACTGAAGGCGGGAGAAGGGGACAACAGAGGTTGAGATGGTTGGATGGTATCACTGACTCAATGGACATGAGTCTGAGTAAACTCCTGGAGTTGGCGATGGACAGGGAGGTCTGGCAAGCTGCAGTCCATGGGATCGCAAATAGTTGGACACAACTGAGTGACTGAACTGAACTGATGATAAGCTTTTGGAATATACAGATGAGTAAGACACAGCTCTGGACTTCCAGGGTTTTATGGTCAAGGACATATTAAGTCTCTTTGACATTAAGCTTTGACAAGCTGAACTGATACTCATTTATCATTTGAGCAACACTTTAGTTTCCCAGTCTCATTAAAAATATGGTATTTACTCTGCTCCCTTGTTACTTTTGTGACATCAAAAGGTACTATTATCCTATTCTTTATTTATGGGAAGGATGCTAATATACCAGAGTGGAAGAAATGCTGGTTTTAGAAGTAGAGCTTCATTTTCATTCTTACACTGTTTCTTTTAAAATGGACTTTATTCCAAGGTTAAATGAAGCTATATGTAACTAAAACCAAACAAGGGTACCTGGCATAAAGAAGATGCTAAAAAAAAAAAAGAAAAGAAAAAGAAAAGATCCAGCAAAAGATTATTATTTCTGTGATTTTGAAAGCCAGGAATATGAAATACGTTATTCCTCAGAAAAAAAAAATATAAGAAACCAATGGTACGAAAGAATGAATTAAATTCTCTTGCATCTCATTTTACTGAGGTAAGCAGTAATTCACACTTCTGATCACTGTAGTCATCATGGGCAGGTTACCACTCATCCCAGCTCTGGACCTTCCTGACATTTATTAGGATTGTCTTTTTGTGACAGACCCTAGAGGTCTGACATGGCCCTAAGAGATACTTTGGCCCCAGAAATATGAACAGTTGTCATGCATATTCCTTTTGGAAGAAGTTTTAAGAACTACTACTCAATTTGCACACTGTCTTCCACTGCAGTGATGATCATGGAAGCAAATGTAAAATGGGTTTCCATCAACCTGGGTGGCTAAATAACCATGTTAGGAGGTGATTCCTTGCCAGACCACTCTGGACACACTCATACAAGTGAGAAAGAAACTTGCTGAGTTAAGCCGCTGTGCTTTGGGGTTGTTTGTTACCACTTATGACCTATCCTGACAGATACATACCGGACTTTTCTTTTTATTGCCTAACATAGTATTTCTTTTCTTTTTTATTGAAGTATAGTTGATTTACAAAGTTGTGTTAGTTTCTGGTGTACAGAAAAATGAACCAACTATTCATGTATATATTCTCCTAGATTTTCTTAAGAATTATGATGGGTTTATTATAGCTTTTAAAAAAAAATCTGTTTAAGTTATTTGATATCCTGTCATCATTTTGGTAGGTTCTACTTCTGTCTCAGGTGTTTTTGTTTTCTGGTGAGTTTTTTGTTTTTTTTTATTTTTTCTTTTTGCTAGCCTCTGTTCAGTTCAGTTATTCAGTTGTGTCTGACTCTTTGCGACCCCGTGGACTGCAGCACGCCAGGCCTCCCTGTCAATCACCAACCCCAGGAGTTTACTCAAATTCATGTCCACTGAGTTGGTGATACCATCCAATCATCTCATCCTCTGTCATCCCCTTCTCCTCCCACCTTCAATCTTTCCCAGCATCAGGGTCTTTTCAAATGAGTCAGTTCTTTGCATCAGGTGGCCAAAGTATTGGAGTTTCAGCTTCAGCATCAGTCCTTCCAATGAATATTCAGGACTGACTTCATCTAGGATGGACTGGTTGGATTTCCTTGCAGTCCAAGGGACTGTCAAGAGTCTTCTCCAACACCACAGCTCAAAAGCATCAATTCTTCGGCGCTCAGCTTTCTTCCTAGTCCAACTCTCACATCCATACATGACTACAGGAAAAACTATAGCCTTGATTAGATGGACCTTTGTTGGCAAAGCCTCTGTAATAAACAGCATATAACATGTAATAGTTTTTTAAATATCTCATGATTAGAGAGGATTAAGAAAAAAATACAATATGTTAAAATGATACAATATGTTTTGGTTGGCTGAATGTTTTCAAATTGATGGTAAAGATCAAGATGAAAAGTTTCTTAATTTTCTTTAACCATGTGCAACATTTAATGTTCCTGTAATAGAAGAGGGCAAAACAATTGCTAGATAACTTCCGAAAATACTACTTTCATTCTTATTTTCTATAGACAATACATTTACTTTCCACACATGCATCCATGAAGAAAGATAAAAACCTGAATTTCCAGGAGGGATTCAAAGCTTTTTCAGGTTTGCATCATTTTCCCATGACAGCACAGAAACTATCTGAAAAAACCCGTTAATCCTGAAAACCTCATGAAGCTGGCCTATTTTGAGAGCCTTGAAAAATCTGTGTTTTACTACAGTCTACAACTTCTGCGGTACCTAGAATCGTATCTGTTTCATAGAATGCAGTTTCTTAGAAAGAATATAATAAACCGTTTTCCAAACATACTGACCTGACCTTTGACTATGGGGAGCCCCGGGGCCTATATATATATATTATAGCATATGCTATAATCCTACACGTGTGAGAATCAAATATTGTGCCGTGATGGCAAATGACAAGAACTATCCCTTAGGCTTCCATTCTGAGCAGGCGATCCCTTCACAGACCTCTTGCTCCTGTCCATCTAGCAGTTGTTGTTTATGCTTTTGTTCTGAGGACTTAAAAGTTTTTTTGGCTCTGGGGCATGGTGTCCTTAAACAGTCTCAGGTAGGAGCTGCAGTGTTCAGCCTGTAGCCCCTCCCCGTCTGTTATAGGAATCAAACCTGATGACACCTGTCTTACAGTCCAAGGACCCATTTGATATGTGAGTCTCTGGAGGTAAACTGCAGAGAGTTTATGACTTGGGGGAGAGAATGTGATCATAGTCACATAGGGAGAACGGAGGTAGGAGGAGTCCTAGCCCATTAAGCATCTATAAAAAAATTATATATTGCCATAAACTACAGCAACTTTCAGAGTTTTCTACCACATGCTATATATCACTGAAATACAGGAATTAGAAATATATCATCTTGGATGACAACAATTGTGAACTTTATCACTTGGAGAACTGCAGGTTAGTTTCCCTTAATCAGTCTTGTTGGAAGTAGGCAGGATCAGGGGAGAATTCACTGATGATATAAGATACCTTGTCGAGGACCAGTTTAGAAATATTCTGAAACAGGAATAAAATGAGTTTCTTAAGTAGTTAGAAAATTTACCTTTTGAGAGAGAGCATATGGAAGGATAAAGGACATGATTTGGGGAGGAAATCTGATAAGGATTTTTTTGACTTTTCATTTAATAGCATATCACTTTGGGAAAGTTATGTGATACTCCTGAGCTTCAGTTTTCTCTTCAGTACAGTGAGATTAATAATATATACCTCATCTGATTGTATGAAGAACTAAGAGAATGGTGCAAGTGGTCATTAAAATTCTTCATGTATTGTATGTGTCTCCAAAATGAAAACTGCTTTCTCTTGTCCTCCCCACAACCTTTGAGATAGGCTTATAACATTGCACCCCATTATATAAACTCCTTTAAAATGGTTGGAAAACTCCAACAATTGTTTGAGCTGGTGGAGTGCCTGTTTTCCCCTGCATGACCACTGGTTTGTGTGGAGGGTAGGGAGGCCATGTCCTAGGCTGCCAGGACCACACCACAGACTTGCTTTCTCTTCCTCCAGATTCTCATATGTACCTCTGATGAGCATCAATACTCTGCATCATTAAAGGAATATCTTCTCTATAAACAGAGCTGAAACAGTTTTCTCAAGAAAGTAATAATGTGTCTTACGTACTTGAGCTGGATGACTCTGTCGCTCCTGACAGTGATGGTGTAAAGACAGTGCATGTTGTCAGGGTAGTTGGAATAGGTATACGAAGGACTCTTGATGACTCCAGTGGAGAGATTGAACACACCACCGCAGGCTGGGACAGAAGTGGGGGATATGCAGAGAATGATTACGATTCGAAGCAGAGGAAAATCATTGTCAGACATTCTTTACTATGTTACCCCCAAGAGAGATGATGATCATTTGTCTTAGAGCAATATAAACCTCCCTTTATTGTGTTTACAAATAATTCATGCTTTTCTACTGCCATGAAGGGAAGAAACAGTAAGAAGCAGGGAAGAATGCTTCAAGGCACCTCTTGGAATGGAATGTCTGAGTCCAAAATAATGGCCAGCATGAAGGTAATGAGAGAGAAGGTCCCATGTGTTGGAATAGAACCGTCCTTCCTCTATGTTGAAGTGACAGACTCAGAGAGATGACAGTGATGGCTGGAAGTTTAGAAAAGGTGTGCTGAATGCAAGGCTTATGAACCCAGGAAGGACTATGATCTAAACATCTTAAATAATACAGACTGGAGTCTCCTATGTCCATGATAGACTATTATAAGGTGATGTTCCAGAAATCACTTTTAGAATAATGGAGTTAAGTTTCCTTCTTGGGCTCACATGCATAACTCTTGGGTCCTGTGTATCTCTAGCTAGTCCTGAGACTGGTAAGGACCATATTCACACAAGTTTTACTGAAGAAACAGGCCTATCCCTTGCCCTGAGGCCAGCAATTAATAGGCTACAACCCTTAGTTATTCATACTAGGCAGTAAAACAACACCTGTAAAAATGGAATGAAATTCCATTGTAAAAAAACATAGAATTTTTTCTTATTTGACCTTGCATGTAAGAAGGATGAACTTGCGTTACCCAGTGATGGAAAGTGCCCTATTCTCACTACAGCAAGAAAGGTTTATATTTATTATATATTGTGATTCTAAAATTATAGTAAGGTTGCTATACTTTGATGATATACTGTCAATGGATGTGTTCCATTTACATCTACTAGAAATGATAACCAAATAGTGGCTCCCATTTAAGATTATAAAGGTTATTTATTTACTTGTCTGTCTGTTTATTTTGTCTCAGCTGAGTCTACCTTGCAAAGAAAGTTATCCTCTATGCCCATAAGTATTCATGTACTGAGACCTCTGGGTACATTTGCAATGAGTTAAATGTTAGATTTGTGTAGCCATTATTCTATTTCATCTTGTACACAATTATGTGGTCTCTGAAAACTATGCCTAAATAACTCCTAAATTTGTCCATTGTCAGGATTTGAAATTTCAATATCAATAACCCTCTTTAAATGAGACTCTCAAAATAGATAACATGAACCCTTCACACAGTGTTTTAGGAAAATGAGGGATTAAAGACTAAAAGAGTATAAAGCAGGGAGGAAACTCTCCATAACACTAGCTGAAGCAAAAAAATCAAACAAACCACCCCTTATCCTTACTCAGCAGACAACCGGGAGAAGGAATGTTCATGGTTCCATTCTGTTTGTGCCAACAGAACCCCAGAACCACACAAAATCATACATCACAAATGGGGTCAGAACTTGGGTGGCAGCTAATGTGGACACATTGTGAAGGCCTTCTTCATGAGTAAATAAACATTTTCAGTTTCCTCTGTGGATGGGAACAATAATTTTTTTTTAAAGAAAACGATTTGACTTTCTACCTTTAGCAATGGGTTTCGTCAAGTAAAGATCAAACAAACATTCTGCAAGATCTTTTTCTGGCCCATGTTTTTATTGGAGTTGGGATGACATGGGGGAAAAAATTTGCTGTTAGCAAACCAACCAAGTTTATTGCAGGAGAGGAAAAGGCCATTCAAAACAGGGAAGTGGCGTCTTATGATTTTCAAACAAACATTGATCAAGCTGTCTACTAAAAACTGAAAAGATCTTGGTAGCTACAAAGATCTTTGTCCAATCTGTGACTTCTCATCTTGCCTTTGATATAGAGAAATTGTAAATTATCACATAGTTGAATTCATCAATCTTTTTGTTTACTTGTGCTTTTCACATATTGCTAAAAACAAAAACAAAAACAAAATTCTTTCATACCAGAAGACTATAAAAACATCCCTTACATTTTTTTTTCTAAATTTATAAAGCACTGCCTTTCAGCAGAGTGAAAGTCAAAAAACTTAGTTTATGCTACATACAAACAACTAAGTTGGCTGTTCATTCTAACTTAAATGATCAAAAATAAATCTCTATCTTCCATTTGATTTTCAAAGAGTAGTTCTGTCAAAGTTTATGAAAAAGGCCTCCCCATTTGAAAAAGGAAAATACCTAAGTATTTTTAGACCATGTATCTAATTAATAACTTTTTCCCTTAAAGTCTCTGAATCTTCAAGTTGGTCATGTATGACTCACAATTAAATCTCCTGTGGAAACTGCTCAAGAAAAAAAAAGAAAATTCCAAACTACATCATTACGGTCACTCACAAGTTATCCTATAGGAAAATTTGAATCCCAAGTCCGTGGTGTGTGCGTTCGAGTAGAAGTTCAGCAGCACTGGACCAGAGATGGTGAGAGGGGACAGGTTGTCCTCCCCACACAGGGTCGCTAAAGGCGTGGAAGACAAGTTGTAACCCCTGATGATGTGCACGCCGTCATTGACACAGCTTCCCGTTACTGAGGAGTGAGCTGTTCAGGGCAGGGAACAACCAGAAGCAACATAAATAATAATCGGAAGCAATGTAAACGATCACACAAAAATGTGAGGAAGATTCATGCAATTTACACACAAGTTAAAATCAACAGTCATTTTGATAAGTCACTATTTAACTTGGTTTCCTGAAGGCTACTTTCACCCTAGTTACAAAGTAAGCACAGGTATGAGGAAACAGACCTTCACAAGAGGTAAATCCTACTCTGAAACAATCCAGAATTTTCTTTCTTATAAAATGACTCCTTTAATTCCATGATTATAAATAGGAGACACTTTTGCCTTCTGATTGACATCTGGCAATATCTGAAGACATTATTTTTGCTGTCATGTTGGGGTGTGCCACTGGCATGGAGGGGGTAGATGGATACTGCTAAATATGCTATAAGACTCAGGGCAGCCACCCAGGCCCCCAGCTCCCACCACAAGAATGGTCCCACCCCAAATGCTAAAGTGCTGCTAGTGAGAAACCTGTCTGTAACAGTGAAGCTTATACACTGATAAGGGACTTCTACCATGAAGAGTGGAATAGAAATGCTTCTAACTGGATACAAATCTGTGTCAGTAGAGCTCTGCGTATCACTTCACTGCAGTAGATCAAAATATCACTCTGATTCTTCAATGGGAAGACACTCGGTGACCATAAGCATAAGAAGACCATAGGCATAAGAAGATAATGATATTAAACACTTTTCCATAATCATAGGGGAACCAATTGAATATATAATCA
This sequence comes from Muntiacus reevesi, assembly GCF_963930625.1. Classification (NCBI taxonomy): domain Eukaryota; kingdom Metazoa; phylum Chordata; class Mammalia; order Artiodactyla; family Cervidae; genus Muntiacus; species Muntiacus reevesi. The sequence continues at coordinate 30,617,562 of NC_089250.1, forward strand.
AAATATACACAAAATTCCCAAGTGGAATATAGTTAAATGCAACTAGATGATTGTCTTCTAGGGAGAGAAAAGAACTTAGTCAAGGTTTAAAATATGTTCTTCAAGGAGCAAGATGTATTTCAAAGTTGAGTTAATGGCCAGGGGGTAGCATTCAATCAGACATGTGAAAATTTGTTAGGAAGAGTAGTTCCCTGAAATGGATTAACACTGTTTTCATGGGCAAGAGCTCATGTCATGGGACAAGGCACTACAGCCACTCTGAATTTGATCTTCAGTCTGTGATTTGATGAATATTTACTATTGAAATCTTTGGGTATAAAATAATCCTTCATGATTTGTTTTTATGTCTATTTTCCATCCTCCTGAAAAACTTTAAAGCACAGGTATTATTTGAAATGGGTAAAGCTCTATCTAATATCTTGAAATACAATTTTTATCACATTATTCTGGGCTTCATTACAGAGAGCAATGTTCAATTCTGGATTTCATCATGATTCCATGAACTTGGAGAGAACTGAAAGGAAGCCAAGGATGAGTAATTCGGCAAAAATAGAAACTTGTGGAACTTAGATGCAGACTTCGATTTTCTTTCAGAGTCATAGAGAGGCAGAGATTTAAGAGAGGAATAGAAATAGTGGGAAATCCTTTTGTTGAAATAGTATAATATTATAGATATGTTAAAGTCTTCCCAGTTAAATAGCAGAGAGCTCTTAAGAGAGGGATGTGAATCGGGGGCAGCTCTGAGTAGCTTCAGGCTGGACTCCCAGGGGAGGATGAGCCCCTGGGAAGGAGAAGCAGGTCCTGGTACAGAGATCAGCTTAGCAGAGTGTGAAGGTCAAGGTCTTGTCATTTAGGCAAGCAAGGGACCTCATACAACTATACCGTCTCTGCCGGAGCCTGACCGGTTTGCATAAAACATCAACTGGAACTATTTCAGAAGAACCATTGCTCAATGCTTTCTAAAGTAGTGAATTGTGAAATGGGCCTACTTTTGGATTTCTTGAGAAACAACTGTGGAAGCAAAGAAAAGAAGAGGTAAGTAGCTGCATGATGCCACTTAAAAAAAAAAAAAACTTAGTTTAAATGGAGGAGAAATGTGAATTAAGATGGATAAAAGACAATTATCCTGCTTCTTGGCAGGAAAAAGGGGCAAAAGGAAAAAAAAATCTGAAACCAAATTTTCTCTTGTTTTTCCTTTTGGCTTTCTATTATGTATAGCTTGTAAACCAGAACTTATCAGTTAATGAATGGAAATCTAGCTCTGTTACTTGTGGGACCTTTGAGACCACCTCTGGAGGACAGAAAGCAGAAAACCTCTACACTGTTCTCCCCATTTTCTATATCAAGGGACTACTCTCTATTCAGTTCTTATCAAGAGATACTCTGGATTTGAGAAAAACTGAGTTTAGAATTTGCCTAGACATGGTATTTTTTAGTTAAGAATTCTAAACCCCTCATTCTGTCGCGAAGGTGAATCAATGTTATTATGCAATTTTAATGATAGAAAAACTAAGGCACAGAAGGCAAAGGTTTGCCTTAGGTTATCTCATCTGTGAAGTGTTTTCTTCTTCTATAAAGTTAAAAAAAGAAAAAAGGCCTATAATCCTCCTGTCACCTTGGAGGCATATGTTTGGCCATGGGAATAATGAGAACAGAAAAATATACTTTTAGACCGTTCAATATTTGGGAAAGTAAAACGAGTATTTGATGACACCTGATTCCAAAATAAGTGTAAACATTAAAGGTTTCTCTCTCATGCTTTCTCATTATATTTTGTCTGTTTTTGCTGTTTTCTTTTTTACCAAAGTAACATTTTGAATTTGTCAAATCTCTATTTTTATTTCACAGCTTTGGAAGACACTGTTAAGAAAACCAAGAACCATTTTAGACTTGAGGTAATTTTAAAAGTCTTGTAGAGCTCAAATAGAAATTTCTTCTATGACTTTTGACTTCCCTGAAATTTTTATAGTTTGGTAGTGATCATATAGAAAAGATAAGTATGTAGTTCATAGAATGACTAGTATTGGAAATGTAGTAATAAGGAGAAAGAGAAACCTACACCAACAAAAAATACCATAACGTGCTTTCAGAGCAACTCATTTTAGTAGAAAGTAGGCCAGTGAACATTTGTAACCTCTCTGTAGGAAAAGCATCAAAAAGCACTCAACTAGCCTGAAAGGTAAAATCTTTCCTAACCAGTTGTCAGTGTTTAGTAGACACAGTGTATGGACAAGGGTGTTTCCCTGTAGTATTTCATAGCCTGGAATAGCTCATTTTTTCCTTGACAAATTCAACTTTTGTGTCAGTGGACCACCAAAAAAAGCAGAAACAATGTTCATCTCTACCCAGTCAACACAGGCTCTGCTGGCTGCTTGGACTCAGAAATACTTTGGACAGAATCTTTTAGAAATGGTTCTATGGCCTCTAGCAGCTAGGAAGATGAATGCTCCTATAGACTGGCTCTGATTTTTCTTGAAAGCAATTCTCTCTCAGTTTTACCACAATATACTGCACATGATTTCTTCAGGCTCATTTAGAAGGGGGTGGAAGATTATTTTTACTGTAGCTAATGGATCTCTAACTTGCTGATGGTATTCAATGAACTATGGTATGGATATGATTAATGATAAGAATCTAATTACAAAATAAATCTGATTAATGTTGCCCTTTTGGGGAATCATCATGATTCATTTAATCTAAGCCAGAAAATGACTCACTGAGCAGTTTGAAAATGCTGAGTACGTGTAACACTAGAAATGTCACAAGACATCATCATAAGGATATGATCTTATACAAAGAGTAATCTCTTCAACTGAGCAATTCTGAGCAAATCTATCAGTAAAGAGGAAATCACTGAATCTGGAAAAACCAAATATCTGTTCTCAGGTGACTCACATTAAGGGTGTGTCTGGAGATCCTGACTGGTGGCAGCAAAAAGAACAAAACAATGGCCACTCTGGGACTTCCCTGGTGGTCCAATGGTTAAGACCCTGAACTCCTAACATAGGGGGCCCAGATTCTATCCCTGGTTGGGAAACTAGATTCTGCAAGCTGCAGCTAAGACCCAGTGCAGTCAAATAAATAAATTTAAATAACATATATTTTTTAAAGGGCCACTCTGATGAATTATGGTTCACAAGATAATGTTTCTACAGGCACGATCTGACTTTCACAAGTACTATTTTATATTTTTTGCAAAAATTACAGTGATTATCAGAAAGATTAAGTAGTTTGTACAAAGTCATGTCATTAGTAAGTGGCCATTCTGGCATTGAAACCCATCCTAAAATATTAAAATACCCCCTATCCTAGGTCAGATAGTCCACAGTAAGCTCAGCTTTTTACCCTATCTGGTCAACTAAACTCAGGGAGTTACTGTTCAGCCTAAATATAGGTTGCCATCTAATCATATATATACCATTGGTTTTGGCAGTGCTGTGTGTGGCTATTTTATATAGCATATTTGACAGCATCATCTTTTTTTGGTCTAAATTATATTGCCTATGACATTCTTGTGTTTATGGAATTTAATGAGAACAAACGCACATATAAGTGCATAATCCAAACCACAAGTTTCTCCCCATCTTATTAAAATAACTTTGTCTCAATTATAAAAATAATAGAAAAGGTATAATGTATAGTAGTGAATTTAATTAGACTTATCATGGTGATCATTTTGCAATATATGTATATATTAAACCATTACATTATACACCTGAAACCAATATAATGTTACATGTTATATCTCAATTTTTAAAAAAGTTTTTGATAGTTCTTAACTCATAAAAGAAAACAGAAAGGTGTAAAGAAGGAAATAAATATCACCTATCAATCTATGACACCATAGTAACAACTTTTAAAGTACTGCTTAATAGTCTTACAGATTTTATTCCTACAGTTTATTTTAAATTAAAAAATTGGATCTTTTATATAAACTGCTTTATCTTCCCCTAATATGAATACTTTATAAATCATGAACATCTTTTTATATTACTGGAATTTTGTGCTAGGAAATGCTGGGAAGATTCTATTTTACTTCTTAGTCTATTTTTACAGTGACAGACATCAATGCATACTTGGCATTTTCCAGAAAACACTTATCAGAAGCTACAATATGTAGAGCTATAGGAAAACAAGGTCATAGAAAAAGGATCCAGTAAGACAGGCTTTGTGTAATTTATCAACATATGAGTACTGAAATGTCATTTTTATTTTTATGAGACATAAATTTTCTGGAGGCTGAATATTGTAGAACATTTTGCCAGATTTAACTTTACATACCATGGGAGACCAACCCAAACAGAAGCAAATTTTGGTTGGACAGATGAAGCTTGGCAAATGTACAAATTAACTGTGATTTAGAAATGAAAAGTTAATTTGTAAAAAATATTAAAATGACTGAGTGGTTGAAGGTGCCTGTCTTTTCTCCGTGGTGTGATACCACCCAATTAAATATCAAGTTGTGTCAAATGTCATCAGAACCCAACTCCAACCTCAGCTCCACTGGCTCTTTGCCAGCAGTCAGGAGCAAGTCCAAAGGGGCGCTATGGTCAGCAATTTCCCAATCCCTGAAGAGGATGAAAAAGGAGAGGAAAGGGTATCTCACAGTTATAGTTCATGAAACTAGATCACAGATATTTATTAATGTCAATAATTCATTCACTCAACATTTATGGAGTACCTATTGATATTTTGACTCAGTGGTGAAGTTTCTCTTGCTAGTTAGTTCATTGTGTGTGTATGTGTGTGCACACATGTGTATGACTGTGTGTAGGTACATGTACTTGTGTGGAATAAATGCAAATGAATAAATTAGAAACCATGATTAACATGTAATAGATTTCAGACTTACTTTCTTTAGGCCATTTACGTGATGCTTGTATTCTTAAAGCTCTTGCATTACTATATTTTTTTACCTCTGGATGGAATATACAGGATGATATGTATGTTCTTAAAATACTAGATGGAATTTTATTGAAGTTTACATCAACTCCACTCTCACATCTTTTATGTTTTCTTCAAATGGTGATTTTTAGACAATCTTGGCCTCTACTTATTGCTCGTTCATTTATTTAGAACCAACTGTAATTTACATAAAAATGAACTTACCTTCCAGATGGAAAGACACCAAAGTCAAGAGGATCACGGACAGAGGACTGGCCTCTATGATGTAGGTGCAGTTCATGTTGTTGTCATATTGCTTTGGGTAGTTTGGAGAAACAATATAACCTGAAGGGCTAGTGAAATTCCTCCCACATCCTACATGGGAAGAAAAAGGTATTCTCAGAACATTTGTTCACCCAGACAACAACTCTTTATCAGTAAAGAAAGCCTCAATTTTCCTAAGCTCTTTAGAGCCAGGGTCCCCAACCTCTGGGATCTACTGCCTAATGATCTGAGGTGGAGCTGATGTAATAATAATAGAAATAAAGTGCACAATAAATTTAATGTGCTTTAATCATCCCGAAACCATCCCCTGTGCCAATCCATGGAAAAATTGTCTTCCATGAAACTAGTCCCTGGTGCCAAAAAGGTTGGGGACCGCTGCTTTAAAGATATTCTCTGAGACACTCCAAATGGAAGCAATGGTAACTGAAAGAATGGAGCTCTGATTTAAAAATAAGTACACATGCATAATTAGAACAACATTATTTTTTAGAAAATGATGCAGAATTTTGGGCTAAGCAGAAATTTTTCCACACATCCACTGAAAATCTCTTAATTTTAAGATATTAAAAGATAACTTAGCAAAGATTGAAGAGGATTCATGTAGCTAAAGGAATAAAACTGATGAGACGTGATCAGTGCCTGATCAATAAACTGAAGTTTTTAAATACCATATTATATTATGGAAAAACATGTTCTTCTCATTACCATTGTAATATGGCTGTAAAAATAATACCTCCTTTATAAAATGGTTGAATTTACTAATCCCAACCCTTTAACAATTTCTCACGTGATTCTCTGGTGTTAGAAATAAAGATAACTACCTTTTTTTTTTAGCCAATAAAATGACATTTGTTTTTCTATAATCACTAACTAGTTAATCCACACACTCCCTATCTAACATAGATAGAAAACATCAGTATTCTTTTAAACTGTTAGTAACAGACACACACATACACAAATACAATGAACCAAGTGAAGGCCTAAAATCAGGTCTAGGGTGCCTTTCATTAATTCCTTTACACCACCCTCTTATTCATGTCTGAATACCTGTTCACTGTGTTATTTCCTCCAATTCCTTTCATCAAACTTTTTCCTAAACAGTGGTTTGTAAACAGTGGCTTTAATTCAGTCAATAATCATATGCACCACTGTGTCTCAGTCTTGAAAACTCCCCGCCTCACTATTCTACCTGGTAGGAGTGGCCATCAGAGAAGGAAGAGAAAATCCTTAAGAAGGTGACTGTCAAGGTTGACTGAGCATGAGAATCATCTGGCTGAGAAACTAAAACATGTAAGTCCGTGACCAGGGAAATTCTGAATTCAGACAAACTAGGGGTGAAGCCCGTGTTTTCACAGCCCAGATGAGTCCCATGCAGACAGGTAAGCGCTGTGAGCCAGGCGCGCTGACTGGCTACTAATGACGGACTTCGGCTCAATTCCTGCCCCACTGCGGATTTCAGGGTCCATTTCGGACATTCGCGAGTGGCACTCAGGCCTTCTACGTCATTTCTCTAGTGATCTACAGTTGAATCCGGTTCCATTCTCGCTGAATTGGAAGGAAGGGTGCACTCTCGGGATCAGGTGATTGATTCACTCAAGCCCTCCCCAGGGTTCTGACCAACTGAGGAGCAGACCTCACCTCCCCAGGTCTGCCCATGGCAGCCACGCCTTCTCAAGGACCCGCTCGTTCTGTACTACTTACGGCTCACGAAGGAAGCAGAGAAGCCCTGAGCCGGGGCCTCCTGAGACTGGAACACGGCAGTGAAGACGTTTCTGGGCGTGGTGATGGGCCCCGGGGCCACGTTCCCGCAGCTCGTGGCTAACAGGGTCTGGCTGGACTCCTGAGTGTCGGCCCACACCTAACAGAGCCAGAAACAGGACTTAATGCCCCAGACTTTTCCTGGTCAACGGTTAAATGTGCTCAGGCTGGAACACGTCGGGCACTCAGATGTATAGAGACCGAAACACAATGGTAAATAAAATGCATGCACATCTTCAGTATTTTCTTTTGCGAACCATTTAAGCTGCTGCTTTCTTTTTTTTTTTTAGCACAGCCCATTCTTGACTCTTCCAAGAAACTGCTCACTTTTGTATAGCTAGGCCATTTCCTCTTGCCTTCTCCTAGTTGACCTGATCTAGTTGAACTTGCCCAACCCCCAACTAAGCATTACCTAGACCAAGAAGGCAAGAAGGGAATTGGTTTTGGATTGGTCTTACTTGACTACTCAACATTTCCTTCACATTGAATTACTCATTCTAAACTTATCACTTGCAGGAATGTTCCTTGAACAAAGCCATAACACATCAAGCTGTTACAGACATTTCTATTAGCAACTTGGCCTAGAGGAAGAAGTGTGAGGGAGACCAAATGCAGAGCACAGATTTACTATCAGCTCTTCAAGGTCATATCATTTCAAGTGATTTTCAAACACTGCATATCCTGCTGTTACTCAGCTTACTGAAGTCAGATTATATTTGCCATGTATGAGATATGGGAGGTGCCTGGGGCTGGAACTACTGAGAACAAGAGTGAGGATATTCTGCCAAATATCTAAGATCAAAATAAGCATCAGGAAAGAAATGCACACCCACATTTTTCCTAACATCCCCTTTATGTCCTCCCACTCCCTGCCCTTAACTATCCAGGGAAACACTATACAGAAGTTTTCTAGCCACATTCTGTACTGTGTGTATTTTTAATTCAGTAAAATTATAAACATGATTTACTGAGAGATCTGCATATATTCTTTTTACAAACATCACTGAAAAGGCAAAATGATCAGAGCTAAAACTTTTATGAAAGCGTCTCAACTTCTTCAATAAGGAACTTCAAGAATCCTCAAAGGCTTATGCCTTCCTGAAGTCATTAATTATGGATCTGACATCTCTACCTTTTGGCCCAGAACATAGGTGTTATCATGATAATAATGGTAAGGAGTTATTAAATATTCATTGCTGCGGTGTCAGTCAAGATCTCATTTCATTGGCTTGATGACCTAGAACTCTTAAATATTAGATCTACAAAATGTTACAAAACTGACAAAAACTTTCTGACTTTTCTTTCTTAAGGATTGTACAATTCAGCCTGACTGCATGTGATATTTTATCACTCAAGTGATTTTTTTTTTAAATATGTTTATTGAGTACCTACAGATTCACATGCAGTTGTAAGACACAGAAGAATCTCTGGTACACATTTCCCAGTTTCCTCTAATACTGACATCTCATAAAACTATCATTAATATCATAAGAAGGAGGTGGAATTGATACAGTCCACCTATCTTTCTCAATTTCCCAGTGTCACTTGTATTCACACACATGTGTGTATACATTTGGTTATACACCAGTTTAGACAGTAAGTCCCCTACACACGAAGCTTCAAGTTGTGAACTTTTAAAGAAGCAAATGTGTGTTCCAATGTCCAATCACGTCAGTCAGTTCACATGTCTGGTATACATTGTCATGTGGCTGTATCCTCTACAGTGGTTGTGGTTTCATGTATTTTACTGTGCAGTACTATATAGAGTACGGTAGTGCAGTATCTTTATTTCAAATCCAGGATGTCCAGAAGCAAGCATAAAAGCAGCGGTGATGTAGTTGGTACTACTGTACTTTTCAAGGTACTGTACTGTAAAGTTCAGTTCAGTTCAGTTCAGTCCAGTCAATCAGTCATGTCTGGCTCTTTGTGATCCCATGGACTGCAGCATGCCAGGCCTCCCTGTCCATCACCAGCTCCCAGAGTTTACCCAAACTCATGTCCATTGAGTCGGTGATGCCATCCAACCATCTCATCCTCTGTTGTTCCCTTCTCCTCCCGCCTTCAATCTTTCCTAGCATCAGGGTCTTTTCAAATGAGTCAGGTCTTCACACCAGGTGGCCAAAGTATTGGAGTTTCAGCTTCAGCATCAGTCCTCCAATGAACACCCAGGACTGATCTCCTTTAGGATGGACTAGTTGGATCTCCTTGCAGTCCAAGGAACTCTCAAAAGTCTTCTCCAACATCACAATTCAAAAGCATCAATTCTTCAGTGCTCAGCTTTCTTCACAGTCCAACTCTCACATCAATACATGACAACTGGAAAAACCATAGCCTTGACTAGATGGACCTTTTTTGGCAAAGTAACGTCTCTGCTTTAAAGATATTTATTTTTTGTGTTTGTTTTTTATGTATTATTTGTGTGAAAAGTATTATAAACCTAATACATGACAGTACTATATAGCCAATTGTATTAGCTGGGTACCTAGGCTAACTGTTGGACTAATGAAGAAATTCTTTGGCACTCAACTTCCTTTATGGTCCAGTGAGCATTGAAGAATTGATGCTTTTGAACTCTGGTGCTGGAGAAGACTCTTGATAGTCCCTTGGACTGCAAGGATATCAAACCAGTCCATCCTAAAGGAAATCAGTCCTGAATATTCATTGGAAGGACTGATGCTGAAGCTGAAACTCCAGTACTTTGGCCACCTGATGTGAAGAGCTGACTCACTGGAAAAGACCCTGATGCTGGGAAAGATGGAAGGCAGGAGGAAAAGGGACGACAGAGGATGAGATGGCTGGACGGCATCACCGACTCGATGGACATGAGCTTGAGTAAGCTCCGGGAATTGGTGATGGACAGGGAAACCTGGCATGCTGCAGTCCATGGGGTTGTGAGGAGTCAAACATGACTGAGTGACTGCACTGAAGTGAATGAACAAACTGGACCTATAAACACACTCTTTGGATGGAACTCATCCATACACAGGGGACTGACTGTACCATCACCTTCAAGATACCGAGCAGCTCCAACTCCAAGGCTCCCCAGAGCTGCCACTTCTACTCATTGAGTAGATTTTATATTCCAAGTACTGAGTACTATTTATGTTATTGTATCATATTACCTCTAATGCTAAAAACATTCCTACTAAAGTAGGAATTATTCTCTTCAGTTTACAGTTGAGTGATTTAAAGCCCAAATGTTTAATTGGCTCAGAGAGGAACATGCAGGCGGTAAATGCAAGGGAGGTGGAGTCCAGGCCAAAGTTCTTTCAACTAAAAGGTGTACAGGCTCTCACAGACAGAACATATAAGATGCAAAAAAGCATTTTTTAAACTCTCAGTGGTTGAGGTTTCTCACTTTTTCGTTCAAGAAATCCAAGCAGTGAAATTGTCCTTCTCCTACTTTGAGAGCAATGAGTCATTTCTAGTCTAAACGTTTACGTTCCTGAAACCGGCTTGGCTCCAATTAAATACACAAGCACACTGACCTTCACAAAGCTGTTCTGACACTGTCCATCCCCACTGGGGATGAGGAAGTTGTTGTCAAAGCTGATCTCCAAGTGTTTACTTTGGTGTGTAATGACTGTCCAGGAACATCTGCTGTTCTCGGGAAAATTCTGAGGCCAGTGAGGGGATCTGATTGTACCATTGTTCGAATGAAGTACTCCACCACAACCTGAAAGAATTGTCACGGAAATAGTCATCACCTTGTGAAGAATATAACAATTTTGGTAAACCCAAGGCTTCTGGAGAAGACACATTTGTAAATGAGATTTCAGTGCATCTCTTCTTACATATGAGTCTCTGACCCTCGGAGCAGGTCCACAGCAAGGACTCTCAGCAAGTGTAAGGTCCGTGAAGTCACAGGAACCTTCAGTTGTTACTGTTTGGTTACCCCTGTACTGAACTCACCTGATCCCGTTAATCCATGTCAAAAAGAGAACAGATTTCTACTCTGTCATCAAACAAGAGAAAGAATTTTTACTCCCCTTGAGGCTCTGGTGTATTAATATTTGTGGCCCAACAATCTCAAGCTTTGTTTTTTACTGCCACTAACACATGAGAGTGCAAGTCTATATTCATTTGCAATTTTACTCTAACATACATACATAACATGTCATTTTAATCTAACATAAACAGGAGAAAATGATTTTGAGGAGGGGAAAACTTTCCATTATACAACCTGGTTCATTCACACTGAAATGTCAATGAATGAAAATTAAATTACGGGGATTAAAAGAAAGAAAAATCTAGAATTATTTTGTAATATTAAAATATGTTCTTAATGCATAAGACAAGTGCTCAGGGCTGGTGCACTGAGAAGACCCAGAGGGATGGGATGGAGAGGGAGGCGGGAGGGGGGATCGGGATGGGGAACACATGTAAATCCATGGCTGATTCATGTCAATGTATGGCAAAAGCCACTACAATATTGTAAAGTAATTAGCCTCCAACTAATAAAAATAAATGGAAAAAAAAAATATGTTCTTAAGAGACAACAAAAGAAAAATATGTGAACTTAAAACAAAATGAAGTTAAGAGTTTTCTTTGTATCTTTTGCTTTTTAAACCCTTGGGAAACTAGGGGGTTCATCTCAAACACCCTTCCAAGTCCAACAGCAACCAGTGGGTTAATGAAGGACAGTTTGAATCAAAGCTCTTTTCCACAAAGAGCTTCCTAATCACCCTCCCCGCCCCCACCCCCAACTCTTCTAGAAATAACTGTCCTCTGTCATATTGCAAGGCTATGATGGGATCCTAACAAAAGTATCCAATGCAAGTCTTACATTTTCTGGGGATTTCCATGAAGTTCATAGTTTGCCAGTACAACAATTAATCCTTTGAAACCAGATCTGTTATGTTTTGCCCTGTACAGAGCATTCATTCTAAATCACAAATGTTATCTTATCACTTTGCTGTTCAAAACTCTTCAACTAGCTCCCCACTGCCTGAGGGGTAATTCAGAAGCCAAAGCTCTTCAGGATGTGGTGGTGGTGGTTTAGTCTCTAAGTTGCGTCTGACTCTTGCGGCCCCAGAGACTGTAGCCCACCAGGCTCCTCTGTCCATGGGATTCTCCAAGCAAGAATAGTGGAGTGGGTTGCCATTTCCTTCTCCAGGAGATCTTCAGGACGTGGATGACGGCTTTTACTGCCCTCAACTCACCACTCTGCATCCTGCTTCCAAGCTCAAAATCCTTTAAACTACTTGTGATTCCAGCACATATTTTCTATTACTTGAGATTCCCAAGCTGTGCCATGGCTTTTGCTGATGGAGGCAACATGGTGGAAGTACTTAAATCAAAGTTTCTGGGCTCTGCTGTCTTTACTCAAATCTCAAGTCTTCTGATTATCATCTACACAACTTGGGCGGATTATCAACCCATTTATCCTGCTTCCACCCATGCAAGTGGAGAAAATGTGGATTGATAGTGTGTCTTCTTTAGAAGGCTGTTACATGAGATGACATGTGTAGTGTAAAAATTTAGAATTGAGTCTGACAGAGTAGGTAAGAAATATAGACTTGTTGGATTCGTTAGTAAATTTTAAAACTACATTGATGATAAAAGTAAGTACAGACAGTATTTCTTTTACCTAAAGTCTCTGAGCTCCATGTAGCATAAAATCCACCGTGTTGTATCGAATGGTCTGTATTAAAAATCACCACCAGCTGGTTGGAACCTGACTGGATCGTCCCTGGGTTTAAAATTCCACAGTAGTGTCCTATGATGGGTGATCCAGGAGAACCACCATTCCTCACAGTGATCGAGTCCCAGGCACAGTTTTCATGGGCTTCAATGTCAAAATCATGGAATGTCAGCTGCAGGAGAAAAGAGAAGAAATGAGAAAATACTCTGAGTTATAAATGAGCCTGTCTATGTAGAGTTAGACTGAAGTCCTTCTGCATCCTTTCATTTTAATTTATATAATTTTGTATTTACATATCTTATTTCATTCTCCTTGCCCTTCTCTACTTTTTCTTATTGAAGTTTCTCTTGGAAATTTTCAGAGTGAATATTTCTCCCAGAATGGGAGTCAATTAGGGTCATATTCAGTCCCCTGGACTGGGATGGCAACTTATATCAAGAACATGAAAGCATCTCTATTCCAGATGGAGAATGGTCTTCTACAGAGAGTTTCTCCTGTGTTTGAAAAAGAATGGAATATATTTCATCCTTCATTAACTGTAAATGTGTAGATGCCAATGTATGTACTCCAGTCAGAGAATTTTAGGGAGAAGATGATTTGATGGCAGGATTAAAGTCTATTCTAATCACTTGCTTATTAAAAAGAAAAAAAGAAAAAAACTCTGTCTCCTTCCAAGACACAGTACTTTTGTTGTACAGTTTCAGAAGTATCGATATTTCACCCACTCGTCAGTACTCACATTGATGGTGTGGCCTTGTGGGGCTTCCAATAGCCAAGAACAGTGGGTCAAGCTGTCGTAGGCAGCTGGATAGTTGGGGCTTGAGATCACCCCACTGTCACCTATCTGTATTCCACCACAGTCTGAAATTAGATTTGTAAACTTCTCAGTAAGATAGGAAAAAACCTACAAAATTCTGTAAAGTCAAAGTAAATACTACTTATAGCCATCATACTTTATGATTTTTTAAGAAGGGCAATAAATGGATAAATAGATGAAATTAGATGAAAGCAATGTAAAACTGAAAGTAAAAAGTAAAAAGGTGGAAGATTAGAAATAAAAAGAATCTTATATAGTGTTAATTAAATGGAATCACATAATGAGGGTGGGCTCAAGTTTGATACAAAGGAGAAGGAAGATTGTATGAACCAAAAATGGCAAAACTTGGATGAGCATAGAATAAATGCACCTGACAATAAATGCACTAGGGACAATGTAAAGAATATTGGCTTTCTTGAAAAAATTCGGCCCATGAAAACACATGTATGCTTAAAGAATATGACCAGTACCATAACTAAACAGTTTGTCATTTGACAATAAACACATGCACTATAGTCAGTTATAAAGGTGTACATTAGCACAGAAAGTTGAAAAAGTTAGAAAAAATTTTCTAATTTACAAAAACACATTTTGAAAGCATAGTATGGTATGATGTTCCACAGAAATAATAATGCTTCCAGATGTCTGACGCTTTTCTTTCAATCTGATGAAGAAGAACCAGTTGGCAACCTGGCTGACTGAGTGGATAAGAAATCTCACTCCTTTCCCCAGTCAACTGTCTACTTATAAGAACTGGCTATATTGTCTGCACTGGAGAATGCTACACGTGCACTTGAAAAGAATATGTATTCCACTGTTGTTGCTGGAAGTGTTCTGTAGATGTCAGATTAAGTTGGTTGTTCAGGCCTTATATATCCTTGCTCATTTTCTGTTTAATTGTTATACCAATTAAAATATTATTTTGAGTTGTCTGAAAAAAAAAAGAACTGGGTAGAAAGTATAAATAAAAATGTCTGATTGACATTACCAACAAAACCAACAAATAAACCTAGAAATAAATCTAACAAAATATATGTGAGATCTTTCTGGAAAATATCATTTAAAAATTTATGTATTGTTTTATCACTAGAGTTGGAGAGCTTATCATCAGTCTTACCTGTAAAGGAATACTGTGCATGGAATCCAACATGTTCTACACGCTCATTGGTGACAAAGTGTATCCATACCTGTGGATAAGGTATAACCAACGGCATTCTAGGTTTTGAAGATCCACAAAGTCTCCATATCAGAAGCCCATCGGCATTACCTGAGCAGAACAACGCACCGAGTGTCATTTATATAACTTTTGAAAAATATATTCAACAAATTCAATCAGAATAAACAATAATAATAATAAAAATTTCAAGCTATTCACTGATGCACATTTAAATTCTGGTTTAGTAACTGACATTTCACAAATCCTCTATCTTTCTCGACTACAAAGGAAAGAGTGCCTCATGGTGAAAAAGAATGCTTTTTTAGGTATGGACCTCTTTATCCTAGGTACCATTTTGTTCCAATTCATGTTTTCATAATTATTTTTTATCATATATTTAAACAGAGACACAATTGGTAAAAAACTTTAAAACCTAGGATCTAGCTGTCAACATTGACCCATCTCATTCCGTTTATGGGAGCTATTGTCCTCAGCTGGACACATGCAGAATGATGGTTTTGTCTGAACAGTGTTCTTCTGGACCCTACATACATACATTACAGTCCTTGACTTTCTTCATTGGGAGGTCATTGGACTCCAGGCAAAAGGAGAAAGTTGTAGATATGAATGGGAAAACATGTTCCTTGATTGGACTCACCCACTCGGAACTCAAGGACATCAGATTGACAGTCTTGGTGACTTTCTAGATAAAAATCCTCAAAATGAATGTAAATGGAGGAGTTGCCCTGATTGGGGTTGCTGAGCGTCCATTCGCAGTTTAGGTTTCTTGAATAATTACTGACTCCGTCATAGCCAGGAGAAGTAAAGTTTCCTTCAGGGAAACTTGTAAGGGACCCACCGCACACTGAGGAAATAGAAGGCAGCAAAGACTAGTTGTCAGACTCAGGCCATAGAAGATACACATGTGACAGAAAAAATAACTATAATAACCACAGCAGTCTTTTTCTTTATTGCTTTGATTTGTTTTTCCAGATGAAGTCAGGGTTGTGGTTAAAGGGCTGGCTCATCACACCAACAACTATAGAAGTTGTTTCTGTGGGTTTAGAAAGAAAGATGCACAAAAATAAGCAACTCCTTTATTTCCCTGAAGGTGTAGATTAGGTGAGTGAGGTTTGGCTAAGTCAGTATCTTCTAATATGAGCCCACTGTTCACTAATATTTCATTTAAAATAATATCCAAATATAATGGTGGCCCTGATGGCTTCTGATTAGGAATCCTCCACTTGACCTGAGAATTTAATTGAATAAAAGAGATAATAAATTTAATACTGGCATTGCAATGAATTTGCTCCTTTTAAAAGGGAATGAATATTCTTTGTATCAATGCAATAAGGGTTTTTTTTTTAAATATCCAATTCCACTCTTCCTAAAGTTTAAAGTTCTTAGATAATAACACCAATCCACAAAGTAGGAGGATATTTACAGTAGAAAGGCCATTATCTCGCTTAATTTTAAATATCCCATATCGTATGTGAACCCCACATTCATGTATGCTGGAAGTCTATATCTGGATAGATGGAGGAATAAGGAAC
Organism: Muntiacus reevesi; assembly: GCF_963930625.1. Taxonomy (NCBI): domain Eukaryota; kingdom Metazoa; phylum Chordata; class Mammalia; order Artiodactyla; family Cervidae; genus Muntiacus; species Muntiacus reevesi. Next base: position 30,633,659 of record NC_089250.1, read on the forward strand.
AATACAATCTGTCTTCAGTTGCATTAGTTATCCGCTGGGAGTAAGCTACCTTCCAAGAGATTTCTGTCCTTTTTCAGGACAGAGAACTGACCAGGGGCTGTGGGACTGGCAGTCGTCTATAATGGTGACACTGCATGGAACTCAGCTAGAAGCTCTTCTAACAGCATTTTTTTTAACTTTTCTAATTCGCAATAGCAGTTTTATTTCCAAAACTAGAAGTTTTCATCTTTTGTTTCTGGGCTTTTTGGTTGAGTTTTGTATCTGGCTAGGTTTGTCTTTCGTGGAAGATTCCAGGTGTAACCTTGATCTCTGAGGGGGAACACGGATGACTCCGCTGCTGTTGGCAGCAGCTGCAGGTCACTTGTCATGTAGATGGTGACACAGGTGTATTCACAGCAGCTGCTATTACCTGCATCTTCACTGGATGTGTAGGAGGCAGTGAAGCCGCCGTACGGCCTGGACCCATCTGTGAAATAAATGACCTTCATTGTATTTCCTGAAGATCTGATCTCATTGCTGCCATTAACGCTACTGCACAGCTTCTCCAGCTGGGGTGAGTTACTTCTAATGCCATTAAATACCTGTTGAAAAAAACAGTTTAACCTTTAGACATAGCCCGTCTAGGAGTTTATGTTCCCAGCCTAGACATGCTTCCTTCTAAGGAAACTCTGAGCTAAAATGAATTATTTCACAATATGGGCACTTGACCCAGGGTCACAAGCCAGTGCATCGCCCGCAGCGCATTTTGTGCCCTCAGGGTCACTGTACAAAAATGGAAGCATTGCAGTCATGCCCTCCTGCCACATAGTGACAAGTAAAAAACCGCTGTGCTCTTTGCAACGGGAAACTGTGCTCGAAATGTAAAGCAGCTATGCCAACATGCTTACGGCTTAGTTCACGGAGTTCACTGGGGAGCAGTTTTTCTTAGCAATGCATCAGGACCTTTGACATCGGCAAAGAGAGTTTAAACATTAGTCTCTGATGAACTGAAGTATAGAAGAACTCAAATATTTTTAAATGCCTTGAAAAGTGATTTTTAAAAAATCAATCTCAATATAATAGTTCTTTCCTAATTACTTATGCACTCAAAGCTTCAACTTTCTTACAAGTTTGAACTTTTAAAAATGGATCTGAGTATTGTGGACTCCAAAATATTAAACAACTCCAGTTATGCACATGGTTATGATAATTGGCAAAATATTCTTCTACTTCTGTCCAAAAGCAAGTGGATATCTAGGATAGCTCAAGAAAGACCTAGAAGGAACTAAATAGTAAATGATGGAGTGAGTGACAGTTCTGTTTTTAAAAAGGATTGGAATGGCTTACAGTTAGGAACAATGAGGCTGAATATGACATTGAGAGCTACGGAGGTGGATACTGTATTCCATACAAAAGCTGTATGCTTTTCTGTCTACTGTAATTGACCATTAAATGTAGCTATTTGAGGGCTTCTGGTTTAAAGTGTCTTCCAGCTCATAGGAATGGACCCAACATTTCTTATCATTTACTGAGCACAAACAACATGCCAGACTCTATTAATAACCCACTTAGATTACCTTATCAAATTAGCAAACTAACCTCTCAGACATACTATATTACCCCTGTTTTCCAGGTTAAGACACCAGAATTCAGAAAGATTATGCCACTTGGCACAGTTTAAAGAGCCAGTAATAATAAAATTGGGATTCAAATTATGCCTCTGATTCCAAACCACGAAATAATGCATAGGAAACAGGAGAGAAGTATTTCAATAATTCTAAAAATGGGAATGGGCAACACATTGCCAGAATCAAAAGGGATTATTTGCAACTACAAGGATAATATGTGCAAAACTATGATCAATGGCCATTGTGTCTCCCCAGCATCTGCCCTGAGTGTAAAATCACAGTGACTAAGAATTGTGAGGCATCATTTATCATGCAAACCCCTGCTTTTAGGAGGAACAAGAGGGCTGTTTCCACATTCCTCCTCTACTCCTCTTCGAACTGAGAAACTAAAACTCTTGGAAAACAGTGGGGTAAGAAGTAGGTTTGTGAAATTCAGGACAAAAAATGCGCTAAAAGCAGGAATACAATGGGGCATTCGGCTCATTGTTTTGCACATGGGATGGTGTGGCTTTCCCACTCCTCCATCTGGGCACAGCGTGAGACAGGCAGCCAGTCTGAAGGAATGGTATGCTTAGATCACTGCATGAGGTACTGGTCTGGAAGTGGCTTGCTCAGAGCCACCCTTGAGCAACCTGTAGATCTCAGGAAGAGTCCCTACCTCCTTCCTTCCTTCCTCGCTTCCTTTTTTCTTTCAGTCAAGTTCTCAACAAATAAAGGATAAATAGAAAACAAGCCACATCCTGCTGTTTGGAGCAGAATGAAGAGGAAACAACACAAGCATGGAACTCATAAAAATGTATTTCAAAGAAAGGAATTTGGACATTGTATTAAAGATCCAGAAATTTATTCTGAAAGTGATTCTTTGATGCTTTAACCTCAGGGGTGAGGGTGTGGGGAAGACCTGTAATATGATATTCGTGGTTTCCCTGATTTAACGGTCAGATACCCCCTCGGTCACCCTTCCCCGCCTCCTCCCCGCCCCACCCCGACCCCGAGTGAAGCCCACAAGTTGATGGCTCCAGTCACACACAGACAGCTTCCCATGGCCTTTTAGCACTTAATACTTAAATAGAAATGAAGAGTCAAGGGTCAGTAGACATTTAGGGAAACATCCAATGTAAAAACCAGAGACTAATATAATGGGAGAGAGGGACTTGAAGGAGACTGACTCCCAAAAAAGCAATAAAAAGTCTCAAAATTATGATTAACATATTTGACATACATAATACAGTACAAAGAATAAGGGTAGAATAAAGATAATTATAGGTATACACGTACTCAAAAACTTTGTCACCCATGTCTATGTCCTTAGAGAGCCATGAGAGCATGCGCCTTACCTCAAAGAGGAAATTAACCAAGAATGGGAAACACTCACATCATAAAGCCAGGTGTCATAAAGTCCAGGAGATGGATGAAGGAACTTGCAAAAATGAAGATGAAGGGAAATCTGGGCATGGCAGTAGGAATCAGACTTGCAGCTGATGGGCAAAGGCTCAAGTGAATGTTCCTTTCTAAGGAAAATGAATGGAGCCGATGGAAGTGTTTTATCATATAAGGTGGGGATGTACACCTGGAGTGCGGAACGTGTGGAAGAATTAGTGATTAAAAAGCCTTTGACTATGTGGATCACAACAAACTGTGGAAAATTCTTAAAGAGATGGGAATACCAGACCACCTGACCTGCCTCCTGAGAAATCTGTATGCAGGTCAAGAAGCAATAGTTAGAACTTGACATGGAACAACAGACTGGTTCCAAAGGAGTATGTCACGGCTGTATACTGTCACCCTGCTTATTTAACTTATATCCAGAGTACGTCATGCGAAATGCCAGGCTGGATGAAGCACAGGCTGGAATCAAGATTGCTGGGAGAAATATCAATAACCTCAGATATGCAGATGACACCACCCTTGATGAAAATGAAAGAGGAGAGTGAAAAAGTTGGCTTAAAGATCAACATTCAGAAAATTAAGATCATGGCATCCAGTCCCATCATTTCATGGCATCACTAGATGGGGAAACAGTAGAAATAGGGGCTGACTTTATTTTCTTTGGCTCCAAAATCACTGCAGATGGTGACTGCAGCCATGAAATTAAAAGACGCTTACTCCTTGGAAGAAAAGCTATGACCAACCTAGACAGCATATTAAAAAGCAGAGACGTTACTTTGCCAACAAAGGTCCGTCTAGTCAAAGCTATGGTTTTTTCCAGTGGTCATGTATGGATGTGAGAGTTTGACTATAAAGAAAGCTAAGCGCCAAAGAACTGATGTTTTTGAACCGTGGTGTTGGAGAAGACTCTTGAAACTCCCTTGGACTGCAAGGAGATCCAGCCAGTCCATACTAAAGGAAATCAGTCCTGAATATTCATTGGAAGGACTGATGCTGAAGCTGAAACTCCAATGCTTTGGCTACTTGATGAGAAGAACTGACTCATTGGAAAAAACCCTGATGCTGGGAAAGACTGAAGCCGGGAGGAGAAGGGACGACAGAGAATGAGGTGGTTGGATGGCATCACCGATGTGATGGATATGAGTTTGAGTAGGTTCTGGGAGTTGGTGATGGACAGAGAGGCCTGGCGTGCTGCAGTCCATGGGGTCACAAAGAGTCAGACTCGACTGAGCAAATAAATTGAACATAGAAAATAACACACACACACACACACACACACACACAACCACGAAAATGTAAAACCGGGCACAATTATTACTTGGAAAATCAAAAGCAAATGCTACCAGAGTATAATACTTCATTTAAGTGGGAGTGATGTTTTCATAGGAATATTCATGTAACCCCTGAGTAACAATTTAAACAAAATCTGTGACAGGAGTATTTGGGGAGGTAGTTGGGGGCGGTAACTGAATTTCGAGTACCCCCATGTGCATTTGTGGTGATCCTGGGGTGGTTTTTGAAGACAGTTAAATCCTCATCTTCCACAGTTGAATGTGGATAATGTCTAAGACAAAACAAACAAAAAAAAAAGTAGCAGTCACATAGGAATATTATTTTCAAATAATGACATAACTATCAAAAGATGTAGCTGAATGAGTAGAAAAGGGTGCCTTTGGCATTTATGATTCAGAGACGGGGAAATGACAAGCAGGACATGATTCAAAATTTGTGGTTGATGCTGTAAATTTTATTTTATTATTTGAGTTTTGAAACTATGACTTTTCTTACTATCTTTCCTGTAGGGCATGTGAGTACTCTGCTGGTAAGATTTCTAATGATTATGTTTCAATATGATCTCAAAGGAAAAAAGACTTTTAGCATAAACCTCAAAATTTTAGTAATGGTTGTGTGGGATTCCAAGTATTTTTCTGTTTTTTATTTTCTCAGCTCTACAAAAATGATTCAATAGCATTCATTGTATCTATATTGAGAAAAAATTGATGAAAATTAGTACAGAAATGAATTTCTGTCACCTAAATACAACTACATAGTATTATGCATTGCCAAGAAAAGATAAGAAAATGCTTCAAAATATGATATAGTGAGAGTGATTCGATTTTTTTTCTACTTCATTCTTGTTTCTGTATTATTCGTTCAACAAGAGGAAAAATGTTCCTTCAAAATAAGCAAGCTTGGTCCAAAATTTCCAGGCTTTCAAATAAGAGAAATCACACTGGGCTCTGTAATTCTCAATATTTGACAGAAGACAACATTTTGGTCCTTCAGATATTAGATCTAAGAAGCAAAATCTGAAGTTTGAATATGATTATTTTAGGGCAATACAAACAGAGTAACATACAGAGATGTTTCATATTTTTGAAATTCACTATCCAGTAGGAGACAATGAAATGAAAACAAAGGTGGCTATTTTTAAAAAGGATAGTGACAGTCCTTCAACTATTGATCGATTCAACAATTGCTTTGTTTGTTATGAGTGAGTCACTGGGGATTTATCAGGGAACGAAGCCAAGTGCGCGTCCTCGTGAGTGGAGCTTACATTCTAGTCTGGGCAGCAGACAATATACAAACAAATAAATACATGGACTGTGAGCTGTTATGAAGTGCTGTGAAATCAGTAATGCAAGAAAAGGGCCAGGCCCGAGTGGGGTGGGGTCTATTTAATGAAGGTACTTAGGGAAGGCTTCTCAGATCTAGTCATCTGAGCAGACCCCGGAATGGACGAAGGGCATGCACGAGCGAGAAGGAGCATTCCAGACAGAGGCAACGGTGCATGGGAAGTGGTCACACGGATATCTTAGCCCAAATCAAGGAACAGAAAGGAGGCCAGGGTGGCTGGAGAGGAGGGGAATGTGAAATAAGAACATGGGCAAGAGAACGAAGGGGCAGCATATAACGTACGGCCAGTCGGGCCATTGTGAAGATTTCGGATATCCCCCCAAGTGAGATAAGAGGTCATTAGAAGATTTTCAAGGAAAGCAACATGACCTGATTTAGGTTTAAACTCATCACACTGGCTGCTGTGTTGAGATGCAGAGAGACAAGAGTGGAAGTAGAGAGACCAAATGGAAGTTATTGAAATAAATCTGAATGAGTAGTGGTGGTGGTGGTGGTGGATATAAGGAGAAGTAGTTAGTTTCTGGATTTTTTATAAAGATACAGCCAACAAGACTTGCTTATGGATACAGTATAAGGTGAGAGAGAAAGGACTCCAAAACAGACATCTAGGCTTTGGGCCTGAGCAACCACAAATCTGGAATAGTTATTTAGTGAGATAACAAAGACTGGAGAAAGGGAAAGTTGGGTGGAGAAATATACTAATATTCAGCTATAGTTTATATAGTATGAATGCATATATGTGTCATCTCACAGTTCATACTGAGGGATTTCATTTGCTTTCTTAATCTCAAAGCTGAGCTTGGCAACCTCAGGACATCTGCCAGCAATAATTAGGCAGGACCACCCATCTGCTTAAAACTTTTGGTGGTGTCTTGTTCTGTCACTCTAGTCCCAGTTAGTTATTTGCTACCCAAAGGCTCAACTTTTCTGTTTACGCAGGTTTTCCACATGTAATGATCATTTGCTTTAAAATTTATCCTGCCCATGACCCTGATGTAGGCTGAGATAACTGTATCCTAAAACAGCTTTTACAAATATTTTGGCCAACATTTATTGTGACTTTGTTTTATCTAAAACACTTAGAATTTGTGTGATATAGAGTTGCACGCAGGGGAATATTCCTGACCTAGTTTTCTGACTGTGATTTATGGGTCAATAAGCTCCTTAAACAATGGACTATAACATCGCTGGCTGCAGGGGACACTTACTGTCACATGCTCACTGCTGCAGAATGGATGGGCTTCCAGCCTCAGGCTGTTAAAGGTGAGGGTGACCTGCCTCCCTTCCTGCACGGTGATTCTCCATTCACACATCCAGCCATGAGGGTTAGGGTTCCGGTAGTTGGGAGAAATGAATGTTCCAGAGGGGGCCTGGAGATCCCCACCACACGCTGAAGGGAAAATAAAACAAAAACAAGAAAACTTCCAATTTGATCCTGTAAGGAATGTTCTCAAAAGTAAAGCATTTTTTATTGCCCCACTGGACAAAATTATTGCTCTTATTTATCACTGTAAGTATGCGAGGACTCTTTCTGATATTTAATACTCAATCTCTGCTTCCATGGATCATAGGGCTTCCCTGGAAGCTCAGCTGGTAAAGAACCTGCCTGCAATGTGGGAGACCTGGGTTCAATCCCTGGGTCAGGAAGATCCCCTGGAGAAGGGAATGGCAGCCCACTCCAATATCCTTGCCTGGAGAATTCCATGGACAGAGGAGCCTGGTGGGCTACAGTCCATGGGGTTGCAAAGAGTTGGACACAACTGAGCGACTAACACTTTCATTTTCTCTCCATGGATCATATTGATAGTTCACTGGCAACCGTTTGTCATCCTGACCAAAGAACTATGAGAGACCAGTAAGCATAGTAACCATCAGAGTCTGAAAGCAGAAGGCTCAGATGATCATCCAGTGTTTTCACAACAAGATCTTTATTTCACCTGAGCTTGTCAGGGTGCTTGGAACACAAATCCTAAATTACTGAAGCAATAAGGGACTGGCCTTCTTCAGATGAGATGTGGTGAAGGCTCTTGTCTCCTCACACCCTCTCAGCATTAGATCGTTTTCTTTGTAGCACTGATTGCATTTGTGACTTTTCATTTATTGGTGTGACTATCTGATTACTGTCTACCTCCTGCTAGACTACTGAGGTTCAAGGAGACATGGGCCATGGTGTCTTGTCCAGCTTATTTAACACCAGTGTCTAAGTAGAGTGTCTATTCAGTATAGCTGCTCAGAAATATATTAATATGTATTATATTAATACATATTACTGGATTGGCAAAAAAAATTCATTCATTTTTCCCATAACAGCTTACAGGAAAACACAAATGAACTTTTTGACCAACCCATTATTTATATATATGTAACATGATATATATATGTGTGTGTGTGTATGTGTGTATTTTTCAATGAATCAACAAACTTACCTTCCAAGCTGGAGTCAAACCGTAGTCTGAATCCTGAGGCAGAGAGAGAGTCGTCTGTGACAAACCTGACCAAAGCAACGTTGCTGGAAGTGTCTACGCTGTTGGGAATGCTGCTTCCACAGTATCTGCCCAATAAGGTACCTGTGAGAGTGAAATAAGTATGAAGCATGTATAAGTCCAGGGGGTTGATTTCACTTAACCTCTACTTGAGATATTTGGCATTCCCGAAGAAAATAATCATAGATAAGACCCTGCCCAGGAAGAAACGGTGACCTCTGGCAAAAGAAGTAGGTCAAACATGAATACAAATTGATATATGCAAATACATGAAGATGAGTGACAAAAACAGCAACCAGGTAGAACCAAGAGCATCAGCACAACAAGGAAAGTTGGCTCAGTTGGTTGTGAAATGGTCCAAGGAGAAAGAGTGGGAAGCATCCATCTCATATCATTTCCATGGTGTATCACCCTTAACTCTATGGCTGATTCATGTCAATGTATGACAAAACCCACTGAAATATTGTGAAGCAATTAGCCTCCAACTAATAAAAAAAAAATTTTTTTTTGGCTGTGGTGGGTCTTCACTATGGTACACAGACTTCTTTCGTTCTACTCCATAATGTGCAGGCTTAGTAGTTGTGACATACAGGTTTAGTGGCTCCGTGGCATGTGGGATCTTAATTTCCTGACCAGGGATCAAACTCATGTCCTCTGCATTGCAAGGTGAATTCTTAAACACTGGACCGCCAGGGAAGTCCCAGTATATTATCCTTTCCTCTCCTTCCCTTATAGGATGCCCCTCAAATATCTAGCTGTGGCCCTGGAAGGTCCCCTGGAAGAGGGTGCCTTCCCACACAGTGCTCTCTCAATGTGGTCCCAGGATAAGCTCTACAATGACCCCTGGGCTTTGGACACCACTTTTTCATAGGTAAGGAATGAGGAAGAGAAATGCTGAACAGTCCATAGCTAACTGATCTGCACTTCTTCGCAAGAAACAAACTCTTGCCTTTCTTGGAAATGAGGGTATTTCAGAGGCTGAATGAGTAACAGGTGAAAATAGACACCTCCCAAAAGATAGCAGACATATTTCACTGACCAGATGTATGGTTTTCCCAGATTTCCACAAAGTCTCGTTCACAACCAGACGAATTCTGAAGGTTAAAGTCTTCAAAGTGGATGGTGAGATAGTGTCCCATGGGCCCCCGGAGACGCCACTCACAGAATAAGTCGTCTGTGTATGGTTGTGTTGGGTATCCGTTGCTCTCAATGACACCGCTTTGCCCTGTCACTGTTCCCCCACATGGGGCTGCAGAAAAAGAGCAATATGCTATTACGGTTTCTTGGAAATTTAACCAGCACATTGAAAAGCTTTTCGGTGCCAAGTGAATATAAACTGAAGCTTTAAAAATGGTGGAAATGTTTAGTTTGTGCTTCCCTTATTGTATGAAATCTGCTATTGATGTACAGAGAAATGATACCATGAGTCCAATATAATAATGGGAAAGGGAAGATGGAAAGACTGCTGAATGGCATATCCTGTGATGTCTCATGAATTCTCTCAGGACAGTGTGTAAGGGCTACTAACTGCAAGCAGGTTTCTTTCCAGAACTAACTGATAGATTGATAAGAGCTGCCTAGCAGCCTGGGTTGGTGATTCTGAGCTTAAGCTCAACTAGAACTGATGCTGTGGTTGATTAGTTATGCCTGTGATTTCTAGTTTCTCAAATAAACGTGCTACTGCAGTGATGGGTACCTCAGGGCCTTGAAAATTATTATCCTATTATTTCTTATCAGCTGGATGTGAGAGACTGAATTATATGCAATTTTCCTCAGGCTATAAAAGACCTATGGTATAGGTTAAATATTGTTACAACCAGGCTTTTTGAGTTTTGAGTGTCTCAAATATGTTTGGTTTGGGTTCAGACCCATTAGATACTAAACTCTATGTAACTGTGACCATCTTGTAGTGAATCTTCAGAATGCATATTTATAATTTATTTTTTAAAGGAAAGAAATCAAAACACTGAGTGAATGACTTGGTGCTAGAGATTTAGGGGGAAAACATCTCGAATTATCCATTAATGTTGAGGAGGTCAAAGCCATGGTTCTAAAAACTAGCCATCTGATTGCTAAACAGTTTTACTATCTAAAGTAATATTACACATATTTTATGACAAGAGGAAGAAACAAGAATTTAATTGAATATGTAAAAATTAAGAGAAAAATAAAAATATTCAAGTATACAAAAAAGTGTTTTAAGATGGAAATTAAAGTAAAAATTAAAATTGATAAATGACTTTGTGGCTTTAAACATTCACATTCCTTACTTATATCAGTTATAAAATAACTGTTAAAATTAGGCAGATAGACTTCTTTAAAAATGGCATTTTTTTTAAAGTTTTAATGCAATCATTCTGTCATGACTTTCTTATTGAATAGAAAAATGTCATTACCTATAGAATACTTGGCTTTGAATCCCACATGAGTGGGGCTGTTGTCTGACCGGAATCTCAAATACATCACCTCTCCTGAGGACAACTGACTGATGGGCAGAGATGTCCCACAAAACTTGGAAAGTATTGGTGCGTTTGAGTCAGCTCCATCTCGCAACTCAAGGTAACTGGACGTACAGCTAAAGTGGAAAGAAGATTCTGTTTAATTTGTAAAGTCAATGGCTTTGACATATTTTGATAGCAAAGACTTCACTTTCTCCAAGGGCATAATGAAATCATTACTTCTGTAGCACCAGGTACACATCACAGGATAGACACCACAACAGAGTCTATATAAGTGGCGTGTCACTTCAAAATGCTGTGTAATATCTTTCCGAGACATAACACACTCCAGTTTGGAGCTCAAAAAGACAGGTTTTATATTTACCACACTGAAGGTTTTCTATTTACTCACCTTCCACATTCTGTTAGTCCTAGAAACGTAAAAGCCATTCTCAAATCAACCCCTTGTTGTATATTTATTTGTTTAGTCACTCAGTCATGTTCAACTCTGCGACTGCATGGACTGTAGCCTGTCAGGCTCCTCTGTCCACGGGGTTTCCCAGGCAAAAATACTAGAGTGGGTTGCCATTTCCTTCTCCAGGGAATCTTACCAACCCAGGGATCGAAACTACGTCTCCTGCATTGGCAGGCAGATTCTTTACCACTGAGCCAGCAGGGAAGCTCCAAAATCAACCCCTAGGAGTTTCAGAACCCAAGTATTTTGTTTTACATGATGTTATGACACATTTCATGAGACAAAGATGAACTCTGTTGACAGCCCTGTAAACGAGCTTATGGAGAATCTCAGCCAGAATTCTGTGTCCATAAAAGAGGACAGGTATTTACCCAATCTTTCTTGAGAAAGTCAACCAGCCAATTAATGCTCAGTGAGGGGACAGTGGCTTTATATCAAGAGTCCAGAACTGATAAACAAAAGCTCTCATACCTAAGCTTTGTACCACACATGCATGCATACAAGTGTATACATGCTTTTGTTAAACTAAGAGAAAAATACAGAGCTTTTTTCAATCTCTTTATGTTCAACATAGTAAGACATAAACTCTCTGGTTTGTAATCTTTAATGATTCTTATTAAACAAGAGATTGGGAAATTGGACTGTCCTTGTTTCTAGTCCTGTTTCTAACCCTAGTGACCCCTGGTGTCACAAATTTCCATTTGTTAAAGAGGCATTTTATCATTTATGACACCGAGTGTGAGGCTGGGCAAATAAATACTTGTCTACCAGAGACACTCTATTTTTCCTGTGGGAGGAAGAAGAGATGACATAAATCTCAGACAGCCGTCCTCCGAGTCTCTTGGAGGATGTGCACAGGGTCAGGAGGGATGGTATCTGTTTACATCATCTGCTCAGCTGATGGGAGGGTGATGGGCAGGCGAGGTTTTCAGCTTGAGGTGTTAACATTTCCCTTCCCCATCCCTAGATTTCCTTAGCAGTAAATGCTGCTGAGAAAAGCAGATGGACAAGAACCTACTGTACAGCACAGGCAGCTGTTTTCAATATCACGTAATAACCCATCATGAATATATATATATATACTGAATCACTGCTGTACGCCTGAAACTAACACAATATTGTAAATGAACTACATTTCCATAAAAACTTTCAGAAAAGACAAAAAAGCAGTAGAAAACTGTTCTCAAATGTGACAGCTAAAAATAAACACCAACTCTGGATAGCAGGAAAATTAAACAGAGGCGACCTACTTGGGTGTTACTTCGATACTGAACTGGCCTTCAAACTGCAGTCGTATGAGTTTCCCGGGAGGAGCAGCTATAAGCCAAATACAGTCAGCGTGCTGGGGATAATGGTCAGGATGGTTGGGGGAGGTTACGTATCCAGTAGAATCAGCATTATGGATGTAAATATTGCCCCCACAGGCTGTCAGGAAATACAGGGAAATCAGTCTACAGTCTGGAGAAAGGATGCAGGCAATGGCCACATTCATTTTTAAAAGTCTCTTTATCTGTATTTCCAACCTCAATTTCCTTTCATCTGGAATGATCCTCCGTTTCTTTTTAAGCAAATACATTCTGAATTTGCTATCAAGGGAGCTACCACATGTGTCATTTTTTAATTTGCTAAACCATATATTCTCAGCAGAAATTTCACTCCTCCTTAAAGCCAATCAATTATGCAATGGTTTGGTGGTTTGCACAGTGTGAAACCCTTTGTAAATGTTCAATTAATAAATTAAAATATCAATTAATCCAGTGACAAAGAAAGCATCAAGCACAGGGACACAGAAATCTCATCGACCATATAGAAGGATGTTCTTGGAGGATGATGGGGTAGAATGAGGCTAATTTGATGCCAAAAGTTGTTCACTGAATAACGTGTTAAAAGCTGAGAACAGGAGTGGCCAAGAAGTAGGTGTGGTGGAAAGACAGCTAGGGAAGTAGAGCTGACTATAGTTGGGGGAGATGCTTGAATCAGAAAACTGAGATCAACAAGAGTGATCATATTGCAACCAGTTTTGAAATCTTAAAAGACTTAAAAGACTTTTAAGTCTGATATTAAGGCAGAAAGATGGGGAAGTGATGATAACCATTCTTTCGTGAATAGAGGACCCACAAAGCAATGATAAAATTATAGTGTTTGCAAATAGACCCTTAGTGTACATGAATTCCAACTAAATATTGACTTTGAAAATATAATTCAAGACAGTCTACCTGGGTAAAGTTGGAAAAGCAGAGTTCTGGGTCTAGTTACTAAACACGAGGCACTAGGACTCTGGAAAGTCTCAAGGCCATGTGAAATCCTGACCATTCACAACTCAGCACCAAAGCTGAGCATGGAGACAGCGAGGGACAAGAAACTCGCTGCCTAGAAGGTGGTGCTGCCGGTGTCACAAAGCTGTGTTGTTAAACGCTCCCTCCAAGCACCAGCGTTATGTGTGCTGGGAAGAGAGAAAAGGATGTTCCTGGTGGTCATGGAACCTGTTGGAGGGATGAGATGATTTTCTATGTCAGCTGGTGGACATTTATTTCCTCTCCTCTCCCCATTTCCTTAGAGTAGGAAATTATGCTGATGTTTTAAATTCTCATATTTTGGAGAATGTGCCATAAAACACATGGCTTTATTTAGATGAATATATATTTTGAAATATATCCAGGAATCTGAGACTGAGGTCATACATAGGATTAAACCAAAATTAGAATTATCTCATTTTAAGGAACCAAAGACTCACTCCCTACTGACACTGCTCCCTCTCTTTTTTGAAGCTTGTTTACTTATTTATCCAATTAAATGTTATCTAAAGCAAATGTCACAAAAATCAAATCATTACAGCAGAATTAAATAGAATTACAATCAAGTATAATTAAGTCAAGATCATTACTACACTATATAATTAGATGGGTAATATTAGAATCAAAGGATTATACATTCATCTAAAAAGAAGCATACAAATGATTATAAAACAATGTAATTATCATTCTTACAAGGTTTATGCAACCAAATATAACTTATAATTAGACATTTTATAATGGAAAAGTACGGGGAATTTCAGGGATCACTAAGATCAGCTCAATTTATACTCATGTAGAAGTTCACTTTGTTCATTTTCTTGCACAATCTAAGCCTCACCTTACTTATCTAGAGAATGGGAACAATGAAAAGATGTAGTCATGATGAGGTAGCAATGTATCCAGCACAAAGTAAGTGCTTGATAATAGGTAGCTATTCTTAATAACATCATTATTCTTAGTTCAGAAAAAAAAAACTATATATTTTTTCCTCAAATCTATCTAAACAAGGAAGATCAAGCAATTGCAGGAAAAGTATAGACAAAATTCTCAGTGAAAACACTTACCCAAACTCTTTGCCTCGTATGTGATCTTAAATCCTTGCCCTTCATTACTATTATCAGAAATAAACTGAACAAACATTTGATTATCCGAAGTGAACAGAGTGGATGAAGGGTGACTGCCACAAAAACGACCATTTCCTCCATAGGGACCCAAGGGTGGAGAAGAAAGATCAGGTCCATTTTTGAGCTGAAAAGACAAATCAAAATCGCACAATTACCTTCATACTGATGAAGACAAGGTATACAGGTTTTATCAACTTATAGTCCAAAAGGAAAAAAAGCATCATTTTGTTATGAAGTGTGTAGAAGAAGTAATCAGAAAAAGCAGCAAAAAAGACCTACCACCAAGTAATCCCCCTGGTTGCAAGAGGAGTCTCTGTTTGGAATCTGGAAGGGCTGTTCAAAGTGGACAGCAATGGTCAAGCCACTCTGGACCTGGACGTGCCAAGAGCAGTTGAGACTGGGTGTGTAGGTCTCAGGGTACCTGGGTGATGTGATAATCCCCCGGTCTGCGTGCAAGTATCCACCACAACCTTGCCAAGAAGAAACAAAGATTGCATTTAGATAACACTCGAAACTGGACTTCGATGCTTTTCCTGTTTGTCTTGAGAATTTTCAAAGTGTAGGCAATAGAAATGTGATTTGAAACTCACTTGCAGCCAAAATGCCGGAAACAATGAGCACAACAAGCACGGATGGAGCACACGCTCCTGGGTCCTCATTGTGCTTTTGTTAGTAAGATAGGGAAGTAGAAGTCAGCAGGAGAGACAAATCCCTTAACTTTCATGAAGCTTTATAGACAAGTCAGACACCCAGCAAACACATATGTAACACGTGAGGTGGTGATAAGTTTACAAAGAAAGATGAATTAGGAATGGGAAAATGGAATTATATTGTCTGGAGCAGTTAGAGAAGGCCACGTAACTGTGGTTATACTTGAGCAGAGATCTGACAGAAATGGGAGCTCAACATCCTAAGTGAAGTCAGTCATCTGCCAGCTATCAGGGACCCACTGGAGCATCGGTGTGTGAGTGCAGAGGGCTCACACCACTAGTTAAAATGCAGCAGTGGAAATTTATCTTAGGTCCATCTAATTCCAAAGCCCATTGTTTTAAACCATTGCACAGTCAGCCCCCCTTGACTGTAAGGGTGATCATTTATTTTCAATTGCTCCCTACTCTCTAATAACCATACAAAATAGTGGGGAAAATATTCATGTTTAATGTCTAGATTGATAATCTACTTTAAAAATTATATTTTTCAGTTACAAATATGGGGGTCTTCAGATACTGTACTTTCTGTAGGCTACTTCTTTAATCCAGTTTGTGTTGAAAATGATGGTTGGAATTCACATTTTGTCAAGTGTTCAAATTATTGATCATACTCCACATGACAGCCTCCCATTTCCAGTGCATCTTCTTGGACTCACCAAATTCATATTTCAAGAGCAGCAAACTCTTCCTGCCAACCTTTAAATGAATCATTTCAACCAAGGGATTTACAATGATTTCTCCTATATTACTTTGACTGGTTATTTCTTAGACTGAGGATAACTCTGACTTATTGCTCCTCTGCTGTGTTATGGATATGCACTGTCTTCTGGTTCCAGCCATCACCTGGGTTGAAATATTGTTTTAGATATCTTACTCTTAGACTTATTATGGAGAGAAGATGCCCCACCCAGAAACCTGAAGGTGGAGGATCCTTCTGTACAATGTGACCAGTTTTTTTGTTTGTTTGTTGATCAGGACTTAGTACATGACATCAGGATAACTCTTCCTCCCCAGAGGCTAGGCAGAGACGTGTGCACTCTGATTTAGAATCTGTGTCTTGGCATTGAAAAACAAGCAGAGTGTGTTAGAGAGACAGCAAGAGACAGGCAAGGTGAGATGAAATGAATTAGAACAAATTAAGAGAATATATTACTCTTGTGGAAGGACGCGTTAAAGCCTGCCCCAGTTACACTGAAGTCCGACGTGAAGTGGATCACCATGTACTCTCCAGTTGACCGGATGGGTCCAGGGACCTCTCTGCCACAGAGAACGGCTAGCTCCTGGGCCATGCTGTTGTCTCCTATGACCAAGGAAAGGAAATGTCAGTGTGAAAACATGCTGACTTATGAGTCATCTCCACAACTTATTTACAAAACAGAAAGAGAGAAACAGATGTAGAAAACAAATTTATGGTTACCATAGGGGAGTGGAGAGGAATAAATTGGGAGATTGGGATTAACAGATATACACTACTATATATTATTAAACAGATAATCAATAAAAATCTACTATTAATACATAGCAAAGGGAATTCTACTCAATACTCTGTAATTACCTATATGGGGAAAGAATATTAAAAAGAGTGAATATATGTATATGGATAACTGATTTACTTTACTATACACCTGAAACTAATACAACATTGTAAATCAACTGTACTCCAATGAAAAATTTTTTAAAAAGAGTCAGCTCCACCACCAGTGCAACCCAGCAGAAGCACCTCATACATCATTCTCAAAACACCCCTATTCCTAGGAGACAATGAGATTATCAGATACAGGTATACTCCAGGGGTTACATCATTCTGGTTTGTAGTGGGGCTGTCTGCCTTTTCCTTTACACTATTTAATAATGACTTTTTTTTTCCAGTTCCACTGCCTTTTCAAACACTGGTTGACAGCTCCTCCTGGAACTAAAACTCAAAACAAGAGGATGTGGGACTGGGAAGTAATTGAGGACCAGGGCTGATGTGTGCATCAGACACTAAACTAAGCTATTCTGACTGCTGAAGGTCAAGTATCCAAAAAAACAAAACATTTGATTCTTCATCTGCAGATCAATGCTAGTGTTATAAGGTCATTTGCCCACAATTGTGCCTCCACTTTCAGAGGGTTTTTCTTTTTCCTTTTCATTTCTTGGTTGCTCATTGTTTGTTCTGCCATTAAAAGAACACACTTCTGTCCATGTGCAGAAGATGAAAAAAAGCTAGTGTCAGCAAGCGTGCACTCCAGAAACACCAGTGAGGGCTGGGTCACCCCATGGCCCTTTTCCCTTTGGCTTCTCTCAATTGTAAATATTGATCAAAACAGCTGTTTCAGTTAAAGCCTGAATGGAGCAAAGGGGATTATAACAGACTTGGATGCCTTGACTGGGAAAATACATTGCTTTTTTCCCCTAAGGTACAGAATTAATGAATTTCAAACTTAAAAGATACATAGAAATAGAATATAAGACATGAGGAAGTTGACCTTTTCACTCAACTAGCAAAATGGTTCTTTTTTGACATTGACCACAACTTGAAACTCACTGGTTACTAGCTAGTTTAGAAAACAAGTTTCCGAATGTAGTGGCACAGTTACAAATACCTGGCATTCTTTAGAGGAGTTCTGACTTCTGGTAATTATGCATTATTTTATCATTCAGAAGTTTATCTGTAACTCCTCTTGCATTTTTATCTTCATTATGCTAGTTTGCTATATATTTCAGCCCAAATCTGTTGACTTAATTTCTAATTATCTGCATTAGAGAATTTTGAAGCTTATTATATGTTGTTACTTATTTCACAAGTGTATATTTTATCTTTCAGTGAGACTGAGTTGGGTCTATTGATTTTCATTTCTTTTCTAAAGAAAGAATAAAAGAAGGAGGAAAGATGATACTTCCTCTGGGCAATGTGCTTAGAGGAGACTGTTGATAGGAAAAAGGTAGAAAGCTGTGGTTTACCATGTAAACACGAATATATGATTGACCTGAGTCTTCACCTACTGCCCAGCTCCTACCCTACAGCAGGAAAGGAAAGATCCTCTGCCATTTGATTTTTCCTCACTGTAATTAGCAGGGGGGGTCTATGGTTGAGGGGATAAAGGAGACATGAAAATGCACATTAGACACCTGTGGGCCAATAGCAAACATGTATGTTTGGTCCAAAAAAATGCTCTGAAGCATTTTTCAGTAATTGCCAACATTTAATAACTAGGAAATTTATAGAAAATTCTATGTTTCTTGCATCTTTAGGGAAATAAAATCCATAATGACGAGCCCGCACTCCTAATTCAGTTCAGTTCAGTTGCTCAGTCATGTCTGACTCTTTGCGACCCCATGAACTGCAGCACGCCAGGCCTCCCTGTCCATCACCAACTGCTGGAGTCTACCCAAACCCATGTCCATTGAGTCAGTTATGCCATCCAACCATCTCATCCTCTGTCATCCCCTTCTCCTCCTATCTTCAATCTTCCCCAGCATCAGGGTCTTTTCAAAGAGTCGGCTCTTTGCATCAGGAGGCCAAAGCATTGGACTTTCAGCTTTAGCATCAGTCCTTCCAATGAACTCCCAGGACTGATCTCCTTTAGAATGGACTGGTTGAATCCCCTTGCAGTCCAAGGGACTCTCAAGAGTCTTCTCCAACACCACAGTTCAAAAGCATCAATTCGTTGGCGCTCAGCTTTCTTTGTAGTCCAACTCTCACATCCATACATGACCACTGGAAAAACTATAGCTTTGACTAGACGGACCTTTGTTGGTAAAGTAATGTCTCTGCTTTTTAATATGCTATCTAGGTTGGTCATAACTTTCCTTCCAAGGAGTAAGCATCTTTTAATTTCACGGCTGCAATCACCATCTGCAGTGATTTTGGAGCCCCCCAAAATAAAATCAGACACTTTGTCCACTGTTTCCCCTTCTATTTGCCATGAAGTGATGGGACCGGATGCCATGATCTTAGTTTTCTGAATGTTGAGCTTTAAGCCAACTTTTTCACTCTCCTCTTTCACTTTCATCAAAAGGCTTTTTAGTTCTTCTTCGCTTTCTGCCATAAAGGGGGCATCATCTGCATATCTGAGGTTATTGATATTTCTCCCAGCAATCTTGATTCCAGTTTGTGCTTCTTCCAGCCCAGTGTTTCTCATGATGTATTCTGCATATAAGTTAAATAAGCAGGGTGACAATATACAGCCTTGACGTACTCCTTTTCCTATTTGGAACCAGTCTGTTGTTCCATGTCCAGTTCTAACTATTGCTTCCTGACCTGCATACATATTTCTAAAGAGGCAGGTCAGGTGGTCTGATATTCCCATCTCTTGAAGAATTTTCCACAGTTTGTTGTGATGCATGCAGTCAAAGGTTTTGGCATAACCAATAAAGCAGAAATAGATGTTTTTCTGGAACTCTCTTATTTTTTCGATGATCCAGCAGATGTTGGCAATTTGATCTCTGGTTCCTCTGCCTTTTCTAAAACCAGCTAGAACATCTGGAAGTTCACGGTTCACGTATTGCTGAAGCCTGACTTGGAGAATTTTAAGCTTTACTTTACTAGCGTGTGAGATGAGTGTAATTGTGCGGTAGTTAGAGCATTCTTTGGCATTGCCTTTCTTTGGGATTGGAATGAAAACTGACCTTTTCTAGTCCTGTGGCCACTGCTGAGTTTTCCAAATTTGCTGGCATATCGAGTGCAGCACTTTCACAGCATCATCTTTCAGGATTTGAAATAGCTCAACTGGAATTCCATCACCTCCACTAGCTTTGTTCATGGTGATGTTTCCTAAGGCCCACTTGACTTCACATTCCAGGATGTCTGGCTCTAGGTGAGTGATCACACCATCGTGATTATCTGGGTCGTGAAGATCTTTTTTGTACAGTCTTCTGTGTATCCTGCCACTTTTTCTTAATACCTTCTGCTTCTGTTAGGTCCATACTATTTCTGTCCTTTATTGAGTCCATCTTTGCATGAAATGTTCCCTTGGTATCTCTAATTTTCTTGAAGAGATCTCTAATCTTTCCCATGCTATTGTTTTCCTCTATTTCTTTGCATCGATTGCTGAGGAAGGCTTTCTTATCTCTCCTTGCTTTGGACCTTAACTGGAGAGAGATCTAGAACCCATATGAGAGTTTCTAGTTTAGTTGATCTGGGGTGGAGCACTGAATGTGTATCACAAACAAGTTCCCAAGTGCTACTGATACTGCTTGTCTGGGGATCAAACAGTAAGAAACGCTGACAAGAGGACATGGCCTCCCTCTTCTCTGTTCCATGCAGATTGCGAAGTTACAACTCTGTACATCTTGTACTAAAGCATTAGTCACACCTCTCAGTCCCTATCTAGCATTATTACAAGAAAAAAATGAAAACTATTAGCCCTTAATTCTACCCATTCTGGGGGCTTCCCTGGTAGCTCAGCTGGTAAAGAATCTGCTGACAATGCGGAAAACCTAGGTTCAATTCCTGGGTTAGGAAGAAGGGAAAGGCTACCTGCTCCAGTATCCTGTCCTGGAGAATTCCATGGACTGTATAGACCACTGAGTCACAAAGAATCTGACACAACTGAGTGAGTTTCATTTTTCAACCCATTCTACCCAGAGATTCAGTAGACATGGAAAACTGAATACACTGAAATTATAAGTACTTTTCATACTAGGATCTTAAAGCCATAGATATAACATATCAGGATTGATTTCCATAGCCTTTAAATGAGAAAGCAGCACAACCTGGAAACTCAGATCATAATTTCCTACTTAAACCAGATGCAATGTTTCCTAATGCCCTCCCTGACAAAGTGTGTAGTGTGTGAATTATCTTGCTATGGGCAATTTAATATTTTCCTTGTGTTCTGTAGTTGCTATTGTTGTTGTTCAGTTGCTAAGTTGTGTCTGACTCTTTGTGACCCTATGGACTGTAGCCCACCAGGCTCCTCTGTCCATGGGATTCTTCAGGCAAGAATACTGGAGTGGGTTGCCATTTCCTTCTCCAGGGCATCTTCCTGGACCAGAGATCAAACCTGCATCTCCTGTACTGGCAGGCTGAGTCTCTACCACTGCGCCACCAGGGAAGCCTGTGTTCTGCATAAATGTAGCCAGTTCTAGTATCTCATGATTCCACACAAACTGGATAAAGGTAGTAAACAAGCATGATTATAACTGAATGTAACTAAATATGTGTCAGGGTTGAAACTTGGTAGTTTTTTGCTTTATTTTGCTTTTTAAATGTTTCTCACCATCTCTTATCACAAGTTTATCATAGCTGCATGTGCTATGAGATTCGATGTCCAGGGAAAGGATGTTGAGTTCCACAGTAGAGTCTGGAGCCTGGATGAGCCACATGCAGTTGGCGCCATTACTGTAGCTTTCAGGCCAGCCTGGGGAGTAAAGGAAGACTGGAGCCTCTCCTGTCTGCAGGAACCCACCACAAGCACCTGCAATGAAAAGCAACAGCTTTGAAATACCGCTGGTAGAAGAGATGGTAGCACTTTAACTTTAAAACCACAGTCCTATACGGAAACAACCAAATTCAAACAAGTTTCTCAAAGAAATTTATAAATATTTTTACACCGATTCAGACAGCTATGATTTCCATAGTTTTTTTGAAGAAAAACACATTGTATTCTTCTGTTTTCACCATCATTTTGCCACTTTACCCAGTTATTGAGTGTCTATTACTTGTCAAACATGAAGTAAGCCCATACTATTATAGTTGCTCAGTTTCTTAACCATTTCCTAAAACACAGCTTACTGAGGGAATCTAACATATCTTTAAAGTAGGAAAATAAAATATAAGCTTACAATTTAGGCCACCTTTACCTTGAAACATGACAGTTTACCACCTGCTAAGTACCTTGAGAAGCATTTTTGAAGGCACACTTATAATAACAGAGGGAAAATAAAGGATATTTAATACAGAAGAAAATACTTCTGTCAGTTGATCTTTAACTATCGTGTGTGTGTACATGGTATTTGCAAACCAAACTTTCAGAGATCTCTAAAGTGGTCTCTAGAAACGGTAAGTGTGATGTCTTGCGGATACCAAGCTCTTGGTTATCAGGACTTCCCTGGTGGTCCAGCAGCTAAGACTCAGCTACCAGTGCAGGGGACCTGGGTTCAATCCCTGGTCAGGGGAACTAGATTCACATACCCAACTAAAAAAAAAAAATGATCCAACATGCCACCACTAAAGATTCCACAAGCCACAACCAACAATGATAGATGATACTATGTGCTGCAAGTAAGACCTGGAGCAGCCAAATAAATTAATTAATTAAAATAAATGTTTTTTAAGCCCTTAATTATTATGAAAATATAATGGGAAACCAGCACTTTTTGGAATAAACATGTAATCTTTATGTATTTATGAGATTAAAAGAACACCTGAACATAAGAAGGGAGGGTTTTGAGACTGCAATTATTATTCTTATTCATTTGTGTATTTGGCCTTGATTAGTTGGAATCTTGGAGATATTAGTCTACACATATCAGCCCCTATAAAGAAAGCCATTTATTACTACACAGACCTGTCGCAATGGTAGGTAAAGGTCCAACAGAGGCATTCATTGCAAACCACTCCAAAAGGAATCCTCTCCCTGAGACTGAAGAGTCAGAAGAAAACTGAAATGTCAGAGAACTTCCAGTGGAGCTGAAAGAGTCAGTTTGGGTACCACAGTAGGTTCCAACCAGGCGGGAGTGAATGCCAGCCCCATCGTAAATCTGCATGGAAAAGACAGAGAACAAAGCACTGAACTTAGGGAATCACCTCCATTTTCTTCATAAATAGAAAGTCAAAAGGATAACCTATTATAATTTTATCATAAATAAGCAAACATTACATATAAGGTTTAAAAAGAAAGTATAATGAAGTACAAAATATGATTTCAAACAATTAAATGTATTTTAAAATTGTTTCGCATTCCTGCAGAATTATATTAATAAGCATGCTCCATGTGATGTAGCTCACTATATGGTTTACAGTAAAATTTGTGGGTAGAAAAGTAGCAACCAAGATAGTTGCATAACATTGCTTACTGAACGTGCTTTGGGGCCTCAAAGGGAGGAATTAGGAAGAAAGCGGAAAAGTAACAAGAAAAAGGAAAAGTTTCATGAGAGAAAGTGGACAGGTGTCCTGAAGGAGCTCACCTGTCCATGGGTAAGTAAAGAAACAGAGTTTGTCTCCAAAGAAGTAAAGAAGCAAAATTGGCAACAACAGAAGAATCATAGCTTGCATGGGTTCAGCATACTCAAAGCTCAAGAAATCTCTTTTATTTGATTCAAAATGTTAGATTACCTAGTATTTTGTGACAATTTCCAAATACATAGTCTTGAGCACGTTTAGTTTTCTGCACCCATGAACAGATGCTATCCAATTACACTTTACATCCTTCCCTCCATCTTGTAAATAATTTGAATAAATTTGTTATAAATGTTATTACAAATTTCTCAATTGAAGCTGTAATATAAGTTCAGATTTCAAATTACCTAATAATTATGTCCAACACACTGAGCATCTATCAAGTACTGGATCCTATGTGAAGCATTGTGGACCTAAAATGAATAAGATCGCATCTTGGCCTTCAAGAATCTGATAGTAAAAAAGTCAAATCCATAGAAGCAGAGAATAGAGTGTGGTTGCCAGGAGATGGGTGAGTGGGAGATAGGGAGCTGGTCAAAGGGTACAAAGTTTCAGTAGTGCAAATTAATAATTCTAAAGATGTAAAGTAGAGCAATGTGACTATAGCTAATAACAGTTCATTGTAACACTTGACATTTGCTAACAGGGAAGATCTTATGTGTTCTCATCATACCAAAAATAAAGAAGATGGTAACTGATATGATGTATGTATCAACTAGCTTGATTGTGATGATTATTTTATAGTGTGTACATATATGAAAAGACCCAATTGTACATCTTACATATACACAGTATTTATTTGTCAAATATATCTCAATAAAGTTGGATGAAAAGTAATCTGATAGTGCTTCGGGAATTGGTACAGAAGCCAATGTCTGAATGGCAATTATCATCACAACTTTTATACTTAAATATAAGTACTTATACTTATTTTAAAATGATTGTTCAAATTTTTAGCACTCTAACATAAGAACGAACAGGGTAATGGGATATAAAATAGGATAAATACTTAATTAAGATAAATATACATGCTTAGACAAGCCCAACAGAAAAATTACAATAATGCTGAAAAAAGTTAGCTACAGAATCAAAACTAACAAATATAATACTAGAATTACCATTGTTTGGGTAACCTAGCAGGGTTATTCATTGTGTAGGGTAGACCATCTGCTATGATTTGCAAATGCTTGAATAGACAATAACTTGGATCTATCATTGCCAAAAGCAATTCACCAAAATGTATAAACACCAATTGCTCTTAAAAACTCACCTTCAATTTGTCATAATAGCAGTTAAGTGTGCCCTCCATGTCCATCTCCAAGATTCTGGCATGAATAACCTGAGATTCTTCCACATTCACTATCCACTGGTAATTGGAATTGTGGGGGTAATTTCCAGGCCACAAGGGAGAGGCAATTTTCCCATGAGTTCCCACAATGTTATCATTGCCAAATACTAGGAAGGAAACCAGGGTAGTAAATTAGACCTACTTAGAACAGCTTTTTAATCAAATGAAAGAAACAAAAGGCAAGGGGGTGTTAAAAAGGATGGACTTTTAATTGACTGCAATTTCTTTTCTCAGCACTGAAAGAAATACTGCTTCCCTTGTGGTTTCTCTACTATCTATTAATTCCTTGGAAAAGAGATGATATTGTGAATGGAATTCCATCTCCCAGGAAAGCTCCTCAGTGTGAAAACAAGCAATAGCTTCCCATGTAAAATGGGTTCCCAGACCCCAGGGGACGTGGAGACAAGGGAAGGGGCATTACCAGCCCTGTTCTATAATTTTGGTTTATTTTATTTTGTCTTACAAAAGAATGAACCATATGTTTTAAAATTATAAAAGAGAAACCGACATTTTGAATCACATGTAGAATAATAACTCATTATGAAAAAGTTGAGTTAGAAAATAAAAATATTTCATACTTTATCTTATTAGAAAAATATCCTGTTGTTAAAACATCTGAGCACTTAGGAGTATCCTAAAGTAATACTAAATGTTTTTAATTAGAAGACTATAGAGTTTATAGCATCAAATGAAACACATTTGACATAAGAATACCAAGCTGAAACCAAAATATAATAAAAAAAAAAAAAACTCTTTTAACACACTATCATAAAAAAGTTTAACTTAAAATTAGGTGGACACTAGAGTTTAAAAAGAGTACTAGAGCTACTGAGAATGCTCTCCCTGGCTCCTTATCAGCCATTCATATATAATTTAGTTTTTCTAATACATTATAAAGTAATTCCACAGAGACAATAAATAAATTGTTTTTAATGCATCACTGAAACCCCTTCTATCCTTCCTAGTTTGTAGGACACCTTCTGGAAGCCATCACTAAAACAACCAACTCACTGCTGGCAAATACAGCCTGGAAGCCCACGCCACTGCCGGAGCCATCGGAGACAAATCTGATCCACAGAATGTGCCCAACAGTGGATGAATAATTGAGGGGGAGGGCGTTTCCACAGTATCGTCCCACCAGGCGCCCAGTGGCGTTCCCTTCCCGGACCTCCACAAAATCTCTGCTGCAGTCCTGAGACTCCTCCAACTGGAAGGCTCTGATTGGAAAAAAAAAAAAACAAAAACAAAATTAGGGGTTAAATTGATCAAATAAATTTGGGGATTCTCCTCAGTTACTTGTTGAGTTGACCTGTTCACTTGTCAAATTTTTTTCTTTAACTTCAATCAAGTGTCTTTTAGCTAACTCAAAACATCTATTTTACTCACTTAACAATGCAGATGAAAAATCTTACATAGACTATTAGCTAAATGAATCCATCAATCTGTAAGATATGTAAATTTTATGTAGTTTAAACTCACAATGGTTTAAGATGAAAAGATCTTAGAACAGTTTGTCATACACACACACACACACACACACACACACACACACACACAGATTAAAAGAGAAAAATAGATCCAAAAATACACAAAGGGAGAATCAGTGTTTTCTGCACAAATGCAGAAAAGTGTTTGATAAAACTGAAGACCCATTCATCATAAAAACTCTAGAAAATTAGAAATAGAGGGAAATTTTCTCACTGGATGAGAGCTACCCACCTCTAAATATACTTAGAGCTAAAAGTTTTTAAACATTTCTTTTAAATAAGAAATAACACGGGAAAGCCTGCTCTCATCACTTTATTGCATGATATACAGAAGGGTTCTTCAGGGCAGTAAGTCAGGGAAAGGCAGAATGACTGTAAGAACTGGAAGGCAAGTGCTACCAATCAATATTTAAGAGCACTCGCTTATTCATAAATATCCACCAAGTGCCTTTTCTAGGCGCTGAAGATAGAGAAGCACACAAGACACAAAATTTTTGACATTCTAGAAAATAGAATGGCTGCTGGATAAGATAATAGGCAAAAATTAATATGGTTTCCTTATACCAGCAAACAAAAACTTAGGAACTGTACCTAAGTCAACATTCACACAACAAATACTTGTCTCTCTATTATATTGGGACACTGGGACAAGATAATGAAGAAAATAATGTTCCTTCCTTTGGGAAACTTATGTTCTAGGAGAAGTAGATAATAAACAAAGAAATAGAAATACTGTGAGGCAGTGATAAATTCTAGGAGGAAAAAGTATAGTCATTAAGGAAGGTTATTTTAGGTAAGGTGGTCAGGGTACATCCATAATTTTTAAACAGATGCCATTTTTAATAGCAACAAAAAACAAGATGCCTAGGAATAAATGTAGCAAAATATCTATAAGACTTTCATAGAAAAAATATAAACTTTTAGTGAAGGATCTAAAAGGAGACTGAATAAATGAAGAGATATTCCAAATTTAATATGAAAAGCCTTTAATATAAAGATTCTTCCAAAATCAATCTATAAATTTAGTACAATTTCAGTGAAATCAGTAAGCATTACTGCACTTATGCAAAGAATAAAACAGAAAGCAGTATTATGTAGTGTGTATGGAGACAGGGGTATGGCATCACTGACTCAATGGACATGAGTTTGAGTCAACTCTGGGAGTTGGTGATGGACAGGGAGGCCTGGTGTGTGCTGCAGTCCATGGGGTCACAAAGAGTTGGACACAACTGAGTGACTGAACTGAACTGAACTGATATATATACATAAAATATACACATAATAAAAGTATATAAACTTGCATAGAGGTGATAAACATAAAAATCAAAGCACCAGTTATCTCTGTGATGAGAAAGTATGGGAATATGGATGGGGAACTTTTGCTGCTCCATCATATTTTATTCATTTAAAATTATTTTTTAAATAAAAAGGTAATTTAGTGATTTTTTTTTAAAAAGTAAATGAAGTGAGTGCACACTGTTCTTTTTTCAGAAGTAATTAATTTTTCCCGAGAAGGACAAGATAAAGAGAGGAAGAAAGAATGGCTTAGCAAGATTAAAAAAACTGTTGAACTTCCCTGGTGGTCCAGTGGCTAAGACTCTGCGCTCCTGATGCAGGAGACTCAGGTTTGATCCCTCGCCAGGGAATTAGATCCCACATGCCTCAACTAAGGGTTCTCATGCCAAAACTAAAAAAAGATGCATGCCACACTGAGACCCAGTGCAGTCAAATAAAAATAAATTAATTTTTTTAAAAAGAAAGAAAAGAAACTCTTGGGAAGGGGGGAAAGTTCTCCAGAAGAGAAAACTTACTTCCCTGCTGTGTACCTTTCAGGTACTGCTCAACATGAGCAGGATTTCCCATGACGACAGTATGTCAGCACCCTTCAGGGGCTCTGTCTCAACTAACAGGTTAGGATGCTTCAGGAACAGCTGACTAGCCTGGAGTTACTGGAACCTCATGCCCCACTAAGGGATCAAATGTATCAGGCACACCTCTGAGGCTTCATTGTCAACCAGAGGACAGGAGCAAATTGGTCTGCTCTGCTCCACTAACAGCTTGCCCAGCCAGATATTAGCATTGGTAGGTCTCCAGCAGGACACTGAACCTGTGCCTCTCAATAATCCCATCAAGGTGGGTTATTACCATGTATGTAGATCACCTGGGTCTATATTTCAGGCTGTTTTAGCAGACTTCCCTGGTGGCTTAGTAGTAAAGAATTTGCCAGTCAATGCAGGAGACTCAGGTTGGGAGGATCTCCTGGGAAAGCAAACGGCAACCTACTCCACTATTCTTGCTTGGGAGATCCTATGGACAGAGAAACCTGGCCGGTGACAGTCCATGGGGTTGCAAAAGAGTTGGACACAATTTAGCAACAAAACAAGTGATGTAACTGAGTAGCAGGAAAAAACCAGGAAAGATCCACATCAGGCTAAATGAACCACACATTTGTCTTACCTCCACCGTCTTCCTTGACAATTTAATGCTTCATGAGACAGTTTATATCTACAATCTATCTCAATTACCAACTGAGAGTTGGTGATGGACAGGGAAGCTTGGCGTGCTACAGTCCATGGGGTCACAAAGAGTCAAACTCGACATGACTGAGAGATTGAACTGAACTGAACTGAACAATCAGTTTTGGCAAATAATTGTTCTGAATCTATCCTCAGGATGGTTGTCAAGTTTGGCTCTTAAATTCAGGCTCAGTTTTATTACCCATAATATTATCAACAATGTAAAATGTGCTAAAATTGCATTCTGATTCTCAAAAAAAAGAAAAGGTGATTATTTTTCTCTACAGGTGATTTACCAAAAACAGAAAGTGTTTAGTCACTCAGTTATGCTTTTGAAACTCCTTGGACTGTAGCCCATTAGGCTCCTCTGTCCCTGGAATTCTCCAGGCAAGAATACTGGCATGGGTAGCCATTCTCTTCTCCAAGAGAATCTTCCCAATCCAGGGATTGAACCTGGGTCTCCTGCATTGAAGGAAGATTCTTTACGGTCTGAGCCACCAGGGAAACCCAATTAACACAAAATTGCCCCTAAATCTTTTCTAGTCAAAATGTTGCATGTGGTCCAGCAGCATTAGCATCACCTCAGAGCTTGTTTGAAATGAAGCATCAGGTCCCACCAATCAACTGAATCAGAATATGAATTTTAATAAGATCCCAGATGATCAATATGCACATTAAAGTTTGACCCAAGGGTCCAGAAGATCACTAAGTTCTGGGTTTTTCTGTTTTTGTACCGGACTGGTACAAATGCTAAATGTCACAAAAGACTTTTCATTAGAAACAATGGTAGGATATCTGTTAGAATCAAATTTAACTTTAAAAAAAGTTTTATTGTTCTTGGAAGTTTCTGTTTTAGGCCAGTTCATTTTATAAGCAAACCTATCCTCTTTCCAAAACTTTGGCTCAG
This sequence comes from Muntiacus reevesi, assembly GCF_963930625.1. Lineage (NCBI taxonomy): Eukaryota > Metazoa > Chordata > Mammalia > Artiodactyla > Cervidae > Muntiacus > Muntiacus reevesi. The sequence goes on from NC_089250.1 coordinate 30,663,178, forward strand.
ATCTGCTAGTAAAAATATGATGTGGAACAAAAATAGTACGATCTCTGTTTCTTATTATCTCATTTCGATTTTTGAACCAAGATCAATCACATTGTAAAAAGACTCTGCCAGCATAAAATATACTTTCTGCTAATTCCTTTAAATATCTGTTTTATAAAAAAATTTCTTTGGGGGTTTTATTTCCCCCCCTCCTTTTGTGTTACAGATTCAACCATAATTCCTCCAGTTCTTTTTCCTACTCAATTTCACCACAGTATCCACAATCCAAACCCCATGTTTTAGAACTTGACATATTCCATATGCTTCTCCCCCACCCCAAGGGAATGCTTCCAAGTGCCCATCTGGATATAGTTTAGACCAGGGCAGAAATAACTCAGAGGCCTTGCCATAAAGCCCTTCTCATTATCATCTTCATAAAGAGGAACATCTTGTATTCCACAAATTATACTTTAAAAATAAAACTCAAGCAAGGAAGACAAAATAATCAAAATTAACTTCTCATGGATGAGAAGAAAAAAAGATGAAGCATTAAGATTTGTTTATACAATAATCAGGATTTAGTGTCTATTAAAGAATAAAATGGATGAAACTTGCTTTTTGTGTTTATCTTCTGTCCTCTAGGAGGAGAGCTCAGTGTTGTCCATTTAGTTTTAATTTTGAACTGCCAAACAAGAGACTTTAGAAATGGCAGGGTGAGAGAATTAACATTCATTGGACATTAGGCATGCATCAGCCCTGTGTTGTACATTTAAAATTTAACATATGTAATCATAACTATGGCCCTATATGGATAAGATTATCCCCAAAGATGAAATGAATCTCTCTAGGTTTTAAACAAATAGCTTCTTCACATTAACTTCTTAGCAACTTAACAAAAAATGGGATCTTGTCTGTCTTGAACATTCCCAGTACCTGGCCCAGTTCCTAATAACTGCTGAACGTCAGATTGTTTAAGAATGTGAATGTGGTAAAGACCAAGAGGAAAAAAACAAAAACAAAAAAGCCCTTTAATTTAGCAATTATGAAGCCTAGTAAGCTATGTGAAGGAGTTTGGACTTATCATAAGAACAATGTTCACATTTTATTCATCATTGGCTATAAAGCATCTATTATGAGAGTAAATTGTGCTTTATATATGAAGCATCTAACATACATGTAACAAATGCTTACCTGTATAAAGTTGGGGCTTAATAAATGTTTGTTGAATAAAAAATACATATGCCTATCTATATGGCTGTATGTGTATATATATGTTATATATATATATATATGTACTTATATTTCTTCCCATACAAAACTTTGTGCTTTTTGTAAAGACAAAAGCAAACAAAACCTTTTTCCCATGTGACAACTTAAACTTGCATTCCCTTTCAGATGCTCAGAGGGTGTCTTTGTTTTGACACAATGCCAGTTGGATCCTAAAGAGGCATTGACTGGTAGGCTAAAAGAAAGTAACTTGAGATATTTGAACATGGTCCAGAAATAGGACTTTTCTTTCATTAAAAAAAAAAAATCCATTCTTGATGCACAGAATGGCATGTCTAGAAGAGGAGCAAGATTTTTGGAATAAACAGAGCAGTGTCCTCAAAACCATCCTTTTCTCTCCACAGTAAGTTAGGTATTATATTCTTTTCAAAACAGAATTAGTAACATCAACCAAAGCCCAATAATCCGTGATACAGTAAAACAAAAACATTTTAGTTTTAAAAACCAATGTCTTACTATCCAATATTTATTAAGCACCCATTACCAGTGTGGCACGACCAGTGTTACAAGTATTTCTCTACTGATGGATTAAAAAGTCCCATTTCACTTGCCATGTCTTTTGCACTATCTACTTCTAGAAAATATATTATTGTTATTTAATTTAACCTAAGACCACCCAGAATGTGGCAGGATCCTACTGTTGACTGTATGTCCATACTTCATATTTTAAAGGGCTTATAGTTCAACAAGGAACTATAAGAGTGATTTTTCATTAATTTCTGTCAAAATTAATAGAAAGAAACTTCAACTATAAAGAGTGGAGAAACCAGAAAGAACTCTCACACCCCATGATGGTAGCTGAGCCCAAAAGGAAAGAAGACTCCTCTCTCTCCTAGCATGGATTCAGACAATAAAAACCATGGATTCTGTTTACTGCCCTCCTGGCTTCCTTTTCTCTCTAAAAAAGTATCATCCTCCTGCTGCGCAGGGACTTGCAGTAGATCACTACAGTTGTTCATCCTGAATTGCAGTTCTCTGCTGATCCTGGATAAGCCCATCTTTGCTGGAGGAGTATGTAGCATTCTATTTATTTCAGGTCCACATTTTGGTGGTTCGGTAAGCAAACAGGTATGGCACCCACAATTCAGCCCATTGTCATTCACTGCTTTTCTCACCAAATCTGGAGTCTGAAGATCCTTCTCCTGGATATGAGCTCACATTCTCTTTGCATCTGAAGCTCTCTAGGTTTTATTCAGAATCTATTTTAAAGCTTCATTTTTCTGGTCAATGCTTTGGTCTGTATGCAAGTACTCACTTGGCACTTCTGTCTGATTTGAGATCAGACTGTTTCAATTGAAGCAGACTAGCCTTTGATCCATTCCTTCAGGAGCAGGGGACGTTTCACTGAAACTGTGCCTGTTTTTGTCCAGCCTTCAGCCTATTCCTTTGCCAAGGGCTAGTCTCTGGAAAGTGGCTAAAAAAGCCTTTCGCCAAGCTCCTCCAGGACCAAGCTATTTCCTTAGAATTGGCTGGTATTTTAGGCTTGTGAGCTATTTGAATTGAGCTCCTTATGCTGCAAAATGTTTGAAAATTGTTCTTTTACTCTAGAGAAAAACCTCTGAGACATCACAGCCCAGTTGACTAAGAATTGTGTGAGTACATTCCAAACAGAGACTCTGGCAAATTTGATGTTTAAGAACTGAAGTCTTAAAAAAAAAAAAAAAAAGAACTGAAGTCTTTCCTTATGCACATTTCTAACTAAATGAGACAACCTGACCAAAGACAATTTAGGATCTCAATGATCATTATGATGAACTTTTGAAATTCCCAAAGTTGAAATTTTTTTAGAAACAAAGAGGACTACAAGTTTCCAGAAATGAGTGGAATGCTTACTTTGATTGGTATTTGGAAGCTTCCCAACAGTATCAGGAGTCTAGAATTGCTTCTCTACAAAATAAGATTTTAAGGAAAACATGAGTAATGAGAGATAAAATGGCTCCCGGTGGCTCAGGCTCCTCTTCTTCAGCTTCTCTGTCTCAGGCTCTGCCCCTAGCATCATCCACTCTCTCTCTTTTGGCTCTTCACGGGTTAGATCCCATCTCCAGGGCCATCTTCCTCCTTCCGAGCTATACTGTCTCCTCCTCCTCTGTACTGTCAATTACCCTCATACCAATTCTCTTACCAAGCTTCCCTGTTGAAACTATTCTCATTTGCTTTTCCTCTGAACTTGTTGGAATGTCTGTTTAAAATTAAACCTTCCAGGAATCCAGAGGCTGAACTGTTAATTTTTTGTATTCCCTGAACCAAAGCTGAATTGAGAGCTATAGTCAAAAGTTTTCCCAAAGTAACTGAGGATACTCACATATTGCTGGAGAATTTAATATAATTATTTAAATTTATCAACGTTACATCAGCTAGTTCTTATGCTGGTCTGTGAAGGCTAGGATCAGCATTGAATGAAAACTACTAATTGGGGGAAATCCTGAAAGGTTTCTAGAATTACAGCTGGGAGGCCAGCCTGCTATCATTATATGATCAGTCTCAGGCAATCCCCAGGAGGCTTCATAACATGGTTCCTGGGGTTTCTCCAAAACCTGCTGATTGGAACAAAATCCAGGCTCACACACAAAAATCTGATGAAACTGTTCATGATTATTACAATCAACTTCACATCATTTTTAAGGAAAATTCTGATATTCCTTTAGATATTGATTTCAACCAGGTAGCTTTTAACACTATGTTTATTAATGGGCTGAACTGGGAATTTTCTCTTCTAGTAACAAGGATCAGTATGGAATGGGAAACTGTGTCTATCCTAGATTTGGTTAATGTAGCAAACCAGCTCTCTCCAACTCCAAATGAGTCACCTCAGAGGAAGACTGCCAAAATTCTTAATCTTCAACCCCAGCAAAAGAAGGCTCCTAAGTGAAATCGTACCCTACTAGTATATGCTATTATTGCAGAGTCAGGACACTGAAAAAGAGATTGTTACAAATCTAGGTGCTTCAGACACCTTCAGCCTGAAGCACTTCTAACTGGCCATCCAACATCTTCCCATTTCTCACTGATGGGGCTCTCAGGAACTACAGGAATTCTTCCTAATCTTCCCTCTTAACTTGTGTGGAGAAACATTTCTTTAGAGATGGATTTCTTCCAGTCCTAACTGACCCCAGAGTCACACTCTCGGTGCTCAACTCCATTACTATTAAAAAAAAAAAAAGGCCCTATCTCAGAGAACAGAAACAGTTCACATGGTGGAGATCTAACGAGTCTCAGGAGGTTCCTGTCTCTGAACCAATTTCCTTTCGTTTAAGTCCTTTGAGAGATACAGGTGCTTTCCCCTTAGTTCCTCTACCACTACCCATTTGTCAGGTCAAGACATCTTAGAGAAGTGCCATGCTAAATATTTTTGTCTCAGAAGGGGGAAATAATTAAAGATTCTGATAGGAGTCATCAAAGTAACCAACAAGGGAAATTAGATGACCTTTTGACATCTTCTATCTTCCATCTCTGATGGTTCTAGAGCTGATTCTGGAAATACTTACCATCTGTCTCTATCGAATCAACTACCACCTTCCTTATGGGCAAAATCTCTAACTGATGTTGTCAAAATTCACAACACACCTCCTATGAAGATTCAAGTAGACCCCTCAAAACCTCTTCCCAGATTTAACAAAAAGTCTTTAAATACAAATATTCTTCAAGACACAAAAACCATACTAGAAAACTACAAAGCTCAAGATTTCATTATCCCTTGTACTATCCTTTGAAGCATTCCCAGTTTACCAGTGACAAAAGCTAAAGGTCAGATTTACCTAGGACCTCCAAACAGTCAACAACACCGTTATCCTTTTCCATTGTGTGGTCCCCAACTCTCACACGATACTGACATCAGTCCAACTGGAAGCAAATTCTTTACTGTAATTGATTCATGCAGAGCATTCTCTAGCACTCCGGTTGATGAAGCTAGTCAATACCTTTTTGCCTTTACTTGGTAAGAAGAACAATTCACCTGGACAGTAACACCTCAGGGTTTTACTCAGAGACCTTGTTTCTCAGGAATCGTGAAAGCTGGTCGGGATCATAAAAAGTTCTCTAGAAGTTCAACTACTTAGCTGCAACATGTAGATGATTTGCTTCTTCATGCTGTATCTCAAGCCTCACAGGAAAACTGCATCCACTTGCTAAAGTTTTCAGCCTTAAAGGGACCTAAGATCACCAAAGGAAAGCTGCAGTCTGCCTAAATCTAGCTTTGATATTTAAGGTATCTGCTATCAGGACAAGGGCTGTACCTAGGTCCAGACAGACTTTGTGGTGTCCTACATTTCCCAAAACCCGAAACTAAGCACAACTTTGAAGTTTTCTCTAGCTAGTTGATTATTGCTGAAACTGGATTCCAAATTTCTCTCTTATGGCTAAATCTCTGTATGTTTTACTCAACAATAACATCCTCAACCCAATTTTAAGAGGAAATGAGATGACATAACCTTCAAGGCCTTAAAGGCAATTTGATGAACCTACCTGTCCTTGGGCATCCCAATGATCAGATTCTCTTTTCCCTTTTTATATGAAAAGCAAGAGAACGCAACCCTGACACACAGAGTATTACGGCCAGCAACTGGTCCCTGTAGAATGGGGCTATCCCCCATGCCTTATAGTCATTACAGTCACTCCTTTTGGTTAAACTTACGAGAAAATTATTGTGAGATTCCTTTCAATAGTTTTTGTATCTCATGTGGTAGAAGTTCTGAATTCTCATCACATTCAACCTTTCTCCGTCCTTTTGTTAATTACTCCTCACACAACTCTTTTACTTTATCAGGCCCTTAATCCAGCTACTCCTCTCCCTTTCATCATCAACAAAGTCCCTCATGATGCTTAACACTGATGCACCCCCTTTGGACTCCTCGTGATGATCTACAGGAAATTCCACTGGGTAATGCTGGCTTTTCATGGTTCACTGATGTTCTCATTTAAAAGGTGACAATGGCAAACACATTAATAGTTCCAGGTCTGCCATTATGGGGGCTTCCCCGGTGGCTCATGTAAAGAATCTTCCTTCAATGCAAGGGACACAGGTTCAATCCCTGGGTCAGGAAGATCCTCTAGAGAAGGAAAGGCAACACATTCTAGGATTCTTGCCTGGGAAATCCCATGGGTAGAGGAGGCTGGCAGGCTACAGTCCATGGAGTTGCAAAGAGTCAGACACGACTTAGTGACTAAACAACATGCTACTAAGACTCATTTTGCTGTTGCTGAGAAGCACCCTTACTTAAGGCTACTTTGGCCCAGATTGAATTATATGCTTTTACACAGGCTTATACTTTAACCAAGGATAAAACTGCTAATATTGATATTGATCGTAGATATGCTTTTGGAGCAGCTCATAATTTTGGAATACTGTGGGGGCAATGTGTCTTCCTTACTAAGCAATATGCCCTCCTTACTTCCAGGGGCAAAAAAGTTTCAAATGCCTCCCCTCGAGCTTAGGAATTATTAGATGTGATACTTTCCCTTGGCACTTTAGGTATTATTAAGGCTCTGGGACACTGTGAACCTGACTCTCTAAGCTAAGGAAAATCACCTTGACAATAGTTTTATAAGGAATGCTGCCCTTAAAGGAACTAATAGCAACCAAACTTCTGTCATGGTCCAAAGGGAAATTTAGAAAAACTGCGTAGAGAAGCCCAGAAACTGGCCTCAGAAATGGGAAAACAAGATTGGAAATTCAATTATTGTTGGTTTGATAAAAAGAGAAAGCTCTGGTTTGCATCAAATAGCAACCTATTGCTACCAGACACTCTAAAAACTCCGACTCCCCGCCACTGTGTATGCATTAAACCATTGTTCTACTGACAAGATGATTGCCTTCATGAATCAGTATCAGAGAGGACACATTAACAAGACTGAGAAAAGTGCCTACCTCACTTGTCCCACTCGTCCAAAGTAGAACTGAGGGAAGCCTTGTCTGTGCTGCTCCCAGACATTTTAAATTGCCTAATGGACCATTCAAGCTCTGGCAAATGGATTTTATACAATTTCTTCCTCTAATGGATATAAATATGTTTTAGTCGTGGTCTATATGTTTTCACAGTGGACTGAGGCCTTCCTTTGCAGAGAGGCTGCTCGCTCTTCCGTGGCAAAAGTCCTTTTGGAAAAGAGGATCCCTACCTGGGGAACTCCTCTCAGACTTCACAGTGACTGAGGCAATTCATTCTACTAGCCAGGTACTCTAACAAGCCTGCTGGTTGACTAGTTTTACAGCACTTCCACTGTGCTTACCACTTTCAATCCCCTGATTTAATTGAACACCAAACAGCATCATTAAGACTCAGTTGGCCAAATTTATAGAAGCCCTCCAAACACCTTGGTCAAAAGCATTGCTATCAGTCCTTCTAAATCTTGGATCTTCCCCTTTTGAAACTTATAAACTCTTTATCTTTTGAGATAGCCCCAGAATTTCCAATGCACTTGGCTCTCACTTATTTTGACCCACAACTGATAAAAAGAGAGATATTCCAATACTTCAAAGGATTAATTGCTGCTATTAAAAGTAACCATGTTTTAATAGCATAATCTTTCCATAGTGTACCTTTGAGAAATTAAGGCATTAAGCATTACATCTTGAAACCTAGAGATTTTGTCAATTGGAAAAGACTCCTCCAGAAGAACTCACTTCATCCTCACTGGAAAGGCCCCTATTGGGTACCTCTAACCAACCCTGTGAAACCAAGCTCTCAGGAATAGACTCTTGGATTCATATGGTTCACCTAAAGAAATCACTGAACCCTGATTGGACCTGCATATCACCTGGTGACCTGAAGTAAAGATTTTCTAGAATTGAAGCAGATGACATCTGATTAGACAGTTTCCCAAGATATCCAGACTAGGCCTGTTAGATGTTTGTTGCAAAACCTCTGATGATGACATATGGCTTCAGACAATCTCCAGTGTCTATGATCTTGATATCAAATGGACTTCAGATTAAAAGTACCTGAGCATTCTCCCTCCCACTCCTCCTAGCTACACAAATGTGACCTTAATAAATTTCCAGTCTGTGCACTTTCCCTCTTACATGAGATACTACACCAGGAAAGGTCCTTCTTGACATAGACACACAGAAAACTGCTGAAACCAGAAACCCTGACTCTAGATCAGCAATGCTTTCAGAGAAAGATTACGATCAAAAGGGGGAAATGTAAAAAGTTAATAAATAGAATTTCAAATAAATAGAGTCACATACCAAAAGGCGGCACTCTCATGCCCTGCAAAAACAGCAGTGTCCAACAGGAAGGAGAAAGACCTCTCTTTCTTCCGGAAGGGCTCAACCAATGAGAAGAATGTTTACTATGGCTCTCTCAACTTCCTTTTCTTCTCTAAAGAAGTGTTCTCCTTCTCTTTCTATACAGGGACTTGCATGTGACTCACTATGGTTGCAGGCCTCAAATTGCAGTTCTCTGATAATTCCAAATAAACCCATCTTTGTTGGAAAAAATATCTGACAAAAATAGGCATTTTTGTCAGGCCAACAGTTTCAAATACTTCCAAAATCCTTTTCTTGCTAGGAGTAAGAAGAAAAAGTGGATTGGGGTGGAGATAAGGTGTGGGAGTAAAGAAGGCTTAATTGAGATGGGGATTTCTGCTGGAAGAAATAATGATAGTGATTCTCTGGAAGAGTCTAAATGTTTCCAAGTTTTTTTTAAAAAAAGATAAAATTAATGTTATCTGAAGATGAGAATTCCAAAAATTAAAACATGCCAAGAGCTCAGGCATGTGCTCTTGATAATGTTAGGCAGGACTCTAAAACCATTCATAAGAGAAGTTTAATGCTATTTATAACCTAAACTATGACTAAAACAGAGGAAATATGCAAACAGACTTCCTTGAAGTTCCCACCATATCCTCTTAACAGTTGTTTGGACACATATGCTATTAGTTGTCCATCCTATTAGTAACAGTGCTTCCTTCCTGCAGATTCATTCTCACTGAAACAATACACTATAAAAAAAAGGATTTACATAAAAGACAGCTGGAGCTGGTTGCCAGGGGAACTGACGACGTTCCAGACACATTCCACATTAGCAGGATAAACTTCTGGGTAGCCAGGGCTGTTGAAGATGCCTTCAGCCATGTGGAATATTCCACCACAAGCTAGAAGAAAAGAAAAACAAAGTGAGTGGCAGAGTAAATGTCAAATACAAGACACCATAAGATAGAGAAAGAACACTAGAAGAGCTGTTAGGAACATCAAAGGATGTACTATTTTCATTTCATAATAAAAAAAAATCCATGGCATATATAATAATAAGGAAAAGATTCTGTAACTTGAAAACTAAAAGCCACTGGGTATGGTGGATTAAAAGGAACCCCTGTAGTTTCTTTTCTAAAAGACTTTTCTCCCTGTGAACTATAGCTTTATGTAATAAAAGACTCATTTTAATCCTACACTCCCTCAGTATTTCTGACCAGGATGATTTTCACCCCTGGCCTAGAAAGGAAAGCAATATTTCAACATTTCCTTCTCAGGAGAGCACACAACCTGCACAAATCTTCCAGGCTTTCTAAGGCTTATTAACAGCTAATAGTGAGGACGCTGATGAGCAGAACTATCCGAGCTTACAGCCTCTTACTGGGTGCTCCTCTTTCCCCTTCTCCCCCCGTGCCATGGTCCATCCTGCATCCCTGAAGACACCCAGCCCCGCCTGAGCGCAGCTGTCAGGCCAGGGAGACGAAGAATGGTAGGTGTCCGCCCGTAAGAGACACCATTGGACACTGTCCATCAGGGGCTCCCTTAACAAACATATCAAGAAGGAGAACGAGGACACACTGGCAAGCAAGTCACCCAAGATCATCCCAACCAATTCTCCCCACTTCAGTGCTCACCCTGAGTGGCATTAGTCACTATAGTCAAGGTACGGGAACAAATGTCTGTTAATGGATAAGGAAGATGTGGTACAGAGTTCACAGCTGTTAGAATTTAGAAGCATGTTAACCAAATTTGAAAGACAGTAAAATGAGTCATAGAGGTGATCTACGAAACTAGTTCAGAACACAAAATGTAAGGGAATCCCAAATAATAAATCAAGGATTTTCTACACATTCCTCTTAACCTAATAGCACCACTTGCTAACATTTCTTACCTGATGTGGATGCAGCATATGTGGCGTGGAAACCACCAGAACTAACTGTAGAATCCGAGATGAACTTCAGCGTCAGAGCATTGCTGAAGGAAGTGATAGGATGGGGCATGGAGCGGCCACAGTATCGGCCTAAATAATGATGATATTGACAAGGAGAATAAATGATGATATGCCAACATGTATTCACTAAAATCACAAAAGACCAAAGCAAACAGAAGAAACCACTACCAAAGAACTATTTAGATCAGGGTCAGTGTTTGGGATGATGCCTGATGATTCAAAATAAACTGTGAACACATTTCTAAATATGATAAAGACTGTGAGGGGAAGGTAAGGGAAACACAGATAACTTCCAAATGTAACTCTCCAGGTCAGTAGGCACCTGCACAAAGAAGTGGGCTAATACTTAACAGCAAGACACAATAGCTGAGAAACTGGATGTTGGAGCCAGAACACCTGAATTCACCTCCAGGCTCAGCCACTTACCAGCTATGTGATGGGAGTCAAGCTACTCAAGTTCTCTGTGCCTCAGTTTCTCCACTTGAGAAACAGGTACACGGATAATAATGAAGTTCTATGTCATAAGGGTATAAGAATTGAGTTACTATTTATAAAGTTTTTTAATAAATAGAACTTTATAAAAAATAGTACTATAGCACTATAGTATAGTACTATAAATAGTACTATTTATAAAGTTTACTATTATAAAGTTCAGAGTAGTGTTCAGTGCAAGGTTATATAAGTGTCTGTTAAATAATATATCCTTGACCATGGTCAAATGCTTACAGACAAAAATCACAAAGAATACAATCAGAAGTCCACAGAGAGCATTTGTCAATTGCCTTCTATCATCTCAGGCACTGTTCTGGGTACTGAGAACACAGTCATGAGCAAAACAAAGTCCCTTCTCTGATGGAAACTGTCTTCTACTGCAGGATAAGGAGCTGGAGTGACAAAGCTCAAACAGGAGTGACTCATAGAGGCCACTTAAATGAGTGAGTGAGTGAAAGTTGCTCAGTCATGTCTGACTCTTTGTGAACCCATGGACTGTAGACCACCAGGCTTCTCTGTATATGGAATTATATGTATATAGATACATGTATACATGCCAGGCTCCTTTGTCCATGGAATTCTCCAGGCCAGAATACTGGAGTGGGTAGCCATTCCTTTCTCCAGGGGATCTTCCCAAAATAACCTGAGATTATTTTGTTTGAGAACATTACAGAAACTATAAGCAACATTCTTTAATTTTACTGGGATGTCTTACAAACAGAACTCCATAATATCTATCTGCCTGTCTGTCTGTATATCTATCTATCTATCATCTATCTATTCTATTCACCCAGCCATCCATCCATCTAACCAACCAACCATCCATCCATCCATCCATCCAATGTGTGTGTGTGTGTATTTATATATATATGTATATATATATATGTATTTACCTATCCATTACAGCTATCTATCTATCCATCCATCTATCCATTACTTTTCTTCCACTGAGGACAAAACCAAAAGAAACATGGTCAATTTGAACACGAGAACTGTGGTCAAATAGTAACAAGAAATTTCCCACAGAATACTATCTAATGTGAGAAGGGATTTATTTTACTACTGTTTAAAGCAGTTGCAACTTTTCAATTAAAAAAAAAAATACATAAACTAATCATGTCCTTGAAGATGAATGAGCTGAGCTTCTCAAACCCTACATTGAATCCTGCTTCTTCAGCCTCTCAGTATCTTTACTTGGCTTATGACAGTCTTCACAGCTATTGGGACCATCCTAACCTCTGATGACAGCATATACACATGTAAGTACAGAAACTGTTAAAAGCCCAGGCCACGGAAGTGAGTGAGCGAGCAGGGCATACCGCGGAGGGGTGCGTCGTCATGGCTGCCGTCCAACACCTCTACAAAATCTCGGGTACATGGTGTGCTGCTTTCAAGGCCAAAGTGGCTGAAGGATAGGGTGATATGACTGACTGTAAGGGAAGAAGGGAAAACTGTTTAATAAAGTTCTGGCAAGCAAAACATACAGGGAACAAGATTTTACCCCTGATCCTTTCACCTGCTGGTTCTCTGGCAAAGAACTGATGAATTTAACAGCTGTGCATAAGACGACAGGGGCATAGAGGAGAAGTAACCACCACTGTCCTAAAAGCTTTTTGTCTGAAGAGTAACTGAAAAGCTTTTTAAAATGTCTGTAGCCTCTGAAATGCTGGTGCTGGTAAGAGAACCCTGGGGTGGGTTTACGTCATGGATGATGGGGAAAGTATCAGCTGTTGCTGTGTTTCTCTCAGAAGTATTTTTCTTAATAGCTTCCTTAAATTCTGATTCTTTACTTGTGCTTGTAAATAAGACACATTTTCCTCCCTGACACAGATATCCTAGCATTTTCTGTGTTACTTTAAGTCCAGAAGCAGGGACATGGAGGTTCAGTCATTTTTAAAGAAAGCTTTGAATTACTTGCAGAATAGTCTGGGTCTGGGTTCATTTTCCTTTTGTTTTCTTCCAGGGTCTTGAATTTTTAGAATAGGATCTTTTCCTTTTGCCATCTTTACACCAGTGAGCTCTTTCATCTAAGAGCTTTATAACTGTTTATAAACTATCTTTAGGGGCAAGGCTGCAGGACTCAAGGCTGGGAGCTTCTTTATCCAAGGACTGGTTCCTGGCTGGCTGGCTACTTTCTTTGGCTAAGGGTTACATCACTGACCCCCAAATCATATGCAGAGCAATAAAGATACCCTTTTGTTAATGTTTAACATCCCTAGGAAAAATGCTAGAGAATATTTAAGCCAAACCCTTCATTTGTTAGATTAGCTAATGGGGCATTGTGAGCCTAAGTGACTTTCCTATTATCACACAGGTCATTAATTAGAGAGTCGAGTCAAGAACTTAATGCTTTTCCCACATTATGTCTGAAGTCATCAATTTCCCCTGAAAACCTCAAGAAGAGCAGGGCTCCTTTGAAACAAGATTCACAATGGCCCCGGGGTCACCCTCCTCACGGTCATTTTGCTTGAGTTCTTAGCGGTCTCCTCATTTTCTCTGTAAAATGTGGACAGTAATCCTTACCACTAGATTGTTACCAGATCAGAAAGATTCTAGGATTCTAAAAAGAACACAGTGTAAGCACTTATTGAATGCTTCTTCAAGGCCTATACTGGGACTTTTAAAAATATATTTTATAACCAAGAGAGATCAGGTTTTATCATTAGTTTCCACCTTGACTGAAGGCCAATATGCTCATGGCATTGCATCTCCAAAGTATAAGTTAACTCTCTAGTCTATGGTTCTTATTGTTCATTTATTCATTTAGTGTCTTCCTTGAGCACCTACCACAGTCAAGACAAATAGTCAAAAACTATTTATTCACCCAGTATTTTTGTTAATCCCCAATTTCACATGCCTGTCATTTCTACTAGGTTATAGGTTTTCACTTTGTTATTTCCTTTGCTAGGCCTTGAAACTTACAAAAAGAAAATTAAGTAAGAATAAAGAGCAAAAATTACTTCCTACCAGATTAGGAAGCCCTTGTTCTCCTGCACATGAGGAATTAGGACTTCCAAAAACAGGAGAGGAAGGCCATCAATTGTTACCAGCGAGGAGATAAGAACATGAGTCATTGCTGGACTTTCCCACAGACACGATGCATCCTGGATTCTTTTTTATTTTTGTTACTTACAGGGAGGCTGAGCTTGAATTATCCAGCTGCAGTTCTGATTTTTCGGATAGTTGTTTGGGAACAGTGGAGAGGATATAGTGTCAACGGAGTCAGTGAGGATGTGGCCGCCACAGGCTGAGGAACACATAGATACACACTTCTGTCATACACTGTTGATTTCTACTGATTCTCCAGAACAATTATTTGAAGAATGAAAACATAAATGATGTTTCCTTATTTCTAAAGGGCATGTCAAGGAAGTTCTCTGCCAAGGAAGCTGCACATGAACCATGAGAAAGCGGCAATGTACTCTACATTTATAACAGTGTTCTTCAATTACAAGAAGTGGGGAGTGGCAAAGAACAGATTAAATGGTTATGAATTGCCTGAATCTTTCAATAGAACTCTGGCATCGATTCACTTACTTTACCCACTTGTAAATTATAGGCACAGGGACAACCTCTTAACGACTGACTTCATTTTTAGGAAAGTGAATACTCAGTTGACGGAGCCTTCATACGGGCAGGTGTGTGTTATCAGGGACGTGCAGCTCCTGGGGGAACAGAAGATGGGGGTGTCTGCTGAGAGCTGGGGAGTGTACGAGGTGTGTCACAAGGGGGATGGTGCTGAAGGAGGAGTCAGGTGAGGAAGAGTGGTCTGGGGAGAGGGCAGTCTGAACAAGATAGAGAGGAGGGTATGGGGGATACCACACAGACTTGGCTGAAGTGTGGGGCACGTGAGGAGAGTCAGGGCAATGCTGAGGAAAGACAGGCAGGTTCCGCCCCGTGGGGAACATCCAGAGACGCTGGGGCTCCACTCCCTGCCTAGTGCGGAGTCAGGACAGACGACGGTACGCTGAAGGTCAGGGTCAGAACTCACGGCTGCACACTGACTTTGGAGGAATACGTGAGCCCAAGGACGCTGCTGTAGTAGCCCAGGGAAGACCTGTTGGGGACTTTTTTTTTAGCTGTGAAGTGAAATGTAAGTGATGAGTTAGGAGAAAAAGTGTTAAGAAACCGTTCTTTGAAAGAACTTTGCGATCAGTCTTGCTCCACAGTCTACATTGCAACCTCAGGGGACCTCCATCCAAAAACTCTTCCTGACCAGGGCTCTTTACTACAGAAAATGAGCAAGCGAGTCCACTGAAACAGATGAAATAACCAAAGAGACCACACTTATTTGAAAGGACAGGAATCCTCTGAAAATAAAATCACAGGCATGTTCAGTAGACAGGAGTCCTTCCAACTCTAGGTTCCATCTCTGATGGTGGGTAAAGGCAATGGATGGAAAGGTCTCTAGCAGAAAGTGGTGATTTAAGAAAAAGACAATGGAGTGGGGTATGGGGGGTGGACACACTTCCGGTTGAGGCAGTAGTTAAGATTTTGCCTTCCAAGGCAGTGGGTGTGGGTTTGACCCCTGGTGAGGGAGCTAAGATCCCACATGCCTCTTAGTCAAAAATAAATAATAAATAAATAAAAACAGAAACAACAGCATAACAAATTCAAAAGATTTTTTTTAAAGGTCCACATAAAATCTAAAAAGGAAGAAAAGAAAAAGACAACAGAAAACAACATTGATTCTTCGGGTGAAGGGCAACCACTACCTCAAGGCCTAGAATCTGACTCTATGTTACAAGTCTTGCAATTTATAGCAGTGTATCTCTTAGCATAAAATCTTAGATAAATGCTAGGTCATTTACCTATGAATGAATGAATTTGGATAAACACTTCTTTACAAGTGTCTCTAATATTAAAGACACTTTTCAGTATGATTCTGACAACCTGTTTGAGGAATACAGAGATCTGGAGGACAAAGACAGACTTAAAAGTCCCAACAGTTAGAATCATTGCAAACCATGGCTCCTTTGTTCTTCTTAAAGTCTTGCACATTAAGTGGAAAGCTGGGAACAATTTCCAAGGACTAGTCTCATTTTATTGCAGCACCAAGAGGGAGAGGTAAGGACAGATGGTCTGCGCCTTGGGAAACCACACGGAACTTGCCTTGTCTGAAGTGAGCGCAAAACCCCCGGCTCTGTCTGGAAGGGCCAGACTGAAATCGCAAGAAGAGGCTGTTTCCGGAAGATATGATGGGGTTTCTCAGTTGCTGTCTTCCACACACACCGGCAAGGCGGGCGGTTGCAGAGCTTACACCATCAAATGCCTACAAAGAAAGGCAACTGGGTACATGGTGGTTCAGGATTTCAGATCAGCATCTACAAGGCCCTGGTCTGTGGAGTATCTATCCGCACATCAGCAACCTAGTGGAAAACACATCTGGACTTCCCTGGTGGTCCAGTGGTTAAGAATCTGCCTGCCAATGCCAATGCAGGTAACACAGGTTCAATTCCTGTTCAGGAAGATTCCACACACCACAGAGCAACTAAGCCCAAGCACTACAACTCCTGAGCCCATCTGCCCTAGAGCCAGTGCTCCACAAGAGAAGCCACCACAAAGAGAAGCCAGCGCACTGCAAGGAAGAAGAGCCCCTGATCGCAGCAACTAGAGAAAGCCCATACGCAACAATAAAGATCCAGCACAGCCAAATAAAAATAATTGTTTTTTCTTAAAAAGAAAGAAAACACTTTTGCTGGAACCCAGTGCTTTATTCTATTGTCCGGTCACTCAGATCCGTCGGAATGTCTGAGTCCTTGGTCATTTCTAGGAACTCTTCAGACATTTCAGTGGGAGTTTCCGTGTCGAAGAAACTCACCATGAGGTCCCTGGATGTCTATAAATGCCATGCCTTTCCCCACTCTCATCCTCTCGTGACTCCAGGACAGTTACATCACGTACCAGTCTCACAAAACATGCTGATGCAACAATGAATATTGGAGCAAATACATGAGAAATAATGATGAGGAATCACTCATTTTCAGAAACTCAGCATTTGCTGGAACTTGTTGCTCTTCAAGTTCTTGTTGTTGTTCTTCTCTTCAAGAAGAAGAGAAATGGTAGAATTCTTTCAAATGATATAGTGATATGAGCCTGATTTATTAATAGAAAATTACCTCATTATTTCAAAATATATAGGGTTCTGTGTCTATTCAGTTCTGTGCTGGGACTTGGCTGACCTTCCATATGAGCCAGTGGAATGGAGTTTAAATTACAGACTCCCCACCCCACCCCCTTACCCCTGCTCCAGATTGCTGAATCAGTGTGTGAAACTGAATTTTCTCATTGCCTTGGAACTCCATTGTCCATTGTCATGGACTATAGTTCACCAGGCTCCTCTGTCCATGGAATTCTCCAGGCCAGAATACTGAAGGGCGTAGCTGTTCCCTTCTCCAGGGGATCTTTCCAACCCAGGAATCAGACCCAGGTCTCCTGCACTGCAGGCGGATTCTTTACCAACTGAGCCACCAGGGAAGCCCATGCATCTTTAAGCCAGGGGAAATAAGTTCCTTTTGGGGGGGGGGGGGGGAAACACAATAATATTAATAACAGCAACCATTCATTAAATGTTTACTATGTGCCAGAAACTGGATACAGCCTTTCACATATACTATCCCACTTCTCCTCCCAAGACTCTCCATTTTCAAGAAGAAGATCACAGATGCACAGAGACCTCACTAATGTCACAAATCACACAGTTCCTCGAAGAACAAATACCATCATCAACAGTACACACACTTTTAGAGGTTTTTTTACAAGTCCATGTACTCACAAAGGCAAGACTCTTCTAGTTTCCTTTATTTCTCTCCTAATTCAGAGGTCTGGAGAGTAGCAGATATTGCTCCACCCCTTTCTAAGCTGTCTTTTTTATTGCCATCTTCTTTAGACAAAATGAAGATTAGAATTAGAAAATTCAGAAAATCACATGAATGAGCCATTTCCCTGGGGATTCTTTGAAAAAGCACATTTTCTAGGAGGTCTCCATGTTTCCAACCTTCCTACCCAGAGATTCAGGAATCACAGGATTTTGGCTGAAATTCACATGGCTGGGGCATTGCTTCACAAGGAATAGATCCAAAATAGAGTGTTTCCAAATGTCCCTACATCAAAATTATATACCAGTGACACCCTACATTTGATTAGCATGCCATAATTTTACAAGCATCATTGCAATACCTCTAAACTAGTCTTCAACACTGTGTGATTTTTTTTTTTTTTTTTTAGTGATGAAAGTGAGACTTCAAAGTGTGCTAGTGTGGATACTGTCTCATCCAATGGGTGATAGTGACAATGGAAGCTCGTGACCCAAGGTCAAAGAGCTAGTGAGTAGCAGACCCCAAAACTTAATTCTTCTCTCTCCAAATTCTATATCATTTCATGTTACTTCTCTTTAAATCGTGTGCAATAGTTATTAAGTTGTAAGTTCCTAATTACCATTTTATGAGAGTATATAACTTCAGGTTATTAAGGAGAGAGCTGAGTCTTTTTCTTTAAGTTTGGAATAGCAATTCTTTTATTTAAGAGTAATTCTTAACACTCGTAATGTCAAATCAAGTTTTAATTTATAAAATTATAAGAAAGAAACTGGAGGGAAGAAAATATGAGAAAACTTATTGCTATTTTTAAAAAATCTTAAGTCATAAAAATTATCAACAAACATTTCTTTTACTTCCATTTAGTTTCCAAAAGAAAGTTAGCAAATTATATTATAGGCTACATGTATAATATATTCGTATAGGCAATGGCAACCCACTCCAGTACTCTTGCCTGGAAAATCCCATGGGCGGAGGAGCCTGGCAGGCTGCAGTCCATGGGGTCGAGAAGAGTCAGACACGACTGAGCGATTTCCCTTTCACTTTTCACTTTCATGCACTGGAGGAGGAAATGGCAACTCACTCCAGTGTTCTTGCCTGGAGAATCCCAGGGACGGGGGAGCCTGGTGGGCTGCCGTCTGTGGGGTCGCACAGAGTCGGACACGATGGAAGTGATGCAGCAGCAGCATAATTTATTTAAGTCTTATTATAGTCTTCTTTAAGTCTACTGCCAAGGGTTTCCTAGGCCTGGGGATTAATTTTCTGATCTGCCGCTTAGGTGGAAAAAGTCAGAGAAATACACAAAACAAAACAAAACAAACAAAAAACTATACAGTACAACTAACTCATTTCTAGGTAACTCTAGTAAAATAAAATTTTGAATAAAATCATGAATCCACAAAAGGAAAAGTGGCCACCATCCCTGGAGTTCCAACTACAGAAGCTCTAAAAACAGAGGCAGACCTGGTTAAGTAGTAAGCTAAGTTCTTCTGGAAGTTAATCAGTGTCTTGACAAAGCATCCAGAGTTTGTCACATTTCCAGATACCAGCAAACACATTCAAAATAGCTGAGCTCTCCATTACCATACAAAAATAAGAGATTTTTTTTTTAAAAGAATAGAACCAGGCACATAACAAACAGCAGACGTCTGATGAACAAATGAGTAAGTGAATATATGTAAGAGTATACGGCCTCTGAGAATAAAGGACTGAGGTTGAGGAAAATCCAGAATTAAGAAAGAAAGTTGCTCCTCTCTGGTGGACTGGGCTGTATAAATGCACAGCAGACATGACGGCAGGGAAGAGGCCATTCACAGCGGGAAAGAGGACAAGAGGAACTGCTCTCTGGGCCCTGTGGGCCATGGAGGAGGCTCCACCAGGGCCAGGGACCAAGCCACTCACACCTGCCCAGGTGCCCTCCCTCCAGCTGTGCCAGTCCTTCAGCAGCACCGCGAGGGAACTAGGAAGGCAGAAGGTGGGCAGAGGACACCGGACCCACCCCCAGGTCCCAGAGTACCCAGAACACGTGACATTACAGTGCCATGGGAGACCCTCTGTACCCTGAGCTGTGGCCCGAAGTCAGAGCTGAGCCAAACTTCTATGAACTTTAATACTTGATGTTTGAAATGCTAAGGAGATTTGAATAAATATCAACCCCCTTTCAAAGTTCAAAGTGTCAACTCCAGCACACAGTGATGGGAAGGAAAACCTTTCCGCTGAGAGATTAGCACTCCTTTCTGATGATATGTATGGAGGCCAAAGGTCAGAGTCCAGAGACAATTTGAGAAAATAAAGGAGCCAAGCAAAGGGAAACTTTCACCTTTCCATGTACTTACTGATGATGGAAATATATATTATTTAAGAGCATGCATTATTTGAAAGCAGGTGGCAGAGTCCCTTTTAAAGAGAAGAACCAGAAGGTAAGTTTATTTAGCAAAACACCCTGGCAGGTGCTCAGAGGATGACTGCTGTGGGAGAGATCCCACGTGATGTTACTATGGACAAATCTTTCTCTGTCCTTCAGCCACCAAATCTGTACAATGGGACTGAGATGAAATTGTAGTACATATTGTTCACCAGAATTAAATGACTTAAAAGACATAAATTCTCAGGTATACATTTTTTAGTGGAAGTTGGCAACATAGGAAATGTAAAAGCCAACTCTTTCACTTCCAGACCTGAGGTAAACTCTTGCATGACTGCATTCAGAAATATGGACAATAATGTTCCTTGCTATAAGGGTTGCCCCAGCACAATATTAGAAGACTTAGAAGTGCATTAACAGTAGAATGGGTCCATGACTCATGGTATAGAGGAGAATCTTGTATAGTGGCAAACACAGTGAACTAGATCTAAATACACCACAGTGTAGAAAAATGTTCAAAACAGGTTGTTAAATGAAAGGAGTGAATGGAAGAATAGGTGTCATGTTGTATTATTTACATCAAGTTTTAAAACATGCAGATCAGTACTACATACTGTATGTGGAAACCACATACCATGAAAAAGTACCAAAATAGCCATGGGAATCATAAACCAATTTTTCATAATTGGTTTCCTCTGGGCCAGGGGCACGGACTGGAATGAGTGTGGTTTACCCATGGGGCCTCACTATGTCTTCAGCAATTCATTTCTTTGGGGGAAAAAAAGAAAGAACTTGAAGTGAACATGGTGAAATATTGAGATTTAGCAAGTAGGATGTTTTTGTTCATGCTATACTTTACATGAATTGTGTAGTCTTTTCTGTATACTTAAAATATTTTGTAATCATGTTTTCAGGAAGGAAGAGAAAAATCTATATAAAGGAAATTGCAGGAAATGTAGAATAAGATATACATACAAAGGTGCTCTTCCAAGTATTATTTTTTTTTAATTTATTCTGTTTATTTATTGGCTGCCCTGGGTCTTCACTGCTGTTTTCTCTAGTTGCAGAGAGTGGGGGCCGCTCTCTATATTCTCTTGCTGTAGAGCGCAGGCTCAGCAGTTGTGATGCATGGACCTAGTCGCCCTGTGGCATGTGGAATCTCCCCGGACCAGGAATCAAACCCATGTCCCCTGCACTGGCAGGCAGATTCTCATCCACTGGGCTACCAGGGGAGTCCCCAAGTATTATTATAATAAGCAAAAAATAGAAGTTATCTAAGTGGTCAGTAATAAGCCAGTGGTTAACTCAATTCTAGGGTATCCATGTAACTGATTAAAGGGTCAAAGAAACTGTTTTTAAGAAGAAATATATTAAATAAACTAAGTGAAAAAGACAGGATACAAAATGATGTGTGGTATTCTCTTAATTCCCTTTGTGCATGTGGGTATAAGGGTGTGCATGTTTGCATGTGTGTGTTTCTGTAGGAAATGAGCCAATATATTAATTGTCTCTGTTTTGCAGTATTATAGATGGTGTCCATTTCTTATTTTTTCTTTTCTGTATTTTAGAAATTTGGTATGAGGAACATGTAAAATTTTAAATAATGCATATATTTAAAAAGTTTATGTGTTTAGCCAGGCAGACATATTAAGTGATCCCAACACAGAGACATGAAAATATGCTCTTCATATAACTGAACTGCAATATCAAAGCCAGATGGACATTAATGCCATTTAATCTAGCCTTTTGCTGCCTGACAGGACTCTATCAAGGATATGGGTTTTGTTTTAAGATCTCCAAGACATCTGTTAGCTGGCCAGTATCTACAACTGTAGTCCAGACCTCAATCCAAGCTCTAGGCTCAGACATCCGACTACATTCCAGACAACACGGCTGGTATGTCCCATCAACCATGGAAATCACTGTCTCAAACTGAAGTCCTCACCCCTCCCCCTAGTTCCTCCTGCCCCTTCACTTCTTGCCTTAGCCCCTCCATGGAATGAGCCTTACGTTCCGTCAGTTCTGCCTCTGCTGTGTCTCCTGGACCCCTTCCCTCCTCACCCCCACCAAGTGTCTTGTTGTGGGACTTCACCCCCTCTTGCCTGAGTCACTACAGCAGCCTGAGACTCCCCCTGCCTGAATTTGTGTCCCCCTTTAATTCGGTCTCCAGACAACCACCACCGTTCAATATGCTTTCTAAAATGTAAAATTTGATGCAAAAGGAAGGAAGAGCATCCCCGTCCATTTTAAGATCATACTGAGTAGGGACTTCTCTGGTGGTCCTGGGGTTAAGAATGCACCTTCCAATGCAGAGGGTGTGGGTTTGATCCCTGGTCGGGGAGCTAAGATCCCAGATGCCTTGTGGTCAAGAAATCAAAAACATAAAACAGAAGCAATAATGTAACAAATTCAAAAAAGACCTTAAAAGCGGTCCACATCAAAAATCTTTTTTAAAAAAACAAAGTGTATTGAATAAAGACGAGCATCACAGGTGCTGCCTTACTGAGAACCAAGGACAGTGCCTGATCCAAATGCAACATGTAAAACTGCAGCCCACAGCCCGCCTCCTCCAGGATCAGAGCCCTGGTAATGGAGTGAGTTGTGGTCCCCTTACTGAAACACTCAGCGCCCACAGCGTCACAGCGCGCACATGGGGAAAATGAACATTAGCTTCCTCAGAAATGTTTGCATTCTCATTTCTATAAACTTGAAAAGTACTCTCAGAATGTTTGTGAGTAGGAGATGGGAATGTATTTCTACTGCATCTATCTTCTTCTTTTATTAAGTTTCATCTTCCTCAGGGAGAAAATAAACCCACTCTATGTGTGGGTTAAAATTAGCATAAACTGGAGCAAGAGGAAACTATTTTAATTCAAAAGCAAAACACACAGCATGTTTTACATTCCCCAAAGTATGCCAATGCCATCTTAACTTCAGAGTTAAGCTTTCCATGCAAACAAATTGTGAATGTATATGAATATGCTTTTATTTTAATTTACTACACTACCGTTTTCTCCTTCTCAACTCATTTGTGAATCTTTTGGACAGTATGAGAATAATCCACTTATGAAGTGAAAACATTCATTGAGATGATTCACTGAAGAGCGTGCAAAAATTTTATAATATATATTTTAAGATTTTTTTTTTAAATACTTTAAGATAAAATGAGTCTGCTCATAAACTAATCAAGATAGTTACCGATGAACTGAGGATTGTGGATCCAGGTCTGTGTATCTAAGGTTCATAATTTTCAAAAATGTGAGTTAAAGGGACTTCCCTGATGGTCCAGTGGTTGGGAATCCACATGCCAATGCAGGGGACAGGTTCGATCCATGGTTCAGAGGATCCCACATACGGCGGAGCAACTAAGCCTGTGCACTGCAAGTGCTGAGCACATGTGCCTAGAGCTTGTGCTCCACAACAAGAGAAGACACCACAGTGAGAAATCCACACACAGCAGTCAAGAGTAGTCCCCGCGTGCTGCAACTAGAGAAAGCTGGCATGCAGCAAGGAAGACCCAGCACAGTCAGGAAATATATATATATTTTTTTAAAAAAGATAAATTAAGAGGAGGGAGGAAGAAAACCCGTGAGGAGGACCAGGATTGGGGGCGGGAGGCTTGCCACCTTCAGCCCCACCGCGAGCACCCAAGGTGCATCCATCTTGACCAACTCAGCAAGAAGATGGATTTTCCCTGTGTCTAAAGAAAAAAAAAAAAAAATGCCCCCGTGTCTGTAGAGATGATTTGCAGTTCAGCCTGGCTGAAGCTGACCGAATGAGACTACGGGCTGTGCCTCTGCCAAGCATGTTACCACTGTTCAAAATGAAGAGGAAGTCCAGAAAGGGAAGAACTACCACAACGGAGATGTGTTTGGTGATGAGTATAGGATCAAACCAGTGGAAGAGGTCAAATACAGGAAAAATGGGGCAGAAGAGGAGCAGAAAAGAGCAGCCAGGAACCAAGAAAACTTGGAAAAAAGTGCCAGTTCAAATGTAAGACTTAAAACCAATAAAGAGATTCCAGGATTAGTTCATCAACCCAGAGCAAACATCCACATCTCTGAAAGCCAACAAGAATTCTTCAGAATGCTGGATGAAAAAATTGAAAAGGGTCGAGATTACTGTTCGGAAGAAGAAGATATCACACGGCACCAATCCTACCACTCAAACCAGGAGCTACTACTGTGTAAATAGGTTACACCCCAGTTGAAATCTTTGCAAAGGTCGATTCTCTTCAGCGAACAGCACTATAGCAAAAGAAGATCACTCCATATGGTATGCCCCATTAAATTACAGTGTTTCTTAATGAACTTGCAAAGGAATATTACTAAAAACAAACAAAAACTGTTATCTTTCTTTGTTGCTGCTAGTTAAAACTTGTTGCAACTTTTCACTTCTCTCAGTGTCCAGGTCCGCAGCAAAATTCTGCAATTTCACCTTAAAGATACTGTTGGTTTTACAGATGCTCTCCAACCTATTTTCTAAAAGATGAGGTAGTGGTGAACTCAGATATCCAACTCCTGTTCTAGACTGGTTCTGCTTCTAAGACAAGCACCTCCTTCCCCCCTCCCTCCTCCCTGCCTCCCCCAGCAGTCCAGAGCCTTGCTTCTCACTGGCATTGTTGCGCTTTGGAGATGGGATGGTTGCTATGGCAAGCCTAGTTTCTCTGCTAAGAAGAAGTAGAGACGCTATTATCAATTCAAAGCATGTCGTGACATGACTCCTGGAAGTGACATAGGAACGAGCAGCAGGTGGTTTCATTACCTGGGTCTCTTAATCAAAGATCAAGCTTGCAACATCAGTTTTGCTCAGATGCAGACAGAAGTGTGATCACAATCATTTTGAATCCCTCTTGCCCACTTTTTTTTCTAAGAAAATAAACATTTTACTGTTTTTATGTAAAAAAAAAAATAAAGACCTTTAACATACCATGAGTAGTAACAAATGTAGAAATAGTAGTAACAGAAAAATCAGAAGCAATAGCTAACACTTATCTGTACCAGACACTGTGATTAATGCTTTAGGTATATTTTTTTTAAATTCTTTCTTACAATTCTATTTTGCTGTTGGTAGAACTGAGGCTCAGAAGACATAAGTAACTTATTCACAGTCACATGCTGGGCAGTGTGGAGCCACTACACAAACCCCATCTGCCTGACATTTGATCAACTATCATTAAACCAACCAAAAAGATAAAAATCAAGTTTTACTCATTGACAACAGAATACTGAGAGATCATGATTCTAAGAAGCTAAAGTGATATGTCCATAGTCTCCTTAAAAAAAAATCCTGGGAAAGAGTTGAACTCGAGTTTCTTTTCTCTGGACCTACAAGCATGCATCCTTAAAGGCATTTCAGAAGGTCTCATTTGAGGCCTGGGTGGAGTGGTTGGCAGCTGGCATGCATTCCACCCACTGCACACGAGCGGGATTCCCAGCATGGCCCACTGAGCAGCCTGGAGCAAAGGGCACAGGGGCCAGGCTGTTGCAGTTCAGCTGCTAAGCTGTGTGTCCGACTCTTTGTGACCCCGTAGACTGCAGCACACCAGGTTTATCTGGCCTTCACTATCTCCTGGAGCTTGCTCAAATTCATGTCCATTGAGTCGGTGATGCTATTTCATCACTAAACCTAACATCAAAATCCCTGACTCCTAACTCCTGGCTCCAGTCTTGGATCCAGATATCCATCCACTCCTGCCCTTTTTCTAGTATAATACAGCCTCCCTGGATCAGCAAGGTTTCTTTCCTCAACTCGCCCAGGCTTTCAACCTGGTCTTTAGCCTTTACTTTAATTCATTCTAGCAACACGTGTCTACTGCTCGGATTACTTTGAAGCTTATCGGGGTCAAAATGTGTGGCAGAGGCTAAGATCTAAGGGTACAGAAGACATTCTCATCAGGGCGCAAGGTCAGTGTGGAGGATGAGAGTCCGTGAAATGTATCCACATGCGCCATACATACAGAAGGAGCTAATACGGCTGCAAACGGAATCCCCATTAGGGAATGGGAACTGTTCCAAGACCGAGGAAATATTAAGTGATGGGGAGGGGAATCTGCCAGAAAATTATCCAAGCTGTTAAAGCCATAAATGTAGGTAAGGAAGGAAATGGAAATATTACTCATTATAGCAACTTTTCTTGCAGGTGGGGACGGGGAGGAAGCATCAGTTTCCTGTCAGTGATATTTTCCAGCTATGCGCCTCTGAAATGAAATCGCAAATTCACAGCGCACATCTGGCGTCAGGTCTCTCTCACTCCTGAGTCTTTGTTCTATGTGGTAGCACTCCGGCGTCACAGTTTACAGGAGACAATAAACTCTGCTAATTTGCAGTGGTTGCAAGCAGGGACTCAGAGATGACTGGAAATGTTGGTAGGAAAAGAAACCCAAGAAGCTCATTTTATTCTTAAGAATAAACAAGACTTTAAAGAGATTCTGAGATAAAACGCAAATATAACAAAGCACAAAACAAAGCTTGGGTCCACAGACTGAGGGCCCTGGCTCCAATTCAGTTATCCCCCCCTCTTGGGGATGTAACGTGCCGGCACAGTTTTGGTAACTCATGTGGCACCAGGAGGCAAGATGGCTAAATGGGTTACCAAAAGCAAACCACAAAATAAAATGTTTAACAGAGATTATCAGAGATCATCCTTAATCATTATCAGATTCTATCCTCAAATGGAAAGTCAGCTTTCTATGGCGAGAAGTGAAGGAGAAAGGGAAGATACAAGAGGGAGAGGATGGGAAAGAGATTGATTTGCCATGGATTTATTTTTAAAATAAATGTTTACAGAAGGACTGTTTAAGAATTATTTCTTTGAAGTACTGACTTCTCTTATCCCTGTGTCTTTTTGCTCAGTTTCAGAAATGATGGATGTTTTCAAAGGAAACACATCATAGGTAGGGTCTTACAAAATAAAAACAAAGATACTGTGTTTCGCATTCGCCCGCCCTGAGCCTCAATGTTAAGTACTGTGAACAAAAACAGAACACCGTGGCTTTGGGGTGGGCTTTGGGGTGGGGTTTGGGGTGGGGTGCTCTGGTATTCTCTAGTTCAAATCCAACATTTTGCTTTCTTTCTCCTAGAGGAGCTTCAGAAAGCAGAGGGTGACTCAACACGTCCCGCGTTTTTTTGGTCCTCAGTCCTGTATCCCTAGCGGATATTTTCTCCAGATGAGAGGCTGGATCAGGACTGTGGGCTGCTCACTTTCGTCTGCTCCCCACTGGTTCTCACAAGGCGGACATTCCATTGTGCTGAGCAAAGAGGATGCTGGAATCAGAGGCCGGAGTCTCTGGGGCCAGTCGTCCTGCTCTGGCTGCTGTCTTTCCCCTCTGATCCCACGCCGGGCTACAGCTGCATTTCTCCGAGATCAATAAGAGCTCGCGGAGCTACGTGAGTTTAAGGCTCCGGAGAGAGCCTCTAATTAAGCAATTAAGCTGTTGGTCAGAGATCACTTTAATCCTCAGCCTTCGTGAAAGGAAAACTAATGGGGCCGTGTTCATGCTGACGTACAGAGTTCTGCTCAGCCGGTGGGTCCTGCTGTCGCCTGAGCAAGAAACGTTCACATGTGTCATTGAGGGAAGCCAGAGGTTAACGACGCCAGCCACTCAAAGGGACTGAGCAGAAAGTGCACTTTATCACCAGATTAGTTGAAACCTGAATGTAAACTGAGCTTTCTGATGAGTTTCCCCACGGTGCCATCACCATTTCAATAGCAGTCAAAAAACCCAGTTTCTCTCTTGTTTTCATTAGAGCAGCATGAAATTCTAGAAGACATGCTTCTGCAATGTTATCTAAGTTCTCATGTGGCTCAAAAGATTGAGATCGAATATCAATCATTGTGCCAGGAGGTGAATTTCACTCAACACGCTCCCAAATGTGCCATCTTCAATTTTCCATTGAGGTGCTGATCGTTGTAAGAGCAGAGATGACAACAGTTCCTGTATTCCTGTGTTCAGCCATGCACCTATTAGTCACTCATGCATCACACAGATTGATCCTCTGGCAAACAAAGACTGCCGCTGCGGGTTCCGTGAAATGGGATGGAGGCTGTGTATTACTGTTCTGTTGTTCCATTTCATCGGTTTCTTCTATGTGCTGAAAATTGTGCCTCTAGTTCCCTGCAGCCAGAGTGAGGGCTTTGGGGCTCCCTTTGGTTTACACTGCGTCCACTGGGGACCTCTGGAGACAAGACCTCCCTCAAGAAGGGCTCTCTCCTGAACAACAAGTGTGAAGAGGACCCCTCCACCACTGCTGATGGACTTGTGCCCCAGAGGATGAACAGGAACCCAGTGCTGTGGAGTCAGACTGTGACCTCCGGGATGAACCCACTACTGACATCACCTGCCTCTGACCATGTCTGTTTCTCCAACTCCTCCCATATTCGCCTCTTCAAACACAACTCGGAACTGGATCCTCTCCCCAGGGTCTCCCCTTTCTGCTGGTTCCCCAGGCACTTGATTTTATAAATGAGCAAACTAGCATCCCCAGGCCATGGAGAGTTAGTTAGTGGTGGTGCTGAGCCTGGAAATGACTTCCTGGTAGTGTCTCAGACACAGTGGACACCAAAGACCAAACGGATGGATGGAACTCAGACCACCTGACTTCAAAGGAAACCCACTTGGCATTTCATAGTTGAGATCCTAACATTTTTCCCAAAATTAATAAATGACGTATGGGCTCATCTGAAAAAGTTCTGAATGGTTCCAAAGTAACCCTGGTTTTATCTTCTCCTCCTGTTTTTTCAGTTGTGCTTTATCCTGTGACTCAGTCTTCTGCAGATAGACTGCAATTGTTACATTTTACCAAAATACTTATACTTACTTAGGCTTGCTTGCATTGCAGTGTTGGTTCTGATATTAATTTCTACCTGGTCTTGATCCTGACCTGTTTGCACCAAAATTTTCTTATTTTTCAAATAAGCAGATGACAGTAAATTATCTCTAACCTCTCCTCTTTTAATCTTAACATTCTATGTATTTAATAAACACAAGGACTGTTAAAAAGGATATTTCTACTTCTGACAATCCAAATTGTTAAAGGAGGTTTAAAACCCCGATGGCTGGCCCCATTCAAGCATAATTTACTTTGGTATTGAATAGTACACTTGAGCTTTATTAAAAATCCATGAACACAAACATTATCTGGCAACATCATTGGCAGTTGAATATTTTTCTCTCTGCTAATGACTCTAAGTAGCAGAACCAAGAAATTAACTTGACATATCCACAATGAATGACTAGCTTTGTATGAACTTAGACTACAGAGATATTATGTAAGATACTGGACTTTTAGGGACATTTCACATCCAGTGTCCATCTAGCTATAAAGAGCGATGGCTGGTGCCTCAATGCCTGCCTTCATGAACCCCTGGACAGCTCAGTAATACTTGAAGCCAAGCTTACAGCCTTTCCAGTACATTGCCTTCCTGGTTCCAAACCTCTTACTCCCATAATTGGGTCCACTTGACAACCCTACCCAGCAGAACTCTACCCCAACTTATCTGAATAGTCCTTTTTCACATTTCTTTATCTTTTTGTAAAGTGTTAATCACTCAGTTGTATCCAACTCTTTGTGACCCCATGAACTAGCCAGCCAGGCTTCTCTGTCCTTGGATTTTTCCAGGCAAGATTACTGGGGTGGGTTGCCATCCCCTTCTCCAGAGGATCTTCCCAACCCAGTGATCGAACCCCGGTATCTTGCACTGAAGGCAGATTCTTTACCATATGAGCCACCAGGGAAACCCTCTTTTTGTAGAAGTGAATTACAAATTGTATAAACAAAAATGACTTAGCTTGTATATGATTTATGCAATTTTAAATATAAACAAATTTGCCAATCTGAAAAGAAACCTTACAGTTGGCCATGGGTTCAAATTTCTCGTTCTGAAAATGTGAAATTTACAGAACCAATCAGGTCCTTCCTAAGGTCTCTGCCCTGGTAACTGACTTCATCAATTCCTCCATTTACCTCTTATACTCAGCCGCTCTTTTGTGACCAGCACCCTGCAGTCCAGGTATGCTTAAGCTCCTTCACAACTAAAAATAATATTAACAACTTTCCATGGATCCTGCCTCCCATAGGCTATTACCCTTTATCCTTCTCTACCATTCATGTTCGCAGTTCTGGAAAAAAGCTAAGAAGCTCCTGTATCTCTAAACCCACTGTGATCTGGAGTTTTCCATCACCACCTACACCAGTCCTGCTCCTTACAAGGTCATCAAAAACTGAATCCAGTGGCTTCTTCTCAGCCTCATCCTGGCTGACCTCTGCTGGACTCGGTCCCTTTGCCCACCCACTCTTAAAGACTGACTTCACTTTTGGTTCCTACACTGCCCCTCTCCTTTGCTTCTCCTCCCGGCTTCTTGGGTAACTCAGTATCCTTGTCTTGTTTCCTCCGTTGTCATTTAGTAGCTAAGTCACGTCTGACACTTTTGTGACACTATGGACTGCAGCCCTCCAGGCTCCTCTGTCCATGAATTTTCCAGGCAAGAATACTGGAGTGGGTTGCCATTTCCTTCTCCAGGGGATCATCTCAACCCAGGGATCAAATTCATGTCTCCTGTATCTCCTGCATACAGGTAGGTTCTTTACCTCTGAGCCACAGGGAAACCCATCTTCCTCCTAAATGGTGGGGTAGGGCCAAGGGTTTACTTGATCCCTTTCTCTTTACAAAATACTCCTCTATAGGATTCCATCTACTTCTGTGTTAGTGCCAGCTCCTGGGCTCTAGAGCACAGGCTCAATAGTTGTCATGCACAGGCTTAGTTGCTCTGCGGTATGTGGGATCTTCCCAGACCAGGGATCAAACCCACGTCTCCTGCATTGGCAGGTGGATTCTTCACCAGTGAGCCACTGGGGAAGCACTGGAAGGAGGGCTTGCTGTGGGACAAGCAGATGACCCATATGATCTTAAATATCCCAACAACGAACCTGACACAGTTACTCCTACTGCCCCCATGGCAGAGTTAAGGAAATTGAAACTGAAAGACTAGTTTTCTCCTGGATGTCACAACTAGAAGTGGCAAAATCCAGGCTCAGCACCAGGGCCACCCCACTGCAGAGCTGGGTTCTTGACCATGGCGCTACAGTGTCCCACACTGCCGGTGCAGTTCACTTTTTACATCCAAATATGGCTCAAGGGCTTATCAGCATCTGCTTCTGATACTCCATCCCCCCCACTGGTTGGGAACCCCCAACTACTTCACACAGAATGCCCTGATCCTGACAACCTGTGTGGACTATTACATTTTGTATTTTAGCATATCTGCCAGACTGGACTCCTCCCAGCACCAGTACGAGGATTTATTTTCTTATCTTCAGGCGTAAAGACCAGATCATATTTGATGTTTTACTTCCTCATTTCTGTTTCCTCTCACTACAGTTTATGAAGTCAAGCCCAGCTGCGCGCTGAGATACAGCCATGGTTACTAGAAAACCCAGTCTGTGTATCTATATATTATGTAATAAATAGGTGGAAAATCCTACTCACGGCCATGGGAGGGGAAATGGTGCCGCCGTGCTGGGTGTGCCTTTGACCTAGGCTTTGTTTTGTTTACATACACTTGCTTATTGAATTCTATGCATTATGGACTTTACCAGAGAGAAGAAGCTGCACCTAGAACCATATAGACTGCAGGAGGGAGAAAGTGATGGAGAAATACCCACCAGAGGCACAACTGTAAGGTAGACAAGATGTCTCTGGTCCATTCAAACTTCTCTTGAAGGCACCTCTACTGTTTCAATGCATTGTTTCACCTTCATATTTAATGGTTATTTTAAGAGAGTATAGAGTTCCTGATTGGTAGTTATCTTATTGCTTCAAATTTAAGATACCATCTCTTTTTCCCTTTCAATCATCACTGCTGAAAAGTCAGTATTCAGTCTGCCACTTCTGAAAGGATACTTTGTTCCCCTACTCACCAATTCCCATGGCTGATTGTAACTTTTTTTTCTTGATCTTTTAGATTAAAATCTTTAAGTTTTTTTAGATAAGTATGTCTTTCTATTTATCTTGCTTGGCTGTTTGGGTTCCTTGGGATTCTTGGTTTTACAAACTGATGTCTTTCATTCGTTTTAGAAAAGCCTTAGTCATTTTTTCTTCAAATATTGCTACTACTCTATTTATAAATGTATGTAAATGTATGTTATATATTTTATATGTATCCAATATATATCTTAACCTCTGTTCTGTATTTTCCATCCTTTTGCTTATATATATATATATATTTTTTTTTTTTCTGGATAGATTCTTCTGATATCACTTTTTCTCTCTTCATCTCTAATTTGTCTAATGTAAACAAACAAACAAACAAAAAACCCCAAAATCCTTCCACTGAGATCTTAATTTCAGGTTTTGCATTTATCCACTTTTAAATTTTCAGTATTTTTCAATTTGCAATGTTACTTTTTATGATTTGCGGTCTTTGTCAGAAGTTTTAAGTTTGACTTTTACCTCCATAATCTTAGTAACAAGAGTTGCTTAGTAAGCTGTGTGCCTGATAATTTTAGCACCTGGCATGTCAGTGT
This sequence comes from Muntiacus reevesi, assembly GCF_963930625.1. Classification (NCBI taxonomy): domain Eukaryota; kingdom Metazoa; phylum Chordata; class Mammalia; order Artiodactyla; family Cervidae; genus Muntiacus; species Muntiacus reevesi. The sequence goes on from NC_089250.1 coordinate 30,695,780, forward strand.
GTTTATTTCCATTGTCTGTTATTCATGTTGTATCTCACTATGGTCCATCATCCCTCATATATATGAATATCTTTTATAATCTGCTTGCTGTTGCATATGAAAATTATTGGTAGAAATGAGGTCTGGAATGACTTTTATCCCCCTTTGAAGAAGAGTTTAAATTGCTTTGGTCAGCTGTCCAAGGCCTGGATGCATTAGTGAGGTAAGGTTGCTCTCGTTCTATGGCTTCAGATTTGGAGGCCACTCAGGTGACTGGAAGCTGGGATGTGGTCTTTGTGAAGGCTGTTTTACTTCCATTCTACCTACGATTCAGGATGTTTTATCAGTACTCCTACCCCATTCAGATCCTGGACACAAGCTTTGTTCCCCTTTGACCTTAAAAGTTTTCAGAAATGCTGCTAAGTCCTTCTGGACCAGCAAATGCCCACAGGCAAAAGTAGTCTCAAATACCAGGCTCTTAGCTCTATCAGATACTAACTCAGAAACTTCACACTACACTGTGAATTCCTTGTTGCATTAGGAAAACGCTGTAAAACATCATTCAAATTTTTAAAATTGTCCTTGTGAGGAGAGTTACCATTATGGAAAGTGGATGCCCTACACCTTAAGTTCCTATAAAGCTTTGCCAATTTAGAGTCTGAAGACTTATGTTAAAAGGTTAATACACAGCCATAAATCAACTGAACTTTTAAGTAGATTAATGATTTAATCTTGTAAAATAATTCTCGAAACCATTCCATTAGACTGGACTACTCTGAAAGTTATGAAACAACTTTTGAATTTTCCTGAGTTAAATTTGAAAGCTAGCAAGTTGGAATTTGTATAAGAAACTGCCAAGAAACTAAAACAGAAAGCTCCATTAGCCAAGAAGTTCTGGTTTATATTTGAATGAGATTTCTCTAAATACAAATAAAAGATGGAAAATCTTTTGTAAAAAAAAAAAAAGCTTCAAAATACAACCTAATTCACTCTTACATTAGGCATTAGTTTCAGGTGAAAATGTATTAAAGTTGTTGACAGGGATGGAAAGTTTTTGAACCAACTAACAGCCATAGCTCTTCTCCTCTACTCTATCTCACCATCTAGTCTGTTCCTGAACTGATTTGTTCAAGTAGCATATCAAGATATCCTGATCTCAAGAAAAGTGACACCTTGGGAGAACCCTCAGAGAGTTAATAATAATTGACTGAAAGTGGCTCTGATAAATTCACTATCATAATCCACTACACTTTCCTAATCTTTCTTGCAGCCAATGCTGGCCTATTATCTGTAAGGGGGCTTCTGTAAAAATTTTGCTTGCTTGATTGAAAAAAAAAAAAAACAAGATGGAAACAACTAACACTATTCCTTCTCTTCCTCTTCAGATTTGAACTCAGAGTATTTGGAACTTGCTGCAGCCACTTTTGGACCAAGAAGTAACAAACACAAAATGAAAAATCAATTCAGACTAAGAATGGTAGAGCTGAGACTGGGTTGTTAAACAAACCTCCTGGTTTGTTTTAGGTAAGAAATAAATGTGCTTGTATTTTAAGTTGCTAATAGTTGAGTTTCCCGTGATTTGACATTGAAAACATCCATAGCCAACACATCCACTAAACATGCTCTGTTTTGACATGGCAGTGTTTTGACACAGGTTTGACCAGAGACAAAGCTTGAGATTTGTGTCACTTACCAAAATACAAGAGTCCTGAGGTTCAAGGTCAAAGTCAGTGAAGTTCAATAGAACACGGTGATGTTTTTCCACTTGAATGACCCAAGTACAGTCAGTGTTGCTCCTATAAGGACTGGGGTAATTTGGAGAATGAATTTCTCCACTGGGAGCCTGGAAAATGCCACCACAACCTGTGGATGAAAGACCCAATACAATAGTAAGAGGAATCTCTGATGCACAAAACTTTACACCATTATCTGGGAGCAGAGAAGAACGTGCCACTTTGTTTGACCACCACTTTAATGGAGTCTTTGAAGAGCTAAATACTCACCATTAATTTATGCATTCCAACAAAACAAAGAAGGATGTCAAAGACTTCAAATACTTTACTGATGCCACACATTATTTTCAAAATATTGAAAAATAATGCAAATAAAATCAAATCTTCACAAACCCCTGAAATGCCTCTTCATTGTTCTCTAAAAGTATAACATACTTTAAGAATAACACATCTGGTTCTAAGAATTTTGATAATTCAGTTGTGTGAAGTATGAGTGTTAGTCATTCAGTCATATCCAACTCTTTGTGACCCCATGGACTGTAGTCCTCTAGGCTCCTCAGTCCATAGAATTCTTCAGACAAGAACACTAGAGAGGGTAGCCATTCCCTTCTCAGGGGATCTCCCTGACCCAGAGATTGAAGTGGGTCTTCTGCATTACAAGCAGATTCTTTACCATCTGAGCTACCAGGTAATGTAGTATATTGTGTGTGTATATATATATATACATTGTATATATATATATTTTGCTTGCTTGACTGAAAAAAAAGCTACAAGATGGAAACAACTATCACTGTTCCTTTTCCTCTTCTTCAGATTTGAACTTAGGGTATTTGGAACTGCTGCAGCATTTTATATATATATATATATATATATATATAGTATATATATATTGTATTGTATATATATATATTGCATTGTATTGTATACAATAATATATATTGTATGTATATATATTGTATTATATATATATAGTGTATATATATAGTATATATATATTGTGTGTATATATATACATATATATAGTATATATATAAAATTGTATACCAGTAGTATACAATTTTACAAATAATTTAACATTTACTTTTAAAAATTTGATATTCTGGACTTTGCACAGCCATTAAGTTTTTTAATTCCTATGATATAATCAATTACTTATCAATATCTAACTCTGCGACCCACCATTTCTCAGATTTATGACAATATAAACTAGAAAGGGAAAAGTAAGTGTTATTTTCTGATAATTGAGAATCATTTTGGGATAATCTAAACACTATAAATATAATTTTTTATTAAATTCATGAATCATTAACTTTAGGAAAGACCTAATAAACTTACTGTATTATCTTTGAACTGCAAAAGTGGGCCCATAAGGCAGCCTGGAGTCATATCTCTGCTTTTACATTTTTTAGCTGTGTGATTTTGGACAGGCCACTAACTATCTAAGCTTCAATTTCATCATTAGTAAGATGAGGATAAGAAATGAACTTCCTTCAGTGGGTGGTTGTGAAGATTAAACAAGACAGTCTTTGTAGAATAGTTAGAAAAGTGCCTGACACAGAGCAAGTGTTCAGTAAACATTGATTTAATTAGTAGTTGTATTGATTAACATCTGCTCAGAGTTGTGCATTAATACTTTATCTTCAAAAATTTGCAACAAGTAATTTATTTAGACAGCCTAAGATCGTGGGCAGAAAGTCACTATATAACAAAAGGTAATAATTACTAGGAATTGGCAAATTTTACATTTATAGTTTGGGTATTTAACAAGCATCCATACACATGGCATAAAGTAATTTACCATTTTACTAATGCCCAAATTGTGGCTGGTGAACAAGCAGAAATCCCACGGGGATCAAATGAGTCTAACCAACCATCCTGCTTCTGCAGGGGCAACATCCTTTTACCATGGATGTGCATACTTGCATTGGCTGGTTTTCACATACGAGGTGGCTCTTTGGAAGTTAAACTTCATCGTGATTTTTAGGGAAGTGTGTATTTCAAAGCAATGCTCCCTATTAGGGAAGTCACAGAGTAGTAATAGAGGATGTAGCCTTCATGGCACTCTCTAAATATGTCATGAAATTAAATAAAGTTTCGACTGAAGAATTTAGTGATACCTCCTTGGTTCACCCACCTCCAGGGACTGCTCTCCATGAGACATTGAAGCCTCTCCCATTTATGGACCCGTCAGTCTTAAATCGGATGGCCAGCTCATTTCCAGTGCTGGAGACCTGCATGGGATTCTCAGAAGATCTTTGCACACACAGCTGGGCTATCCTGGGTGAGTGGAAATCAGGACCTCCATAGATCTATGATGGGGTGGAGAAAAAAGAACTTGAGAGATATGTAAGCAATTATAATCACTAGCCTTTGGATTCTATATTATTAGTAGAGACTGAAATCTCAGCCACCCTGGGTGGGCAGGAGCTATAAACTTGAATTAGATTTTCAAAGGCATTCCCCCTGCCCTTGGAATACCCAAGTTCAACCATCCACAAAATGCTGGCTTGTTCCATCAGACAGAACTGTAGAGCTGAACTGAGAAGATAACCCCAGAACCTTCTTATCACGCCTCTTCCTTTTTTCCAGTCTGCATAGGATTTCCTGCTTTCTTTGGCAGAGGCACTGCAGATAGTCCAGCATCACGTCTGATTTGCTAATTCTTCTGGGCACAGGGGAATAGTCTGAGCACAAAGCCATTTTGTTTGTTCAGTGAAGACTATTGATCACCCTGCTACATTTTTAGGATTTTCCATTTGCGATCTGAATACTTCAGATTAGGATTTAATATGATACTTTGCTCCTTCAGAGAGACTGAAAATGTAACCTCTATCAGCATGTTCTGTGGTATCCTCAGGAGGGAGTCCTACAGACCTCTCTGTAACTCTTCCCAGAGCCTGGACTCTCCCAGGAGCAAGATGGAGAGTATTCACTTTCTGCTCAGCAATCACCAGGTCTCTGCCCCCACTACATCATTCTCACTTGTCCTCAGACCTCCTTGGCTCCTCCAATTTGCAACTACTTGTCTCACTGGACCCGATACCCCCGTGACACATCTCTCCCCACACGTGTCCTCTGGGCTGCATGTCCATTATCTTGCAGGAGGTGTAGCCCCACCCAGTAAGGGGGGAGGCGGGGGCCCAGAATGCCTCTCACACAGGCTTCTCAAGGGCCCCTTGGATAACCAGTGTATGGGGGGCTGGGAGATGCAGATGAAAAAGACAAGGATCACACAAAGATGCAGAGCCCCTACTTTCAGTCTTGCCAAACTTGAATGTGTAGAAGAATGACCAATTTTTTGCTGACAGTTTTCAGGCATACAGGTATCTGGGCCCTTCCCTCTCCCTCATGAGAACATCCATTTAAATCTAGACTCAGGTTAGAAATGGAAAAGCGTGGCCCCATGCCCTCCCCACCCCTCTGTCCCCTGCATCTGCGTGGCTCTCCCACCCTGAGTTTCTCCCCATCCTCAGGCCCATGCCCCTGCCCACCCCAGGGCGGCTGCTGACTGATGCGGGCATCACTCGAGTGTTCTCCAGAGAAGGAGAGAACAAGCAGCCTACTTTTGGTGAGGAGCGTGTGATTTGAATCCATAATGATTTCTTTGTCTGATTAATTCCCCCCCAGCCATGCGGGAAAGGCCAAAATGAATGAGGCCGCTGTTCCAGGAGGGCCGAGCACAAGGGCTGTAATTGCAGAGGAATGAAGAGAGCAGGCTGCTCGCTGCTGGTTTTCCTCCGGAGGAGCGCTGTTTGCCCACCCCCCTCAGTCCCATCCGAGGGGGCACTGGAGGAAGAGGCCCGTGTGGCGCTTTACACGTGCACACAGGCAAATGGCAGAAACCACTCTGAGCTGGGTTAGCATCCTTGGGAGTCCCCTACTCCCTGACCCGGGGCGCACAGCTCGGAGCCTGAAGCCCAGAGCCTGAGCTCCCCGCTGCTGGCCCCACAAGCAGCACATATTTGGACAGCACACTCAGTGCAAGGGTTTAGTTCTAACAAAGAAAACTTGCACGTCAGCAAAATACTCTGCTTTCCCTGCTCAGGGTCCCCTTGAGATCACAAACATAACAGGAATGAGCCGGCTGGGCTTAGAAGCCTCCAGAAGGGTAAGCGCTGCCGCTTTGACGTTCTATGCTTCCCCTCTTACTGGGTCAGGCTCACAGAGACGGTGGAGGAAAAACCAGCGATTGTCTGGGTTCTTTTTGCACTGAGGGGTAGCTTTCCTTTTCTGCTCTGTGCCCCTTTAGGTTCCTCTCTCAGAGACTGAAGTGGAATTGGCCAGTGTTTCTCTAATCGAAAAAGAACGGTACTTTTCGCTTTCACGAATAAAACCAATGGTTAGCACATGACTCTTCAAAAGAGGAAAAAGATGGAAAGAATGTCAGGGTGTGGTCCGCTGGATTGCAGCGTGTGACTCAACGTTGTGGGGGAAAGAATTGGCCTGATGATCAGAGATTAAAACATGTGTTTTTAGCCAATGCTCAGGATAGAGAGCATTTCAAAGCCTACGGTTTTAATCTGTTTTGAACATTTCTTTCTGCTCTGTTAGCTCCATTTATTGTTACAATCAAGTCAGCATTCCAGGGTTATGAGTAACCAAAGGGCTGCTGCTTAATGCAACTGGCCGCTCTTTGGACACTGGTTTTTGAGAGAAAAATCCATTGGCTCTTGGTTAAATCAGGGGAAACCCAGGTAAGCCCATACCTGGTGACAGCAAGATCCGCTGGGCTATGCTCAGAACAAGAAAGCAGAATGTGAGGGAGGACAGATGGGTGGAGAAGGCCAGTGATGTTTTCATGCCACACACCAGCCAGGGGTGAAATATCGTGAAACCTGTTGCTAACATGTTATCAGCATCCATGTGGTGAGGGATTAAAAAAATTCATTTTTTTTTTCCAGAAATTAACCCAGCTTGATGACAGCACTTTCTTGAGCATCTGCAGAGATGTCAAACAAGGTTTAGGAGAGCAAGTCAGGGAGTTACTCACTTTAGTCTTAAAAAAATTTTCCCAAATATTTAAGGGCCTCAAAGTATACCCTCAAACCCTGGTTTGATGGAACATGTGAAACCACCTTGTCCTGATAAAAATAAGTCCCCAGCAAACTGCAACCTCTTCTTCCAGTTTTCTGTGGGGATCTTGCTTGAACACTGCTGCCCAGGGGCCTTGTTTGTCCCTCTGTCCCCCGAGGCTACTCGTGGAGATCAGGCCTGCCCTTTGCCTTCTCACATACTGGGTGTGACAAAACCGAAGCACAAAGAACCCATTTATATTCTGCCAAGTGGGCAGCAATCACAGGGCTTTGGAATATGAAAACGAAGGGTAAGTAACATTTCATACTACTGCGGAAAACCCTGCAGCCAGTGCTTTGTAACAGTTAAGGGGGTTCCTGCGACTGAAGATTCTTGTCAGCGGAAAGGAGCATCTCAACCTTCCACAAGGGAGCCTTATTCCTACTTCATTCTCTGAGTGCTGAATCTCATCAATTTGGGGAGCCACCTTGCTCTCTCCGCCGAACAACCCGGACCTCTTCTGAGAAAGAGTCATGACTGGGCAACAGGACTTACGTAAAGGCGAGGGTCTGGGCTGAACCCAAGGATACCCTTGTTCTGTCACTTTCTGCAGTGTCAGCCTCCTTTGCACAGACTTGAGCTGCTAAGTCCCATTCCTGCTGACTCTGCACCCTTCCAGGGAAGGCATGATTTGAGAACCCCAAGTCTTCTCAAGGAGAGAACTCAGTTTGTAATTAAGGTTTTTAAGCGTTAAAGTTTCCCGTGAAGTCCTATAAACAGGCACTCATTTCAGTGTCTTGTGCACTGCCCACCTCTGTCTTTTGACACTGGCTGATGTGGATTGTGCAGTGGTGGATAGGTTCCGTTCTTAACTCTTCCACTGGCTGTCCTTAAGGTTGTGGAAAAATCCATCAACCTTTTCGACCCTCTGTTTTGACAGCAGGAAAAGGGGGACAGAATTCCCCTCTTAACCTCCCAGGATTAGTTAACATTCAAGTGGGAAAATGGAGGTTGGATTCCCTTTGCAATCACAATAAATGTACATTATCACTGTATGACAGTCAGAGGCTTGAGATTTTCATTTATCCCATAAATAGACATCAAGTGTTCACTATTTGCCAAGTACTCTATGGCCCCGGGGTACAGCAGAGAAACAAAACAAAAACAGACACTCGGCCTTCATGGAGTTCTGAGCTCCACCAGATACAGAACCTTGTCGTGATGCAGCCCCTCCGGTTGAGGTGACAGGAGTTTCCTATGTACTTGGACATTATCTGATGACTAGATTCCTGCAGTGGAGAGCTGGTTGTAACTGATCCTTAAAGGCCATCTTCATTATCTGAGATGCTGTGTTGGGAGCAGGGTTGGCGCAGTTGCGGGCACTTCCTGGGCTCCCTGTCCTGCTCCCCTCCACCCACCAAGCACTCACCTCTTCTCCGCTCTGCCGCCCACTGCCTTCCTAAGGGAGCTTTCTCAGACTGGAAGTATGCCGTGCTGACAATCCCAAGTGCCACCTTCCATTAGGACAAATGGGAGCGAGGGGACCAATGCCTCAGCCTGTGTCCTGAGAAGGGTGATTCTGAGGAACAGACCTCATGGGACCCCAGAAGGTCATAGCAGGACTAAGCCCACGTCGCCAACAGCAGCAGCTCCCTTCCTTGGCCCACACTCCTCAGTCCCACTCACCTGCTTCCTGGCACCACCTCCCGGTCAATTACCTGGCCCCCAACATCCAGGAAGAGAACACTGTTGGCCACTGGAAGGAATTTGAGGATTTTTACAGATTTCTGGTTCGACCCCAAATCCTGTAATGTTCTAAAAAACATTCTGAATTCCTACCTCCAGGGTGTCAAAGTTGCAGGTTGCATGATATTCCACATCAAAGTCGTGGATGGTGAGCTGAATGCTACTCCCAGGGGCTGTGTGAATGTACCAGATACACTCCTTGTTGGCGGGGTACCTGTTGGGGTACCCAGGGCTACTGAAGGAACCCGTGTCCCCGGACAGCTCTCCACCACAACCTGTGAAAACCACAAGACTCAGTTAGTTCAAAGAGGGCAATAGCCACTGGAAAAAATTCAAAAATCCAACTATATGAAACATAACTGAAAATGCACAATGCCTAGTTTACAGAAAAAAGTCATAATAAAATTATAATGAGCAGTTATAAAACAATGAGAAAAATATCATGGCTACAGCTTTTATTTATTATTATTAAATTTTTAAAATTGATTATATCACTTGGTGGAATAATTCTCAGTCCTTATGCTCACCAAGTCAAACCTTTGGTAATATTTTCAAAATGTCATTCTAATAGATTTTCTTCATTATATTTAGGTGAGAATTTCCCAGTAGGGGAAAAGAATCCTCCCAGTAGGAGGTACAATGGACTGTGTAAACAGTCAATACTAGGTCACTTGGTCCTCAGTTTCCTTGTATCTAATACATTATGTCTAAGTTCTTTTGGATCTAAGATGTGGAATGCTAAGTGTTAAAAATCCTTACCTTTGTATGAGAGACTCTAGTAAATAAAATATATATATATATGTCTACAAAAAGCCTTCACGTATATGTTCATAGCATCCTTATCCTTAATTGCTATAACTTGGAAGCAGTCAAGGTGTCCTTCAGCAGCTGAATTAGGTAAATAATCTGTAGTCTTCCTGCACATGGGGTATTTCGCAAAACTAACAACAAATGGACTATCAAGCCATCACAAAGCATGGAGGAAATGTATATGTGTATTAAGAAGCGAAAGAAGCCAGACTGGAAAAGCTATGTACTGCATCATTTTGATGGTATGGCATTCTGGAAAAGGCAAAACTATGGAGATAATAAAATGACCAGTGGTTTGCAGGCACTGGAGGGGACGGAGAGAAGGATAGAGGGCAGAAGAGTTTTAGGGTGGTGACACTACTCTGTATGATAGCTGAATGGTGGACATATGTCAGAAACTTGTCAAAACCCATACAATGTACAACCGCAGGAGGGAACCCTATTGTAAACTATGGACTTTGTCAATCAAGGTTTATAAGTAATAACAAATATTCCATTCTAGTGGGGGATGCTGATAATGGGAGATTCTGTTCATGGGTAGAAGCAGGGGTACATGGGAACTCTACCCCCACTCAGTTTGGCTGTGAACCTAAAACTCTTCTAAAAAATAAAGTCTACTAAAAACAATACCAAAAATGATATAGGTCGTGACCTTGGGAAACGTATATCCAAAAACCAACCAGACAAACAAAAACCTGATATATAAAACTCAAGTGTGGAAAAGACTCTAGCATATGTTTTATGAATGATTATATACCATGCCTTAGAGAGTAATTAACATGAATCATTATAACAAAAAATCAAAATGCTACAACATGTGGTACACAATAAATACTGTCACTGCTTATGAGTGTTTAGATGCACTTTACAGATACTTCCTATTTTAATGCTCATAAGAACCACACGAAGCAAATATGATTATCTTCATTTCTCAAATGTGCAAATCAGTACAAACTCAAGTCAAGTGGTTTGTCCAAGGAACCCTGGTTGTGAGAGAGGGAGTCACCCATGCACAGAATCTCCCGTTATCAACCAACCCACACAATTCACAATGCCAGTGTACTTAATTATAATACTACACTCTACAGACTCACATCATTGGTAAGAATTCAGATTTCAGAATGGACAGGGAGAGGGAAAATTATAGAAGTAAAACTTGAGGAAGACTCAAATTTTAAAGACAAAATTAGAACAAAATAAAGATAAAATTAGAAAAAGATAAATTGTCTTATTTCCCAGTGGCAATTTTTGGTGATTAAAAAAACATTATTTGCTCTATTAACATATCTTTGTTTTCCATTTTTAATATTCTTAATCAACTGGCAAATTCTTCCAAGCACCTTCCCTTTCTGAGCATCAGGCTTTTCATGTTTAAAAATGACAATGACTCCTCACTCTATTGTGAATGTACATGCATTTTCACTTTAATTGGCTTAAAATATAAGGCTCTAAACCTGAGGGTTTGTCTACTACCCATCTTATGCAAATTTGTCTGTCCTGGGAGTTGGAAAAAGTGCTTTGAAAGTTCAAAAGAAATAGTCTCCATACTGAATCTCTACTTAACTGAGGAGAGCTGAGAATTCCAAGAAGAATCCTAATTGTGTAAAGAAATTAGATTCCAGCTCAACACGCTACCATCTTCTTGAATGGCCAGTTTTCTGCTACCATTTAAAAAACCTCTGCGCTTTCAGATTTTAAATTTGTTGCACAGGACGGTATCTATCCTATCAAGTTTCTACTTTTATTTCTGGTTCACGTTCTGCAAAAAAAATATTTAAAATTAGGTGGGCTGACGTTGTTTGTAGGCTGTGGTGAATGTTAAAAAAACATAAATGCCATGAAGATCAGAAAATGTTTTTCCTACTACAACCATCCATGGAAAATATTCCTGAAGCCAAAGTCAGCACAGATTGTACATGTGCTCAGCACCACTGCACAACCCCAGGGGGCAGCAGTCACAGAGTATTCCATCCAATGATGCTTCCTGGAGGTGAGCAACACAGAGGCCCACGGAAATCATCTCTTACTAAAATACAATATAGGCAAGCAAGGCCAGGCTGTCACCCCATTTTCAGCTTCTATGGTTCTTGGTATCAGTTGTACCAAACAAGTAATCCAATGAAAAAAAATCTTCAGAGGAAAATAACTTTGTGGTCACAAAACATAAAACAGAATAAGGAAATGGAAGCCTGACGACCTCATCTGCATTTTTATTTAGCGTCAGTTCATCAGCAATCTAATTCATTATTTTTCATCTAAAAATCTGTATAATCATCATTGATTCATCTAAAAGTCTATATAATATTTTTCCATTGTCTTTTCCAATTGTTTTAGGTTTCCTTGTGAATTCCTTTGCAAATAACAGGATATTAATACTCTTAAATGAGTTGCTGTAAGCTGGAATGATAATATCAGATTCTTGGCAGTCAGCAATGCTTTGAAAAAATTACAGTACTTGCTTTATTTACCCACTTACAGCTCTGGAGACCCACAGTGTACTTTTCCCTAAGATTTAAAATAAACATAAACAAGGTTTATAAAAAACAAAGCACGGCTTTATTTTTAGGTATGCCATGCTCTTTTCTCATGAATAGCACTTATGTGTGTGTCTCCTAAAGAGAAACTCCAATATTATTCAAAATGATACCATATTGGGGAAAAGTACTGTGTGGTTGTGAGGAGGAGAAGAAAAGGAAACTGTTGGAGCATGAAAACTCTTTGCAGCTTTCTTTTTCTCCTTCATAATCTCACTACCTCTGAAGTTTAATCTGTCAAAAAGTAACAACTTTGATTTAAAAGTTCATATCAAATGCAAAATAGAGCAAATTAATTCAGTGGTACTTTGTGGTAAAAACTATAAAGTACTGAAATAAAAAGCTAATTCTGGTAAGTATGGTAGAAATTTACCTCCCTCTTTGTAGTTCTAAATTTTGAAAAAGACAAATAACTTTCCAATTCTCCTTCATTCATCCATTCATTCAATCTGTATTTGTTGAGTATATGCCATAGTATAAGTGTTAAAGAAGTCACGTGTATTTAATGCCTCTCTGGAAAAAAAAAAATCCATCTGTAGACATTTAAAAAGTGCCATTACCACATGCCCTCCTGCAAATCATTAAGTTCTTTTTGCTTTTCCTCCAGTTTGCAAAGTGTAATTTCAGTAAGTCTTGATTTGAAAAAAAAAATGAATTATATTTTATCTTTCACAAGCTAATTGATGGTACATTATAAATAAGAATAAATAAATCATCATGTTGAATTGCCAAAAGATATTTTAGAATTTGCTGGTTTCAGTAGTACAATGTTGGCATAATTCCCTTTTGATGTGAATTTCAGTCCACAGATGAGAGATTTTTATCAGCATTTAGCCAGTTATGCCTCACTGTCTTGGGTATCACATCTTTTTCCTAGATTTGGGGATTTTTTAATAAATCTGTCCTTGGTGTCAAGCAAAAATATTATGTCAAAATATATCTTTTAAAAATCTGAAAAAATGAGTAATGTCTATTTTTTCTATTTTCTCTTCAAGTGACAAGGAAAAACAAATTCATGACAAAATTAAGAAAATGTCTGTTAACCCCCAAATTAAACATGTAATGAATTTATTTGATGGTTTGCTTCATAAATCAAAGCTACCTGGAGGCTCACAGTGAAACATTAGAACATGAATTTTGAATTGGATAATTATAGGTTAAAAAATGAAAAATAATAAATTCACACCAACAGTTGAGCTTTTAAAATTATAAACGAAAGCAAACAAAAACTATAATTCACAGTAAATAGTAGAGTTTTTTTAAGAGTATATAATGTGAATCTTTTTAATTGTATTTATACATCAATTTCCACTTAATTAGCTGTGAAAAAGGGACAGAGAGGAAATGTGATTTGGAACCTATATCAACACATACAATCCCATTACCAATAAAAGGAAATAGCAAGACAATCCAAAAACTCCTATTGTGTGTAATTCTAAAGGAGAGAGAACATGCTCTGAATGCTGAAATGAATCAAAAGCAAAATGATTTACTTCTGCCTCATCTTATTTACACTGAATAGCAAAGCTGTTTATTTTATCTCATTTACTATTTCTGCACTTTGTGTGGTAGAGACAAGTTTTATTTTTATTTTTAATAAAGATTGTGGAATTCAAAATCTACTTATTTGCTTTTCCTATGGAGTTATTCTCAGGGTTGCTGATGTCTAATACTAAAATCTTGCCACAAAATGAGTATCCTAATTTTACTTTCCTGTTAAATTTAAATTTACTTGGGCCAGGAAGAAGAAACATTGTTTTGCTCACTGTACTCTCTTGGTGTGAGATTCTAGACTTAATAATCTCTTGTGAAAATACAGTTTCTCTTGAATGAGTCACAGAAGAAAACATATTTCTAAATCCAATCACCTCTTTTTGAGATGGAAATGACACAGCTTCTGGAAAAATCTCAGGTGTTTACATTTCAGTTAGAGTAGAAATAATGGTATAGACACACCTGCAAATGCTAAAACAAATGAAAGTGCTGGAAAAAAAATACAGTTTAGCAAGCTATGCAATAATTTTAAACAATCATGTCTTTGTCAGTCATGTCTGGGACCATGGGTCAGTGACCAGGGGGTCACAGGAAGAGTAGAAAGCGGGGATGGAGGATAGACAAGGCTGGAGATGAAAGAAGTTGCATCAGCCAACAACTATCAGGAAATAGCATAGGAGGTGATGTTTAGACTCCCAAGATACTCCTCACTATCACATCTGTCCCACTGGATGAATAATAAAATGTAGGGAAATAATGAAGTTTTCTATAACTGGGCTTCAGTCCTCTAAAACAGAAGACAATGATTTCAGAAAGCATTTCAGGGGTCTATATAAAGAAAATAACTAAGTGATAAAAATGCAAGCCAAGGAGTAGACAATGGAGTGCTGAATCAAGAGATCTGAAGGATCATATTCAGAAGAAAGAGTGATGGTGGCTCTTTGTATCCAACTGGTAAGAGAAGATTTTCATGGAGGAGATGACATGATTTCATAGTTGCATAATTTGCACACCAGGTTGCAGAACTTTTGGAAATATAATAACATACCAAGTAAAGCACAGGCCGTGGCATAAGACAAAAGAACTTCCAGCTTTGACTGTGCTACCCGTCGGATGACTAATTTAACCTTTCTAACCCACGGTGTTTTCATCTGTAACAGTGTTAGTACTTAACCTCATAGGGCTGTGATATAGATTTAATGAAAAAACCAAAGTATAGTTTTTAGCTAAGTGTCTTGCATATGATAATCACTCCACGTATACTGTGTATTACAACTGAACCAATGTTTATCCAGACCTGGGACGAGACTAGAGAAAGATTTAGAGTTGGAGAGGAACTACCATACCAGCTACAGAGTCACCGTGAATACCCAATAAGATATAAGAAATCGATTATTCATGAAGCTACAATAAAGATAGTTCACATCTGTACGGCAGTGAACAGTTTCTCCATGTGCTTCTCACGAGCACATCATCTTATTTGAGATTCATAACAACTCTACGAGGTCAGCAAGAATGATCATATCTCCCAAGTGAGGCTCAAGAAGGCTGCTGAACATGTAAAATCACACAGTAATGGCGGCTCTGGGGCCAACCTTCCCTGGCCACCCCCTCCTGTTCCCCAATCCCCTACTTCCAGGTTCTGCCTTCTCTCCACTATGACTAGTTGGGCGTTTCATCCCTAAGGCCCTGGATTGGCAGTGTTCAACACCACCCTCATTACTAAGGCAAAATATCATCATAGCAACCAGAAAAAAAAAAAAAAAAAAAAAGTAAGAATCTTTTTCATTTAATTTGAGGCCAATCTAACAAATCTAATATACTAATATCAATAGATATCAGCTGAAGTGAAATAAGATAACACCCTGAAGAGAATCATATGTTTTTCAGTTATAATTAATTAATCTTTAAAAGCTTTTAGTTTTGGTGACTGATCATCTGGTTGATTCTGTTTTCCTCCAAACTCCCAGTCATCAGCTGAAAGGAAGCATGCTGACCATGCTTCCAGCTTATCAGCAGGAAGCATGCTAATCTACGGAACTCATAACAAGAAAGAGTTAAAAGTTGTTGTTAAACCTGCTCACTTGTGAAGATAACTTAAATCTTTCTCACAGAAGAACTCTGCTAACACTGTTTTGGGGTTTCTTTGTAAGTTTGATCTAAAACAAGCAGTGAGTTATAAAATTACAGAACAATGGCAATGAGAAACATCTATGTATCTTCCACCCTCAAGGTTTGGGGTGGTTTGGTTGATTTTTACTTTTTGCTTTTAACACAAGAGTTTTAATAAAAGCAAATCAGCAAAGAAAGGGTTACGGAATTAGAGGCACAAAGTTTTAAAAGCATATTCTGTGTTCCCTGCAATTACAATTGCTCAAACCTTTGTAAACGTGGCATTTTTCTGAAACTATGTTCCATAAACCAAGAGCACCAGGAGACCTGCCAGCTTGGGAGTGGCATGGCCCAAGCACTCTGATACTGGAGGAAAAGCAACAAAGAATGGACCCGAATGGGATATCTTCACATCCTTACCCTCTAACCTTGGAAGGAAATGTCTGAGAAATCAGTGATCCATATTTAAAAGAAGCTGAAAAGCCAAAGTACAGTAAAAATCAATTTTAAACAAATGATGATGTTCATATACTTCATTAAAATGAATGATTTCTATTTTAATAGTTTTTCTATAATTTAAAAATAAAAACTTTCTCTGCTGCAAACCTTGAGAGGTGACTGGTTTTATCAGTTAAACCCTCAGTAGTATAAAAGTATATGCCACAGTCCTGGGATGTAGGAGAAAGGCAAATGACAGGTGTTCATCCTAAAAGAGAAGACTAAAATCAGGTCAACAGCCCTCTTTGAAACCAAAGCCATGAGTGGGGCCCCCAAATGCATCTGACTCACTTGTTAGTACAATTTGCAGGGGGGATTTTGTGGGTTAGCACTGATTCTGTGAGGACAGAGAGAAGCAATCATGACATGAAATCAGAGAAGGAAACTAGGTAACACAAAGACCAAGGAATGGGAAATTCTCCAGAGAAAAAAGAAGTTAGAAGGAAGACAAAGCCGGAGACTCCAAGAGAGGGGAGAATTGTCAAAGTTGCAGAGGCTCCCGTGTTGGGTTGAATGGTGTCCCCCAGGAACCTGTGAATCTGACCTTATTTGGGAAAAGGGTCTTTGCAGATGTTAGAAAGTTAAGATGAGGTCATGCTGGATTAGACAGGGGCTGAAATTCAGTATAATTGGTGCTCTTCTAAGAGATGAGAGATTTGGACACAGAGACATAGAAGGAGGAGGGCCACGGGAAGATGGAAACAGAAACTCCAGTTACATGTCATCAAGCCAATGAAAGCCAAGGGTTCCCAGCAATGAACAGAAGCTCGAAGCAGTAAGGAAGGATTCTTCTCTAGAGCCTTAGGAGGAATGGCCAGGCTGACCTTGATTTTGGACTTCGAGACACCAGAACTGTGAAAGAATACATTTCTGCTGTTTTAAGCTACCCAGTTGTGGTATTTTGTTACAGTTGCCCTAGGAAGTGAGCTAAGGGCCTTCTTGTGGGTGTACACATAACATGGCAGAAGGGGTGAGGCCTCTCTGGGGCCTCTTATAAATTCACTAATCCCAGCTATGAGGGCTTTATGCTCATGACGTAATCACCTCCCAAATGCCCCACTCCTAACACCTTAAGAGTTAGGTTTCATCACGTGAATTTTGAGGGGACAGAAACATTCAGACTCAGCACAAAGTTGAGAAAACTGGAAACAAACATAGGCTAGGTATCACATTAGAAGCCAACTCTAGATTTTAGGGTGACTGTTTAGAGTTTCATCTTCCACAGTGATTTCATCACTGCCCCAGACTTTGTGATAATCATTTTGTCTAAATGTGTTCCATACAGCAATGGATATGAAGTAATCAGTTTTCAATGGTAGGGACAGAAAGAAAAAAAAAAAAGAGTGAAAGAATATGGTCATAACATGAAGTTAATGACTTGGAAAATAGATACAAGGATTATACAGGAAGCTCAAAAATCAATGCTGTCCATAGTTGTTAAATGACTTTTAAATTCCTACATAAGATGTCATATTAATAATCAAAATTAAAATCATCATAGCCATTGGGCTCTCTGAGATGTTCTGAATCTGAACTGATCAGTTTCAGCTTACTATACCGAAAAGAAACATGAACTCAATGTAACCATATTTTAGGACTTTTCACATAGGTGATGCCTTTAAACTGTGGTGCTGGAGAAGACTCTTGAGAATCCCTTGGACATTAAGAAGATCAAACCAGTCAATCCTAAAGGAAATCAACCCAGAATATTCACTGGAAGGACTGATGCTAAAGCTCCAATACTTTGGCTACCTGTTGTGAAGAGCTAACTCTTTGGAAAAGACACCAATGCTGCTAAAGATTGAGAGAAGGAGGAGAAGGGGATGACAGAGGATGAGACAGTTGGATGGTATCATCAACTCAATGGACATACGAGTTTGAGCAAACTCCAGGAGATAGTGAAGGTCAGGGAAGCCTGACATGCTGCAGTCTGTGGGGTTGCAAAGAGTTGTACACAACTGAGAGACTGAACAACAACAACACATAATATGAATTTTAATTTCCTTTATATGAAAGAATAAAAATCTTTCTTTTTGACCCAGAGAAGTATAGTCGACCTTGTCATCTTTTCATTTTGATTAACTACATCCTCTTTCATCTCATGTACTCATTCCAACCAAGATAAAAAATGGTTTCCCAGTAGAAATTCTATTCTTACAATTCAGAAGAAATCAATCATTCTCTCTTAGACATTTTTAAATTATTGAAGATCAGCTCCAGTCCATTCCCATCATCCACTTCCTGCAACTGATCTATTATGGGGTAGCTACTGTCACTTTGTATCACTTCTCTTGTAAGCTAGTTTGCATAACTAAACCATGGTAACAGATTAGATGATCTCTGTGGTCTATCCCAGCTCAAATTGTAGAATTACTGCAACCATATGCAGCTACTTGAGAGAAAGAAACTTTATGAAAAAGTGAGTACTGTTGAAGGACAGACAAGCAGTCTCAGCTATTTTGAACTAGTTGTTCACTAAGTAATGAGCTTCACCCCATCATTGCTCTGCAGACCTTGAAGAAAGAAGAAACTGTGCAATTTAGAGGGGGAGACCTTGGAACTGGAACATTATTTACTTGGGAAAGATGGCAGACATTCATTTGAAAACACCCATTATCCTCAGTGGGAGCTTAGCTGCGAAATTACCTACTATAAGCTCTGACCTTCTCTGCATTGCAATATTACTCCATCTTTTTTGCAAAGAAAAACTGGGGGAAACTATTTGCTTGTAGGCAGAGTGCAGCTGTTTAAAACATAGGCTTAGGTGTTCAACACCACACACTTAGTTGTGTCCTCATTCCATCACTGTGAGTTTGGGGAAGTTACTTGACTTTTCCAAGACTCCTTTCTCAATTTTCTTATCTATAATATGGGGATGAGATGCTGATTTCAGAGAATTAGTAAGAGAAGAAAAGAGACTGTATTTTTAAAGTGTTAGCCAAAAGATCTAGTACATGGTAAAATGATAGCACCAACTTTTCAAAAATTATAGTATCAAAATTTTAGATAATTACTTGGTCTAGTAATAATAAACGAGGTATCAATTAAATCAGTGCACCAACCATGTAAAGCATATTTTCGTTTGCCGTTAATAAGGCAACATGGTTTTACTTTTATCATCATTAATGTCTTAAAATAAATTTAAAATTACATTTAGGGGGACTTCCCTGGTGGTCCAGTGATTAAGACTGTGTTTCAAATGCAGGGGCTTCAGGTTCAATCCCTGGTCAGGTAACTAAGATTCCATATACCTCACAACAAGGCCAAGAAAGAAAAACATGTAAAAAAAATATTTTTAAATTACATGTAGGTAGTAAAATCTATATTGTTTAGCCTGTGAGTAGTCTGTAAGTATAACAGGAAGGAGAAAGAAGTCAGAGACAAGGTATGTCAAATTCATTACTTAAACAGAGAATTCAAAATTAGAATAAACCTTCTAGAATGTAGTTACCATCTCACACTGGAGATTCACTTGATTTTGTGAGTCAAGCCCACTGAAGGCTGGCTTTAGTTTCTCTGAACGTTCAGGGGCGTATACAAAAATACGAGCCCTTGGACACCCAAGGTCAGAGCTAAGTACGGCAATATTTAAGTAAATGCTCAAAAGGAGAAATCTCTGGGGACAAAAAGTATGTTCTATACAGAACATCATGTTCAGTTTGTGTTGATTTAGTCATTTGGGGCTGCTACAAAATTTGAAACTACAAAAAAGAAAAAATGTGTGGTTTCGTGTTTCATGTTGTACAGAAAAGTGTGGAATCCCCTGGAAAGTGTGTGCAGTGTCCATCAGGGGTGTTGTTGCCAAGGAACCAGAACACAAACAGAAGATTTGAGAAAGCCCTGCTTTTTGGCCCAAATCTCAAGGACTATTACAAGTTGTGCAATGTATGATTTGGTAAGGTCATGGTTGTTTGAGGGTTATTTTACTTTTACTTTTTTTTTTTTTAACTGTTTGGAAAAGTAGCGATGGAAATAGAGCTCAGCCTTTCACACAGTAGCGACGTGGGAACTGGGATGCCAGCTTTCTACAAGGTCGCCACTGGTTACGAGACACAGAGCCAACATTGCATGAAGGTCAACTATGTGTATGTGTATTTTCTGTTGTCGTCAGGGAAGCAAATAATGTCAGGATTTAACTTTTCCACTCATAGTGAAATGTCTACATAGGTTCAATGCAGCCTCTGATTACTAGGACCTTGCTGGAAAAATTGTGAAATCAAGGCAAGAACAGTTGGGTGATTTTCTTCGTATGTTATCATCCCAACTTTACAAACATCCAAACAGATTCATTTTTATATGAGCATCATCCATTAAGAACCTCTTTCCAAAAAAGATGTTAAGTGAGAATCTGCCCTAAATAAAAATCAGACACAGTACCATAATACAACAATCTGTGCCTTGGTTCTCCACTAAGACTGCACACAACTTTCAGTCTCCTGGCTTAAATGTTTTCCAAGAGTAACAAAGACAAAAATCCAAAATATCAAATATGCTGAAGTGGCCAGAATAAGTACAGAAGGATATAGCATGTGTAAATGTTAATGCTAAGAAGAAAGCCTAGTTAACAGTTGGGGAAATAACTTTTAAATTAAACAGAACTAACGTTTTTAAAAGGTCTCTCTTTTACTTAAATTTCAACCCAAACTGAAGAAGATTTTTTCATCACACTACATAATCAATCACGGGAGTCTATGCTTTTATCCATCTGTCTTTATCAAGAGCTTGCTTACAGATTTACTGAACAAAGGACACATTCTTGAGCACAGATGAAGTTACTTTCGAGGCAGAGTGGGAGAAGTGTTTTACCACTTTTCTCTGGGACATTCTATTACCGCCCAGCAGGAAATGACACGGGAGAGCAATTCGTCAGCAGCAGAGAGAAAGGTCTCGGCCTGAGATGAGGACCAGACAGTATGATTCACAGCCCAGCCTTACAAGCCTGCCCCGGAATCTCTGCTGACCGCAATTTAAAAATCACTTTCCCTCTGAGCACTGCACCTCCAGATTGCTGTGGATGTCTGCATCTCACAGAAGCAGGAGACAGGACAGACTACATGAAATAAAATCTAAGCTCTTGCGATGGCCCTTATCCACTAGGCTCTGACAACCCTCTCCACCTTGACTTCTGCCCTCCCTTCAGCTCAGGATTTTCTCAATCATTTGTTCATTATTGTCCTTCTAAGGAAGCTGTTGGATATTTTTTTTTTTTGCCAACTGCTCAAAAAATTTAATATCACAGATATACTATATATCTGCTCTGTACTGTGTATCTGTGCTTTATACATAAAGCATAAGATATTTTCACAAAGCAATTTTGAATCCCAATAAGCTATTTGGGGTTGGTGTTTGGAACTTGTGCTTTAGATCGGCAGTCCCCAACCTTTTTGGCACCAGGGACTAGTTTTGTGGAAGACAACTTTTCCACGGACCAAGGTAAAAAGGATGGTCATGGGATGATTCAAGTGCATTACATTTATTGTACACTTTATTTCTCTTATTATTACATTAGCTCCACCTCTGATCATCAGGCATTAGATCCAAAGGTTGGGGACTCCTGCTCTACATGAAATATTTGCCTGTTGAAAAACTTCGGCACCATCAACTCAAGTCTCCCTGCTTTTGCTTAGAAATGTCTCTGTCTCCCAGATATTTGACTGATTCTTGTTTCTTCTTTAAAACTCAGTGCACATATCAAAGCAGCCTGGAGGGCCTTTCAAAGGAGACCTGAGGCCAGCCTAGGTCTCCTCCCAGCCCCCAGGACATCACAGTCATGGATTCTGCACTCTGTGTATCTGTCTGTCTCCCCTACCACATGACTACCTCCCTGAGGTCAAGGATACTGTCTCCTTCTTCGCTGTTATGGGTTGAACTGTACCTCTCCCACTGCCCCCCCAGAATCAACACGCTGAAGCACTAACCCCCAGCACCTCAGAATGTGACGGCATTTGGACACAGGGCTACTAAAAAGGTGATAAAGGCAGAGCAAGTCTGCCAGAGGGGGCCCTAATCCAACCTGACTGGCTTCCTTACACAAATAGAAAACTCGGACACACAGAGACATCAGTAGGTTCACATAGACAAGGCCATGCAAGGACATGTAGTAGGAAGGAGGACCCCTTCCAGGGCTGTACAGTGAGCTCTTGTCTAACACCCGGAAATGAAGTGTCTGAAGAGACATCTGCTGATGAAGCAGGAGACTTTATTGATGGGGTGCCCGGGCAGAAAGAAGGAAGGTAAGGGAACCTAGGAGAACTGCTCTGCCATGTGGTTCATAGTCTTGGGTTTTATGGTGATAGGGTTAGTTTCCAGGCTGTCTCTGGCCAATCACTCTGAAGGCTGCCATCTGCAAATCCAAACATAGAGGCCTCAGGAGAAACCAAACCTGCCAGCACCTGGATCTTAGACTTCAGCCTCCAGAACCATGAGCAATAAATTTCTGTTGTTTAAGCCACCTGATGTATGATATTCTATTATGGCGGCCTGAACAAAGAAATGCACTCTCTACATTCTACAAACACCAAGCCCAGATCCTGGTTGTGAATAAATATACACCCGTTGGTTGACTGAATGAATGACTGAATGAAACATGTCCTGTTCAGAGGCCCGGAGTAATCACTACCACATGATGCAAAACCACAAACTGCCTAGTCTTTGGAAGGAGACCCACAGATCTGCTCACAGAGCCCAGTTTACTGGGTCCCACACTCTCAGGCCAATTGCCCAGCACTCTCCTGTAAGGCCAATGGCTAACGGAATTACAAAAGATAAAACCTTTGTCTTCAAAGGGTGAGCTTCCCAGAAACTCCAGCCCACAAAGTCTAAGTCACAAAAGGAATAAAAATGACAAATTAGAAGAATTCCCCTGAAAGACCAACAATAACAAAGACTATTGAAATGACCTCCTGAGGGAAAGAACAGAGGGAAGGTTTACAAGAAACACGGCTGATCTCAAGGAGGTTCTTGGCCAGGACTCTCAAAATGCAATTTTTAGAAGCGCTTTGACACAGTTCTGCATGTCCACAGGTGGTCAAGAAGGCGCTGGCTCACATGCAAATAAAGCCAGTCTTGCAGGATCAGGATACGGCTTTCATAAACCCCCAGCCAATTTCTGAAAAACTCTCAAGGCTCGGGAAATCTTGTTACTAGCTAAAAAGATGATAAAATGGAAACAGCCCCCATTCAAGAGGCTGATGTCATCTGTCTCTGCAAAGAAAAGGCCAGGCTCTCCTTTGTGAGAGCGCAGGGTGACATCACCTCCCATCCGTGCCCTTCGCCCTTCCTCTGCTGCTCCCAGTTGGGGGGGGTGGGGCGGTTCTCCCTTGGCAAATGTCACTCTTTCACTCACAAAGCTCCTTGACCTTGTTTGTTTGCCGGATTCCATTGCCAAGTGAAAGACAGCCCCTGGGAGGGGTGACCAGAGCGGGTGAGGGGGTGTGCGCAGCTGGCCTGGGGGGCCCTATTCACACAGAGCTCAGAGGTTCTATATTTCCTTCAGCAACCCAGACGCAGGCCTCTGGGCGGAATGCAGCCCCCGGACAATGCTGTGAGCGCTGAATACTGTGGACCGTTTAGCCAGGCAGTGCAACTGTGGCCATTTCTTTCTTTGCAGAGTGGGATTCTCTTTGATGGTTTGCAGAAAGGCAGGGCTCACAGTGCCGCTTTAAGGATGCGCCCACAGAGAAAGCTCGGATTGTGGGCCCATTTTCTCAGAGCAAATAGAAGATTTGTGTGGGCCACACAGAGGTACATTTTGAGAACGGGTTTATGGATTAGTGGGCCACATGAATGACGTGCACGGGGATTCTCCTCCAGCAGCCATGGTCAGGAAATGATGCCACTGCCGATTCTGAGCTCCTGATGAAGAGGGTTTTGGAGTTCTCACTGCATCATTTAGGAGAGAGTGGGCGGGGAAAGAGGGCTGAAAGGAGATTTGATTCTAGTGGGAAGAAGTAGTTGCTTTGATCAGGTGAGCAAGAACAGCTTCCCAGCCAGCGTCACCCTGGGTGTCCTGGGCCCTGGACACTGCATCCTGACTCTGAGATGGAGATCTGAGGGGGCTGTGCTCAGATCCATGGACACACATGGATGCACACACATACACATTCAAGAATATTTCTACTGTACTTTAAAAAATTGAGACTCACTTTTAATTTTATTGTTTGGCTCTTGTACTTGTTTTACATTTATTTCTCTGCATTTTGCATTTTATTTTGTATTAAAATCCCACAACATGCCACATTGTTTCAGTGCTTCCAGATCCTACTCAAAAGTCATCTCTTTGAAGTCAAAGACAAATACTGCGTGATACTGCTTACATGCAGAATACAAAAAGTACGACACACTAGTGAATACATCAACAACAAAATAGAAGCAGACACACAGTCAGGGGAAACAAACTCTATCTAGTGTTACTAGAACTAGGAACCAAACTCTAGTGGTTACTGGTGGGAAGGGAGGGAAAGAATAGGGCAATATGGGGTGGGGGCGGGGGGAAGGTACCAAACTACTGCATGTAAGATGGACTCAAAGATGCACTGTACAGCATGAGAAATAAGCCAATATTTTGTAATAACTATAAATGGAAAGTAACCTTCAAAAATTGTATAAAATTTTTTAAGTTACAAGAAAAACAACTGAAAACTAACATAATATTTCAAGTGAATATGGTTAGATGTGAGTCATTTTTTTTTCTTTGTAAGTACATGTGATACTTCAAGGTCATAAATGCTTCAGTGTCCAGATAATCTCCCCAAAAAAGATGCATACAAAGAAATTTATCTGACATCAGAAGGGTTTGCAGGAAAGAGAGGGTATGACCCCTATGTGGCCTGAGCCCCTAACAGTGGGGGACCCAAAGCAACTGCTTCACTCTCCAGCCCCCCCAGCACAGTTCCCTGTGAAACTGGACTCCAGCTGCGCTGGCCTGTGGGCCTCTCACCCTGACCCTGCTCCCTCCCACCACAGGGTCCTTCCTCTACTGGGAACCCTTCCCCTTCTCCTCTTTGCCTACTTAACTCCTGCTTAGTCTTAGATTTTAGTTCAAACGTCCTGCCCTCATACACTAGCCTCCCGTGCACATCAAATCCCCTTTTGTGTGCTCCCGGGGCATCATCACACAGCTGATATTATATAGATTTGTACATTTATTTGCTAGATGGCTACTTCTGAGAGTAGGACCCAGGCCTGTAGGTAGGAGTCACACAGGGTCCCCAGCGCTAGCACAGCATCTGGCCCCAAACAGTTCCTTAATATCTGTGGAAGGAACACATGGATGACTAAAATTCAGATCTATGTCTTCAGTTTACCAGCAGTGGGTGAGAAGTGAGGGAACCTCCTCCATCAGAGACCTCCTTCCTGACCCTTGTGGTTCCTGTTGTCCCCTCTTCTTGGGCTGCCTTGAATTAAGGACCTAGTTCAGATGCAGAGTATAAACTCAGGGCTGTGTAGCTACTGAATATGACAGTTAATTTTGCACAGATCTAGATCACTAACAGTTCCCCTTCTAGAAAGTTCTTCCCAAGCATAATTTATATCTAGTGGGCAACACAGAGTTTAGAAAAAAAACTGTTCAGTTCTGGTCCCATCTGGCAGAACATTGCTTTACGAAATATTGCTGAACTCTGATTCCAAGCCTAGCAAGTTTTCAGCCATTGGGAGTAAGTTTTGAAAAAATAAACAGGAAAAAAGAACAGACAGAGGCTGTCTTTGAGTCTCCCAAATGAAGACAGGTTCCAAATGGACCTGGAAGAAAAAGCTTTTCCCAACCAAAACCCAAAGCTTTCAGGAGAGGATTCAGCCATGCCTAGGACATTGACTGGAGGAACCCATGACACAGTCATCCAGTGTACCCAAAGTTATCCATTAAATCATCTTCCTTGGTGTGGTCTTAGTGATGCAGTTATGCAGTGGAGCCAATAATGACCATGAAGTCACACTCCTTAGTGTGGCCCTGGGCTGGTATGGCTATAACAGCCAGGAGGGGAGAGGAAGCAGTCTACTGAAGAAAAGGATATTGCCAGCAAAACAAATTACTGCTCCTAAAATTGTCCATCCTAGCTGCATGGCAGAATTCCTTAGGGAGCTTTTGATAATTAAGGATAGTCAAGGTCCCACTGCTGATCAATGGAATCCCATCTCTGCATATTGGAACCCATGCACTGGTACTCAGAAAAACTTCCAGGTAATTCCAATGCCACGTATCTCGGGGTGAGGACCATGTCCCTACTCCCTGAGCCTTGTGAGTGGCATTTCTTACTTTCCACTTTCTGCCTCAGTGTTGGAAGGATAAGAGCTGGGGCCCCAGTGAGGAAGAACCTCACTGCTTCAGAGACTGCTTCAGAGATTAAAGAAGAGAAAACTTTCCAAGTATGGTCTACAGAGATATCCCATCAGCATCACCTATGAACTTCTCAGAACTGCAGATTCATGGGCCTTACCTCAGCACGTACATCAGAATCTGTTTCTTAGCAAGATCTCCAGTGATGCATATCCACAAGGAAGTTTGAGAAACACTGTTCTGGAAAAGACCCTTTCTTCTTGAAAAATCTGGGTCATGTTCCAAGATTTTCCATATTTCTTCTAGGTCTTTCCACACTGTCTCTAGATCCCTTTGAGTCAGGCATTTGAGTCACCCTATTTCTGAATCACAGAATACTAAAGATGGACTGTACTACAAAGATGAATCAATTCAGGCCCTTCATTTAATAGATAAAAAAAAATTGACATTCCAAGGTTAAATCTTGAGGAAGAGGACAATGCAGAACTTTCACAAGCTTAATTATCACAGCTCATGTGCTTGGGAATTCATAATCTATATTTCAATTATACTGTGGCTTACCATCAAATATTTTTAAATACTGACCCATGTGTGTTTGTGTGTTATTCACTCAGTCACGTCTGACTCTTTGCAATTCCATGGACTGTAACCCACCAGGCTCCTCTCTCCATGGAATTCTCCAGGCAAGAATAGTGGAGTGGGTTGGCATTCCTTTCTGCAGGGGATCTTCCTGACCCAGGGGTCGAACCTGGGACTCCTGCATTGCAGGCGAATTCTTTATCACCTGAGCCACTAGGGAAGCCCCAAAACTCCCATTCTTGTCTCAATCTCCAGTTCACAATAACAGAACACTTTACACTCTTGAGTATATAATAGAGATCTTCAGTTGTGTGTGAAATGGCATGGACCTAATATAAGCAGAAGATATTAAGAAGAGGTGGCCACAATACACAGAAGAACTATAAAAACTATATAAAAAAGATCTTCATGACCCAGATAAACACAATGGTGTGATCACTCACCTAGAGCCAGACATTCTAGAATGCAAAGTCAAGCGGGCCTTTGAAAGCATCACTACAAACAAAGCTAGTGGAGGTGATAGAATTCCAGCTGAGCTATTTCAAATCCTAAAAGATGATGCTGTTAAAGTGCTGTACTCGATATGCCAGCAAATTTGGAAAACTCAGCAGTGGCCACAGGACTGGAAAAGGTCAGTTTCATTCCAATCCCAAAGAAAGGCAATGCTAAAGAATGCTCAAACTACCACTCAATTGCACTCATCTCACACACTAGCAAAGTAATACTCAAAATTTCCAAGCAAGGCTTCAACAGTACGTGAATTGTGAACTTCCAGATGCTCAAGCTGGATTAGAAAAGGCAAAGGATGGATTGCCAACATCCAATGGATGATCAAAAAAGCAAGAGAATTCCAGAAAAACATTTACTTCTGCTTTATGGACTACACCAAAGCCTTTGACTGTGTGGATCACAACAAACTGTGGAAAATCCTTAAAGAGATGGGATACCAGACCACCTTAGCTGTCTCCTGAGAAATCTGTATGCAGGTCAAGAAGCAATAGTTAGAAGCAGATGTGGAACAATGGACTGGTTCAAAATTGGGAAAGGAGTTTGTCAAGGCTTATGTTGTCACCTTGCTTATTTAACTTACTCTCCACTGGTGGCTCAGACTGTAAATCGTCTGCCTCCAATGCAGGAGACCTGGGTTCAATCCCTGGGTCAGGAAGATTCCCTAGAGAGGGAAATGGCAACCCACTCCAGTAATCTTGCCTGGAAAATCCCATGGATGGAGGAGCCTGGTAGGCGATAGTTCATGGGGTCCCAAAGAGTCGGACACGACTGAGTGACTTCACTTTCTTTCTTTCTTTCTTTTTTTCTTTAACTTATATTCAGAGTATATCATGCAAAATGCTGGGCTGGATGAAGCACAAGCTGGAATCAAGATTGCCAGGAGAAATATCAGTAACCTCAAATACACAGACGACACCATCCTTATGGCAGAAAGCAAAGAACTAAAGAGCCTCTTGATGAAAGTGAAGAGGAGAGTGAAAATATTGGCTTAAAACTCAACATTCAAAAAACTTAAGATCATGGCATCCAGTCCTATCACCTCATGGCAAACAGATGGGGAAACAATGGAAACAGTGACAGACTTTATTTTCTTCGGCTCCAAAATCACTGTAGATGGTGACTGCAGCCATGAAATTAAAAGACGCTTGCTCCTTGGAAGAAAAGCTATGACCAACCTAGACAGCGTATTAAAAAGCAGACATTAATTGCCAACAAAGGTTCATCTAGTCAAAGCTCTGGTTTTCCCAGTAGTCATGTATGGATGTGAGAGTTGCACTCCAAAGAAAGCTGAGTGCAGAAGAATTGATGCTTTTGAACTGTGGTTTTGGAGAAGACTCTTGAAAGTCCCTTGGACTGCAAGGAAAGCCAACCAGTCAATCCTAAAGGAAATCAGTCCTGAATATTCATTGGAAGGACTGATGTTGAAGCTGAAACTCCAATACTTTGACCATATGATGTTAAGAACTGACACAGTATAAAAGCCCCTGATGCTTGGAAAGATTGAAGGCAGGAGGAGAAAGGGATGACAGAGGATGAGATGGTTGGGTGGTATCACCGACTTAATGGACATGAGCTTGCTCCATGAGCAAGCTCCAGGAGTTGGTGATGGACAGGGAAGCTTGGCATGCTGGAGTCCATGGGGTCGCAGAGACGGACACGAATGAGCAACTGAACTGAACTGAACTGAGTGTTGCGGAGCATATCATTAATGCTCCATGATGTTAAAAACCCTCAACACACCTTCGAGTGCTCTCACTCTGGGCTCACCCTGTTTGTGACAGTGGGACCACAGCTTAGGATGTCTGTGTGTGATCCCCAGTGTAACATGGCCACTCTACTTCTCTCTCAGATTGACTGAATCATACAAGGGAGCCCTATGCCCTTGGCTGAGAACTGCTCATGAAATAATCACAAGGACTGCATTTTCAGGTCTGGGTCACTCTAGGACTGTGGTCCTCCAATGTACTCACCAGGGACACTAGTTAAGACACAGACTATTGGGTTTCCCTCATAGTCTGTTATTCAACATCTGCGGGATGGGTCAATATTTCTCACAGATCCTACGAGACACTGCCTTGGGGGACCACGTTCTGAGAAGCACTGCCCTGGGGACCTCTCCCTCTTCACTGGGTCACATGAGGTTAGTCTAGAAGTTTCAGAACTTGTGTCTAAAACAAATTTGCATCTTCCCAGGAGTGATGATGCCTGCCAGCTTTCAGAACCGCCAGCTTGCAGGAGGCTCTCAGGTGCCCTCCTCAAGCGCATGGCCTGTCCTTGGCTTGGTGCATCAGAGGCTCAGGCTTCCTGCTCGGCCCCCTCACAGCCCAATCCTCCCCCTCACCCGCCTACTCTCTCTGGCTCTCACTCCTTCCTTTCTTTCCCTGTCAGTCCTCCTCTGATCAGTGTCAAGGTGAGTCTTAAATCTCATTCTGCTGCACTCTCCTGAGAGACTCCATCGCGCCTTGTGGTCTGCTGGCCACAACGAGGTTCAGGTCTTCACCCCTTGAAACTTCCTGATGCTCCCACCTTCTTGTAAGGGACTTACTGCTGCACCTCCTAAAGCGGATACCCAAATCCTGTCCACTTGGACTTCACCTCCTGTCTTAACCCCAAGAGGATTCCATTCTCCGAGAGCCACCAATGTCTGAGTAAACTTTCTAAAGCCTGGCACCGTTCATGTTCCACTTTTGGTGGATGGAATTGTTTTCAAACATGGAATTGAAAAGGGAACGATTCTTGGTCAAAGAGCAACTACCAAATACAACTGAGATCAGCAGGGGGTTGGGGGGGCAGCTTACCTTGGATGAACCACTGCATCTGAAACCCTTTCTCTTGGTGACCAACTCCATCCGTATAAAACAGCACATGAAACGTGGAGCCAGTGGTGCTCCCTGAAGGCGGAACGTCTGTTCCACAGAAGCGCTTCATCCGCTGTGGGCCATCATAGAGCTGAAATCGGAGAGAAAACAGCAGCCTGAAGAGCAAAGTCCACGCATGCAGCTAAAGCTGTTTCTTGGTTCAAAAGTTAAGGGTCAATCTACTGAGGTGGGCTGAGTCCAGGAATTAAAAATAGATAATTATATGCACAGAGAGGTCCCTCCAAGGTATAATCCAGGCACAGAAGACAGAAATGCTAGCCTGGATGAGATGGGTTCACATATGAATCACATGTAAGAGATGCTAGATGAATAACAGTATTACAACTGCAAGTTTTAAAAATAAATACTAACCATAAACAATCAGACAGTTTAGAAAGTTCTGAAAGGAAAATAACAAAAATTAATCCCACTGAAAGTGAACCATTGTTAATATTTTGTTAGTACCAGAAGCTTCTCTTACCAACATTTTTTTCATTTGTTTGTATATATACATGTACATCTATGTGCAAGGAAATGTGTGAATATGTGTGTATCAATTTGGGCTACACATTTAATTGTGTTCCCCGTTTTTCACTAAGGTTGTCACTAAATAGGCTATGTAAACATTTTTAAGAGTGGCATAACATACCGCTAATACGCTGTATTTACATTACAATTCTGCTATTGTTCACTTAGTTAGTGCTACTTGCTCAGTCACAAAGGACTCTTTGCAACCCCATGGACTTCAGCCTATCAGGCTAAATGGCAACTCACTCCAGTATTCTTGCTGGGCCCATGGGATTTCCCCGGCCAGAATACTGGAGTGGGTTGCCATTTTCTTCTCCAATTGTTCACTTAAGATATTTCCAATTTAAGGGCAAATAAATTTAAATCTTTGTTTGATAGTTTAAATTTCTTTTAGGAAAGATTCCTCTAAAGGGAGTAAATCAAAAGAACAGGATCTTTCATGGTTCTAGATATGTATTATTAAATTTCTCACCAGAAATTTTACACAAATTTATTCTCCCACCAGAAGTTTATGGAAATATTTCTTGCAGTACAACTTTGGCAATTTTGACTAAAATTATTATTAAACCTGGGGCTAATAGTGCAAATTTGTTTTCTGTTTGTAGTCGTCTGAATTTGTTACTTTGGGATTGGGACTTTTTTCATGATTCTTATGCATTTCTTTTTCTTCTTTTGGAACTTTTCTGCTGAGGTCTTTGCCCATTTTCCCACTGAGGTGTTTATATACTCTGTTGTGTA
Source organism: Muntiacus reevesi (assembly GCF_963930625.1). Taxonomy (NCBI): domain Eukaryota; kingdom Metazoa; phylum Chordata; class Mammalia; order Artiodactyla; family Cervidae; genus Muntiacus; species Muntiacus reevesi. The sequence goes on from NC_089250.1 coordinate 30,727,188, forward strand.
CACTTTATCTGCTTAATTTCATGAGATACATCTCCAAACTAAAAAAAAAAAAAAATCTCTCTGCCACCTCTCTCTCTTCAATCAGGAAAAAATAATGATAATCCACAAAGATTTGCTTCCTTAGGACTCAGAACATTGTATTTTCTTTTCATCCCCTAGTGTCCACATTAAACACTTTGTTCCACCTACCCTTGGGATGTGCTGCCTGTCACAATAAAACAGAAAATGTCTGATCACGGGCTTCCTTTATTTTTCCCTTGGAGAGTATAGACATGTGCATGTATGTGTGAGTGTATGTGTAATTGTATGTATTTGTATGTAAATGTAGCATCTGGATTCAACAAATTCCATACTGACAAAATTATTTTTATTAGCTGAAATGTTATGATAGAAAATACCATTTGAAACATATTGACCCAAGCATAGAAAACTTCATAATCAAATTCTACAAATCCCCTCCATGAAGCCTTCCCTAATCCCTGTAGACAGTCATAAATGAGCTTTCCTTTGAAATCCCTAAGCTTTTCATTTGTGCTTCTTTGTGGAAATCGTCACATTCTGGTGATAGAGATGTGTGCCCGTCTCCCCTACTGATTTCAAGTTTCTGTAGACCCCAGACCACATTTCAAATCCCCTCAAAGCCCAGCATAGGGCTTTGTCCAGGGCAGATTCCTGATATAGCTTCAGTGAAGAATTGCAACCACTTCCCCCACAATTGCACTCACTCACTTACTCAACCTTAGGTACAAACCTAAGCATTTTATACAAATCATAAAGATGGGGTTTATCTTTCAGTCTTATCCCTTCATCTTCCTTTTAATTTTTTAAATACTGCTGCTTTGAATATGTGTATTTATGATCAAGCTTCTAAGGTTGTAGATGATTGACAGAAGTCAAAAGAGGGGGTAAAAATGAGAGAAAGAAGAAAGCCACATAAAAAGAAGAGGAAACAAAAACAGCCCTTCACCTCCCATCTCGACCCCTCCATCCACTGCAGGAGGTAGAGGTAGGGGAGGAGTCTGTGTTGCAACCTGTTTACTCCTAAACTACTGCTTCATTGTAGGGTATTTATTTCAGCCACAGAGTTCTTTTATTAAACCTAGTATATGAATTCCAATTCAAAACTAATTAATACAAAAATAAACATGCTGTTCCCAAGCCGAGGTATGATAAGCCAGAAAACACTCCACTGTTCTCCACTCCAAAAGGCTCATTTTGAACTTTTAGTGCAATGACCAAAACTTTAATTACTTCATCTTTATCCAGCAAAATGAGGTAAGATTTCTCTAGGACCTCAGTCACCCTGAACTTCACGGATCTTCTGAAACACTAGGTGACGTTGTTAGGAACCGTATTTGAGATTCTTCAAGGTCAGAATCAGTGTAGTGTTTTCGCCTCCCAGCTCGGCAAGGTTAAGAAATGTGACATTTTCACATGACTTGGAGGGGATTTTTTTTTCTTCCTTCCGGATGGGATTACTTCATTGAAGGAGAGCCCCTGAATCCCAGTGGTTCTTAAATAACACACTGTGAATGGAATTGGGGGATGGGGGCAAAGGGAGGGGGTTTGAGAGGAACAGTGATGAATAACAATTAGTTTCTTTTTGCCTTTGGAGGGGAGAGACTGATACATCCAAATAAGCATCAAATAGACATGGATGAAAATGCTTAAATATAATGTCAAATAAATTAATTAGTGTAGAACAAAATCTCTCTAGAAGAAAAATCCCATATCCCTAATTTTACATCCTTCTAAGGTTTACACTTAATTAAATCAGGGGCTTTTTATTTATTCTCACACAGATGGCTAACGTCACCTCAACAATTCATTCCCGCGTAAATTTACCACACAAAAAGGAACAGTCATTTCTCAAAGTACACAAATACCGGTTACCATGGAAACCAGTTGGTGCCTGCGGCTCCTGATTTTGTTTTCAGAGCAGAATCTTAACCACAGGACATTCCAGCTGTGACTCATTGGGACTATTGGCCAGCACGCAGCTCGGTCCTGCGAAGGGTACCAGCTCCCCTGCTTTTAGAAAGCTTCAAGATTTACTCCTTCTGAACAGTGTTTGAGGTTGGACTTGTGTCCATAGAAAGAAAACTTGTAGAAATTAAGAAGCAAAAGATTGACATTCTTACTTTGAATATGAAGGTCAAATTTGTACAACTGTGTTTAAAGGTTCGGGTTGGTTGGTTTTTTTTTTTAATACTTAAAATGCTGCTCATGTTTTCAAGTTGCCATTTAATGTATCTTCACATGTGGATCTGTGTGTGTACAAAACCTCCTGTGTAGAACCTTATCAGCTGTTCTCTTAAGAAGATTCATTTAGGATTTTTGTGTTTTAGATCTTCCACCATACACGCCAGCCTGAAATATCTCAACCACTCTTAAGACACTCAGAGAGGAAGGAAATCTCTTGCCTAAGCCACATTTACCAACTTCTATCTGCTTCCTTTGCGCGGGTTTGATGATTTGGCGCTTGCATGGCTGATGAGACCATTAGAGATTTCAGACTATGGTTGCAACATAAAATGATCTGTGGACTCCAAAATAGTATGGATTCATGCATACAAATGGAAGACAGAAAACCAAAGACTCACCACTGACAGAGTGAGATTTTTGTAACATTAAGGTTTCTGTAGGTACTTTATGAATCACTGGAACTCAAGCCTGAAGGAATGTCAGCTAGTGTCACCTGCTCCCTCAGTATGAATCAACCTTATGAACTGTAAGATGCTCAGAACAGAAATGTAGTTTTCAAGCACTGCTTTGTTGCTAAAGTCTTTGATGATTTTGAAAATTTGTGATCTTAATGAATGAAATTATAACTAACTCCTATCTCAGTTTGGGATGTATAGACAGACTTCTATTCTAAACTCATTTTAGAATGACAGTGAATAACAACTAAAACTCAACCCTTTCTATCATAGAAGTGAAGCGAAGTGTTAGTTGCTCAGTCACGTTCCACTCTTTGTGACCCCATGGACTGTAGCCTGCCAGGCTCCTCTGTCCATGGGATGCTCCAGGCAAGAATACCGGAGTGGGTTGCCATTCCCTTCTTCAGGGGATCTTCCCAACCCAGGGATCAAACCCGGGTCTCCTGCATTGCAGGCAGATTCTTTACCACTGAGCTACCAAGGAAGCCCTCTCTATTACAGATTGGCAGCTAGTTCATACTTTTCTAAGTACTGTTTTCCTTATTTACTTGAAATTTTTCTGGAAGAAAAAAATTTTTATAATGGAGCATTAATTTTAAGAATAATCAAATAAAGCTCATATAAAGAAATTAAATCAAGAGCTTCTTTGGGAAGATATCATTAAAATATGCAAACATTTCTGGAAAAAAATTTGGTCCATTTCTTATTACAAATCTTTAAAAACTCCAAAAAAAACTTTGTCCTTTAGAGTTTAGCATGTAGTTAAAATAATTCATCTGCTATGAGGGAGAATTCTAGGTGTAGTAGAGAGTTCCTAATATTTTCAGAGAAGAAAACTTCTGGTCAATGTAAAGAAGATAGCTAAATTTCTGAGAACTACACTCAGTGAGTTCATAGAGTGGCTTTTGAAAGTCAAGGTCACTAGTAGAAGATTATATTTCAGTTGAGAGCAGGACAGTGATTGTACTGCAGGAACATATCAGAGTACACAATAAAGGACAGAAACGGTATGGCCCTAGAGGAAGCAGAAGATATTAAGAAGAGGTGGCCAGAATACACAGGGAAGCCTGGCATGTTGCAGTCCATGGGGTTGCAAAGAGTCACACATGACTGAGTGACTGAACTGAGCTGAATATGGTCAGTGTTGGGCTCGAGACTCAAAGTCCAGTCTAGTTCTAAAATTCACTTAGAACATAAACTTGTGAAAATTACTTAACCTCCATAAGCTAAGAGTTCTTTGCAAACTTGGCCTCTTAATGGTACTTGTCTCAGGGTTATTGTGGCTAGCAAACCAAAAGAACCATATAACAGGTTGGGTATGAGTCCTGGCATATGGACTCAAACGTTATTCTAACTCTTAGTCAATGGCAAAGGGAACCAACATTGCTTCTAAAGAAACTCTACCGGAAATAACTTTGACAGAAAATAATATGATGGGTAGAAAGAATTTGAACTGACTCATGTAAAATATTTCTCAGAAATCATCCCTGGCAGACCAGACAGGGAAGCAAGAAATCAATGAATCACTTGGGAGGAGATGGAGGGCCATGGCGGGCAGGGTGTTGCTATGACAACCCGGTTTTGTGTGTAGACTGAGGCCATCCCTGCCATGTGGGGTGCAGAGCTCAGTGCAGATCATACAGTGGGGGAGTCTGAAAGCATGGAATGTGTGGGTAGAGGGAGGTAGTGGTTCATCACAGGGCTGGTGGTGAAAAGAACATTGGGCAATCTGTCAAGGCTGCCCTGGTGACAGATCAAGGAGCAACCACTGGATAGCAAAATAAGTGTGTTTTTTCCTGTTGCAGCCTCCACCCCACTTTCCGTCTGGCCAGCCTGCAGCTCCGGCTGCTTGGCTATGGGAGCTCCAGAGAGGAGCAAGAACTGCCGAATTCTTGGAGCACCTCTTCATATTTTCCCCACCCCAGCATCAACTGTACCAGGAACTATGGGAGCTGCTTTGTTAGAACAGTTACTGAGAACACTGTTGTCCAAGTTTACATGCAAATCTCCTGGATAAACTTGGAACTTTCAGAGTTTACTTTAAATCTGAAAGGCTTTGAGACGTTCTTGTAAGAACAGAAGAAACTGCCAAGCAAGATTCATCTAGGAGGGTGAAAGGCCCCCACTATGGATGGCAAGAACCTGGGCGGGGAGGCGGGGCAGGGGGGTGGTGTGGTAAAAATGCAATCCAGTTGTGGAAGATAAATTAGACAGATGCTTAAATAAACATGCATAAGCAGAGCGCCGCTGGCTCTGTGACACCCCGGGGGGTGGCAGGGTGGGGGTGAAGCCTCCAGCAAGGGACACAGGGTGGGCACGGTGCAGTTGGTACAGAGGCACACCTTGCCCGCCCCCGACTCCCCCCTTCCCACCAGGCACAGGAAAAGCCATCGCCATGTGCTGCAGGGTGGGGCAGGAAGCATGAGGCACCCGTCTAAAATTAAACAATGACTCACAGCCCTGAGCTTTGCATGAGACCAAGAAACCCACTGAAAGCCCACATTTGGAATTATTTTGTGTCGCTCTGAATTAAAGGTTGGACTCCAATACAGACCATACAGTCACCTTTCCATGTGGTGGCTAGTTGCTGTCCTCTCTTAATAGTGCATGGATATTTATTTCTGCTTTCTACATATTACTTATTTTAGATGCCACCAAGGCTGATTTGGGTTGGTTTGTTTGCCTGTTTTTTTTAAACATGGATGCATGCAAATGTTTAACTACAAAGACATTTTATCTCAGCACTGTTTATAATAGTGGACATTTGCAAAGATTTTAAGTGTTTCTCAAGGAAAATGGATAGTTGTGATGATGAAACATTTAATGTTGCAAATGATGTGGTGTAATAAATAACAAAGACAAACATTTGCAAGCTACTGTTACATGTTTAAAAAGTCATTAAAGAATAAAAGTACAGAACTTATGATGGAGGGGGGAAGAATGGGGGAAGGGATAATTAGAGAGTTTGGGATCAACATGTACACATTGCTGTATTTAAAATGGATAACCCACTGCCTTACACAGGGCACTCTAGTCAATGTTATGGGGCAGCCTGGATGGGAGGGGGCTTGGGGGAAGAATGGATCCATGTATATAAGGCTGAGTCCTTTTGCTGTCCACCTGAAACCATCACAATGTCGTTAATCAGCTGGATTCCAATATAAAATAAAAAGTTTTAAGAATGCACACACAAAAAAATAAAGAATAGTATGTACAAAATAATCCTCTTTGAATTTTAAAATAAAATAGGGAGGGACTTTAGTAAGTAAATGTCACCAAATATTATCAGTACTGATATAGTTTGTGTTATTTTTATTTTATCTAGGTTTTCCTATATTTTCCAAATCGTCTGCAATGATTGTATTCCTATGTGATCAGATAAGTTTATTTTTCAAAGTATTATCTCTGGGACCCTATTGACATAGCAAGGTAGATATGTATTGGTAATATTTTTCCAGGCTCAGAATTTCATACCCTTTTAGGTTCTCAGATACCCAGCTGGTCTACTAAAAATATTGTACTGTCTGTCTCTATAATCTTTTTCATGTATCTCAAGATTATCCCTGAAAATTAGCCCATTAAAATGTTATTATATAAGGTAATCTTCAGCATTAATTTAAAACCATATTTTGTCCCTAATGTTTCCTTTGTAAAATCATAACTAGGCTTTTGTTATTAATTAGACTAATTCTGTATTTTAAAAAAAGCATCCTTTCAGTTGTTCAGGGACTAAAGAGCTCTTACTAACATAAATTCTGATAGTCACTGATGGACCAATAAGCACCTAATTCCCTCCACAGTGGGATGTGAAATGCTTTAAAAGTCAAGTATGCTCTCCCCCAGTGTGTACGATGAACATTTAGTTCCATGAACCACAGCCTTTCCTCTGCCAGCTATACTACTGTGAAGCATTCAACGTTTAAAAAAATTATTCTGCCTCCTAAGAGCCTCACCATCTGCTACAGATGGACTCAGAAACAGGGAGATAACTATAGCGCAACATGAAACCATAGAAGCTGGAGCTGGAAGGACCCACGGCACAGCCACACACTCTTTTCCAATTGAGGGACGGGGAGAAAAGAAAGCTTGTTCAATAAGTAAGAAAGCTTGTTCAATAAACAAGTGCATGTAAGAACTGAAGGGTAAAGATGTCACTTTTGGACTTGCTTGGTGTTACAATAGTTAAGGGGCTTCCCAGGTAGCTTAGCTGGTTAAGAGTCTGCCTGCAATGCAGGAGACTCCGGTTCTATTCCTGGGTTGGGAAGATCCCCTGGAGAAGGGATAGGCTACCCACTCCAGTATTTTTGGGTGTCCCTGGTGACTCAGATGGCAAAGAACTCACCTGCAATGCAGGAGACCTGGGTTTGATCCCTGGGTTGGGAAGACCCCCTGGAGAAGGGAAAGGCAACCCATTCCAGTATTCTGGCCTGGAGAATCCCATGGACGGAGGAGCCTGGTGGGCTACAGTCCATGGGGTCACACATAGTCAGACACGACTGAGCGACTAAGCACAGCACAGCGCACAATTGCTAAGAATCCACCTGCCAATGCAGGGAACACCTGATCCCTGGTCGGGACGATCTCACATGCACTGGGGCAACTAGCCCATATGCTGCAGCTCCTGAGCCTATGCACCTGGAGTCTTGCTCTACAACTGAAGCCACCGCAGTGAGAAGCCCACAGATTACAACGGCAAGTAGCTCCTGCTGGCTGCAAACAGAGAGCCCGCTTTCAGCAACAGAGACCCAGCACAGCCATTAATAAATAATTTTTTTTAATATGTCGCTTTTGACAAAATTCTGAAATGTTGCAGGTGGAAAACTTTTCCCATTGTAAAAAGTAGTCAATCAGTGTAATTAGTCAAAATTCACAGCAACTCTTAACTTTTGGATTCAGCCTTCTGATCGACATCTTCTCCTCCATGCCATGTGCCTGCTGGATGGTGGAAGGGGACTTACATGCATGCACTTGATGCCTGTGGTCTGAGGAGCAAAGTGAGCTGAGGACCACCAGGAAAGGAAGTGTGCAAAGAGCACTTTCAAGTTTTGAGCATCTAATGGAATTTTCACTGGCTTCCAGGTAGTATGGAAATTATTGGTAGGGTTGATTATTATATTTCCTGATCCTGTCCTTCATGTTTGAGAGGATATTGAGAGGGAAAACACAATTTCTTTTGAATCTGAGAGCAAAGGCTCTCTTTTGAAGCCTAGAGTGTTTGCCTCATTAACGGCAGCAAAGTAATGCAATTACATGAAAATTCTTCATTGTAAGGGATACTGAGAAATGATCAGCATTTTTTAAGGAAAGAGATTTTGGTCATACTGAGATAGACATCTCTCTTTTAAATTTGTAATTTAAAAAATCACATTTTACTTGGGCAACTGTGGAGTCTTCAAAGTCTTCTAAAATGCTTCTTGTTATACTTAATGACACTACAAAGTATTTGGCTTAATTAACCAATGGATACACTTTATCCTAAACTCCTTTGAATCCAGATCCTGCTCTGTCCAATGCTAGATTCGTATCTGGTACAGAGTCCTCAATTAAAATATTTCACACATTGTTTTCACTTTTTATGTGTGGTTTTGAAGAGCGGTTCTCCTTAGAATTGAAATAGCTTATCTCTGAATTCTAAGCAACATGCCAGCCATCCTAGAAGCAAACTTCCTCTAACAGACAGTTCCAGGAAGCATGACTCATCTGCCCAGGAAGTGTTTAAGGAGGTGCCATGATAATAGAGTCGGTGCAGACACGCTGCTGCTACCACATCCCATCTCCTCTAATTCACTGCTTTTCTTTGGCCAGAAAAGGGATTTTAACTACCCTACTCTTAGATTCAGATAACACCCAATCCCTGTGGCTTCGGGAGGAAATCTGAGAGGCCAGAGAAGGGAAGCCCTACTTTCAAAATAGGGCCAATCTAAGCTACTCACATTCAGAAGGCTGTTTTGGATACTGTAGCTTTTCATTTACTGCAAAATGTTTTAGAACAACAAATTATCCATAAAATTGGGTTTATGTTAAAAAAAATAATATTTATTAGCACTTACTCTATGCTGAGTATCATTCTAAGTCCTTTCCATGTATTATCTAATTTTGGGGGGGCTCAATCACTTCAATCATGTCCAACTCTTTGTGACCTATGAACTGTAGCCCCCCAGACTCCTCTGTCCATGGAATTCTCCAGACAAGAATACTGGAGTGGGTTACCATGCCCTACTCCAGGGAATCTTCCCAACCCAGGAATTGAACCCATATCTCTGACATCTCCTACAAGCAGGTTCTTTACCCACTGAGCCAATCTCCATTTTTTAGTTGTTTTTTTTTTAACTCTTCTATTTATGTTTCCAAGCTTATTAAATGAGAGAATTGAGAACCGATAATTGTCTAAGGTCACATGATTTTTAAAATTTATTCATTTATGGCTGTGCTGGATCTTTGTTGCTGCTGGTGGGCTTTCTCTAGATGTGGTGAGAGGGACTACTCTCTAGTTGTGGTGCTCAGGGGTCTCATTGTGGTAGCTCTTGTTGTGGAGCATGGGTTGTAGGTACACATGCCCAGTAGTTGTGGCTGACAGGCTTTAGTTGCTCTGAGCCATGTGGGATTTTCCAGGATAAGGGATCGAACCTGTGTCCCCTGCATTAGCAGACAGATTCTCATCCACTGGAGCACCAGGGAAGCTCCATGTATTACCTACTTTAAAATTCCAGCAGCCCTATAATGCAGATAGTATTGTTATCTCCATTTTAGAGCTCTGGAAACTGAGGTATAGAGAAGTAATTCAACATTTTGAAAGGCATCGACAACTCAAGAAGAACTGCTCTTGTTTCCTTCATTGACTATTAGTTTTAAAAATAAGAATTGTTAAATTAAAAAAAAAAACAGTAAAGTCCTTATTCTCTGTGATAACAGAGAGTAACAAAAATAATTGTTTAAGTTACAGTGATAACACCGAAAACTCCTGTTAGTCAATGGAATTGACATTTTCTTCATTATATTTCTTAATAGAGCTTGGAGTGAAATAAGTGGACCAAAATGTTGACTTTCTCATTTATCCTTTGTGAGAATTGTCAAAATGCATTAGTGAAGCAGGCTATAGACAGAAAACAAGAAGAAAATTAAATGTCTTGAGAAATGAACCATTAATTATATCTCAGCCCCTAAAGAATTAAATGCTCTCTATTTAGGAATTTCTCTATACCTAACTGGACTTCCTAGGTGGTGCTAGTGGTAAAGAACCCACCCGTCAATGCAAGAGATATAAGAGACGTGCGTTCGATCCTTAAGTCAGGAAAATCCCTTGCAGAAGGGAATGGCAACCCAGTCCAGCATTCTTGCCTGGGAAATCCCATGGACAGAGGAGTTTGGTGGGCTACAGTCCATGGGGTCACAAAGAGTTGGACACAACTGAAGCGAAATAGCTTGCATGGTGCACACTATACCTAACTAAAGTTAGGTATATTTGCTGAGGCAAATATGACACCTATTTAAGATGTCACCTATTTAACCTAACTAAGGTTAGGTATGTTTGATGAGGCTAATATGACATTATTTAGTGTTTACTATGTGCCTGTCTCTTTATATATAAAACTCTTTTATCCCATTTTACAGATGGGGAAAGTGAGCCACTTAGAAGTTAAATAACTTGCTCAACGTTTCCTGACTAGTTATGGGTGAAATCTGGGTTCAAACCCACGCAACTGGCTCCAGAGTCTATACTATACCAAACTAAACAGGTGTCAAGATGACTGGAGCCTGGGCACCTGCAACACATCCTCTACTGAGTGAGTAATAGATGAGTTACTAAATCTTAGTTTATTATTAGCATCCACAAGAGTCTGCAGATAGAAGAGGGCTGGCATGAGCTGTTCAAATTCCAGGGAACTCCCCAAGAACAACAGAAAGAGCAGAGATGGAGCTGTCTCCAACTGTGGTTTATCTTTAAACCAAAAAATTTGGTAACGGAGGTCACTGTTTCTGAGACCTGTAGAGAACCAGCTGTGTCTTCATGTGACAAGCAGTGATGCAAACAAGACATTTGTGGACACTTTGCTTATTAGCAAGGATGCAAATTCTTTAAAAGGATAAAAGAAATCAAAGTCCTCCCAAGAACTGGATAGTGGAGTAAGGGAACTTGGAAGAGAAAGAGAACAAACTCTGAACTCTTGGAACCAAACAGACCCAGGCTGTGTCTGAGAGAGCAGACCTTGGGAATGAGGAGCAGCCACTCATAACCAACGGGTCATGAGGAAGGGAGATGACATTTCCAAGAAATGGAGAAACAACACTCTGAAAGGTAGGAGGAAGGATCTGAATGGCCAAGCAGGAGTTAACCTTCTCTGAGGAAGGAACATGGGGGAGGAATAATGAGCATTTCTGGAGAACTCAGATTGTTTTTATTTACTCTTATAACAACTTTATAAGTAGATGCAAGTATTCCTTCCATTTAATACATGAGGAAACCGAGGAAATGAGAGGATAAATTTTATGCCCAAGCTCAGAACTAGTGAGAAAGAGCCAAGCTTTGAACCAGGGGGACTCCAGAGCCTACAGTTCTCCTGTCTATAAATGACCACACTGATACCCAATTGCTAAACTATCCTGAAGATAAGCAATAGCTATCATGAAGATGTCTATCAGAGTACTCAGCACAGAGCAGACACTGATTACTGTAATTCTTTTAAGTTTTTATTGGAGCATAGTTTATTTAAAATGCTGAGTTATGATTACTGCAATTCTCAAAAGAGACGTCTTAGACGTGAAGGAGAATTTCTTCATTTCTCATGAACTCGAACATTTTGCTTCTTTGTTAGAGAAGGAAATGGCAACCCACTCCAGTGTTCTTGCCTGAAGAATCCCAGGGATGGGGAACCTGGTGGGCTGCGGTCTGTGGGGTCGCACAGAGTTGGACACAACTAAAGCAACTTAGCAGCAGCAGCATGAGAATAAAAGTAGGGAAAAAAAAAGAAAACATCTCTAGAATAATGTTTCCCTAAGAATGTTCTGTGAATTAGGAGTGGCCAATAGATGTTAATAAGAATTCTAGGCAAAGACAGAACGCTGCCTGTGGTGCCGCCAGAGGGCTTCCTCCTAGGGGAGGCACTGGCCTCTTGGGGTGGGGAGGGGAAAGGGGGAAGGGAGGATGGGGTGGAGGAAAGAGGGGGAAGGGGTAGAGGTGGAGCTGGGGTGCCCTCGCCTGCAATGCCATCAGGCTGCATCCAGAAATCTTTCTTTTCCACACTGTGTTACCACCCCCACTGGATGCAGTGTTCACCCAGTTCTGCCGATTTCACCTATTTCACCTCCAGGTGCTCTCAAACCCTCTGTTAGGTTCTCCCTCCATGGCCCTGGCAGGAACCCACTGCCCCTCACCTGGACAGCAGCAATCCTCTTCCTGAACCTCCAGAGTTCCCCTTACCTCCCTCCCATTCATTCTCTGAGCCAGAGTCTTCCAAAGTGCCAATCCAGCATGCTGTCTCTCTGCTCACACTCTGGAAAGATCTTTTGCTACTCTTAGACGGCCACCAAAATTCTGCACATGCGTGCAAGGGCTCTAACCTACAGGCCCCTGCCCCCCGGGAGCCTCACCCTCGGCCTCAGCCCCGCTGTGTCTTTCAGTTCTGACAGAGGTTCTTCTCAACCCCACTGGAGCCAGGCTCCTTGGAGCCTTCCTCCCAACTAAGCCTCAACCTTGGCCTTTATAAAGATTACAGAGTCTCAGCACAAACGATTTCATCCACGTATTCTTCTAAAATTAAAAGATTTAAACACTAACATAGTTTCTGACAGCTCAAGGTCACATCCTCCGGATGGCCCCAGTGCCCCGCTTAAGGAGCCTGCCTGAGAAAGTTCAAGGCCACCTAAAGGGTTTACTATTTGTTCCAACCAACACCTGTTCCAGGCCCCTGACTACCCTTTTTTGGAGCACTTACTAAAAAGGGCTTATAATTATGAATCCTTCTCTTATCATTTTGAGATATATATGTGTCTCCTACAACTCAGAGCATCTTTCTTAAAATCTAAAACTCATTCCTGTGAAATGAAACCACCAGGAAGGACAGGGCCCTTGTTTCCCAGTCTCTGTGGGAAGAGAGAATCCTTACTGCCGCCAGACACACACACAGTGGCTTCATCACACTCCCCTGTCCAACCCTCGGTAATTTCCCATTTTCCTGACTCTGCCCGAGGCCCCGCTGGTTCCCTCCCAACTCCCTCATTCTCCGTTTGAAACACCTGGTCATCTCTGTACAAGCTGAAGTTGAGTTCAGTTCATGCTGGACCTGCTTCCCTCTTGCAAGAGCTTATTACTGATTGAAACCTGTCCTTTCCACTTTAAAGTGTCTGGCTCTGTTTGCCTTTGACAGTTCCTCAACCACAACTTCCCTTGCTGAAGCTTCCAGCTCTGCAACACCTTGTCCATTTACTCTTCCTCAGGACTCCGGGATAATATCCCTGATAGCACTTAACACAACTTGTGACTAAATTTGTATACTGTTGCAAACTGACTAACGGTTTCCCTGGTGGTTTAGTGGTAAAGAATCTGCCTGCCAATGCAAGAGACGCAGGTTCAATCCCTGGATTGGGAAAATCCTCTGAAGGAGAACGTCAGTATCCACTTCAGTATATTTTGCCTGGAGAATCCCATGACAGAAGAGCCTGGCAGGCTATAGTCCATGGGGTCTCAAAGAGGCAGACACGATTTAGCGACTAAACAACAATAGTAATAATAAACTGATTAACATCTGTCTGTTCCATGAAAACAAGGAAAACTGATGCTAAAACAGTTGTATTTCCATAGCCTATGTGTCTAAAATATATTTGAGTGACTGAATGAGTGGATAAATAAGTGACAAATGCATATTTAGGGCAGTAAAAGCCTGAGGAAGTACTACAGCAAAAACAGAACAAAACAGATCCTGTTGCATTGTTTGATTTAGAATTTCTCAAATTTATGAGAACATTGATCTCTTTATTTATAAGACATCCGTCAAAGTGTGTGACAGAGAGAGCTATGTGGCTTCCCCAAATGCAACTCCCCTTTGTCTGCATTCCTGAACCACCATATGGAAGGCAGAGGAGCACCTGAATTGGTCTCTAATGTGACTGAGAAGCAAACTTGTATTGTGCTAAGCATCTGAGCATCTCTGAGTTCTCCTAAAACAGCTAGTATTCTTTTCTGTGCTCAGTTGCTCCCTTGTCTTCAACTCTTTGTGACCCCACGGACTAGCCCACCAGGTTCCTCTGTCCATGGAATTTCCCAGGCAACAACACTGGAGCAAGTTACCATTTCCAGAGGATCTTCCTGACCCAGGGATTGAACCCATGTCTCCTGTGTCTCCTGCACTGACAGGCAGATTCTTTACCTCGGAACCACCTGGAAAGACCACAGTATTCCTTAACTAATTATAATTACATCAGGCACATGGGCCTGATGCTGCGGAGTTGTAGTTACAGAAAATACTACTCAGGCTGCAAACCTGGACAACATGAGTGTAGGACTGGAAGGCTGAGGGACATCAGTGACGTTCTCAAGGATGCTTTTCATCAGCAGCGCACTATTTTGTCACTGCAAGGAGGACATGGAGGTGCAAAAAGCAATGATATAAACATCTGGGGAAGAAGATGACATCACAAAGAGGATTTGGCAAGGGATGAAGTGAATCTTATAAAGGCTACAGGGAAATACATTTGACAGAAGTCACTGACATAATTGAGAAGACCTGAAATGGACATTAAGTGGAAAGGGAAGTCATTAGAAAGAATGTTGAAATGATGTAAAGGAAGATGATAGTGTCAAAGGTGCCAAATAAAGAAGGTAGGGAGGAAGTTTTAGAATCAGAATTCACGCACTGTAAAGTGAATCTGACATTTTAATGTACTGAGATAAATATAATAGCATCAGTGAGCCTTAGTGAATCAAAGCATATAATGTATGCCTGACTCTGTACAGCTTTGGCTGTAGCAATGGAACAGTAAGCCCCATTGAAAGAGAAACACAGAACAGCCCTTGAAGGTATATGCTAAGAAGACACGTATTATAATCCTCACGACTTCCCAGGAGAGAACTTTGAAGTGAGGATGAAACGTGCTGGCGTGATGGAAGTGGGCTGCAGACAGTGGCCCCAGCTGCTAAACTGAGGCTAATGCAGTATTTGCTCTATTGGGATCCCTGGGGATTTTGACTGAGTGGGGCTGGGGTGGGGTCTAGGGTCTGTGAATATATTTTTATTTTATTTATTTATTTATTTTGTGAATATATTTTTAAACAAGTTACCTATATGATTCTGGAATGAAGCCAGATTTAGTAGCCAGTTATGAGGGCTTTATCCTCCACATCACCTTCTTCCTCAGTAGAAGGTTTTTTGTTTTTTTTTTTTTTAACAAAAGAAAGATATCAACACTAGTGGAGCAAAAAGACACCAGGGATGGCAGAGGTCAGATGTCTATGTGGACATCTCTCAGGTGTCTTGCTGTTTGCTGAATTCTTTATATTCTGTGCTCTGTCAGAGAGTGCTGAGTGAAGAGACGTGCTCTCCTGAACTAATCCTGACCAGCAGAGACGTGGTTGTGACTGTAGAAATGAATAAGCCATTAGGAGAGAGTGATCCATTTCCTCTGAGTCTGTGATGACATGTCAGTCATGGGCATGAGGCTTTAGGGAGAGAGATTCTGAAAGGAGATATGAGCACATGGACCAAAAAAATTTTTTAATTAAAAAATTAACGAAAGAAAAAAGAAATTCAATAGAAAAAGGAAGGGAAATTCAAGAAAAAAAGACATACTCTAAAAAAAAAATTAAACTCTGTCCACAAAGTAGAATAATTTGGGGGTTGGGTGGGTAAGAAAAGGGAAACCCTCTGAAGAACTCAGTCTAAGAAAAAACTCACGGACCTACATGGTAGCTTTCTGACCATCCATGAGCACACATACAAATTAGCTAAACTTTGGGATATGGCACAGTTAGAAAGAAATGTCTATTTTTTTAAGCTATGATTGGGGCAAAAGAAAGATGAAAATGTGAGTTGGACCAATGCTTAGAGAAGACAGTGTAACATGAAGAAGGTGAAGTAGAAAGATAACTCTTATGATTTTGAAACTGGGAGAAGAAACTGGGAGAAAATTTAGAGGATAAGACTGTCAGTGCCTTTAAAAGAATTTTCCCATGCTTAAGTGCATTACACCATATAGTCCTGAGAGGTATGGTCACTACAGAACGAACTATGTAATCTTGCTCACTTCATGGGCAATTCAAACCACACTTCAGGGAACTCCCTGGTGGTCCAGTGGCCAGGACTCCACACTTTCACTCTTGACAGCCCAGGTTCAATGCCTAGTTAAGGAACTAAGATCACACAAGCCGCAGGTCACAGCCAAAAAAGAGAACAAAAGGCTTTAGCACGCCGGCAGAACCCATGTATGTCCCTGCTGAAAGGTTTTGCCTCCGTCCACAGATGTGAACTATGAGCAACTCAGACCAGAGGGCTAAAATTTGCTGCCCCTGGTCAGAGCTGGTCATACTGAACAGAGGGGCACTTATCCATTGACAGCTAGATCCATGCCTTGTTGCCAGACTCAAAGAGATGAGCACCAGCGACAGATGTAACCTGTCACCAAGGGAAAGTCTAGTTGTTTGTAAGCACCTGAGGTCCACCTGACTTTGCAGTGTTGTGGCTGGGGTGCCCTTCTTTAAGTTAAATCTGTGAAATTGCAGAAACTCAGAGGAAGCTTTTGAGATGAAAAATGAGACCAGAGTCTATGTTCACAGCTAGAAACAAGGAAGTCAGAAGAAAGAAGAAGAAGGGAGTCACTCCTGAGCCTTCTTGGTCCCTGTCCTCTTCCAGTTTTTCAGTTGATCCCGTGTGTCATGAGGTTTCTTTTTCTCTTTCCTAGGGTAAGAGCCATTCACAAACACTAGTCTTTTCCCCATGGGTCAGTCTGAGTGTGTATCTACAACCAAGAGCATGAGGCAGAAAAGGGAACATAGGAGGATGCCAGAGGTCTGAAGGGAAAATGTCTTAACTTCCAAAATGTGGGAAAGATTTATTTTGGAATCTCACAGATGAGTAAGATGGATGGTAATTTGGGGGAGGATTCTACATTGGTCCCTGAACATAAGTTGTCAGTATGAAGCAAAGATATAATAAATGATCACTGCTTCCCTATGCAAAGGTCAGGCTAAATAGCATGAATTTCTCTTGGTGACATGGTCACTGAAGTGATCAACTTGGGAGTTCCATGGAAACTCCCTCGTGTAGCCTTGAGAGTGATAATTCTGAAACAGAACACACGCGGAGTGTGTGTGGTGTTGTGGCTTGGGGCATTGGCCTGGAGCCACAGTGCCTGGTGGAAAGCCCGGCTCTGATAATATAATCTATGTGACTATGGACAACCTGCCTTTGTCTCAGTTTCCTCACCTGTCAAATGAGATAACAACATTTCCTACATCACACTGTTGCTGCAAGAATTATCTAGTAAGTAATGCATTTGACAAATACAAGCTGTTATTATTACCAAGTTGTTTGAATGGTGCTTTCCCCAAAGTGTTCAATAACAGAAGCATTTTAACCCAAGAAACCTATCATTTTAGAATACTTGAAACAGGAAGCATCTTTCTGATATTCTATCAAATATTTTTTAAGAAGTCACAGGCCAATGAGTCTACATGCAAATAAATAATGCTCTAAAGACCAGAGGATTTAGAGGAATCATCATGAGATGAAATTCTGAGGCAAAATAGTCCAGTATACCTTACTAGAAATAATATCCTGTTTGGCTATGAAGTCATTGCCTTTCATGTAAAAATGACCTGGAGACCACAAGTGTTTAATATCATCTAACACCACGACGTGGCTAACAACAAGCCTATTCAACCTCAGCCTACAACACTAGAACACACAAACCAGATAATACGGCCCAACACCAAGTTAGTAGGAGAACTGAATCCAGTCCTGGACCACATTTGGAGAGACAGTGACATACCAGAGGGCACTAAGAGGAGGGGATCCCTTGGGAGCATCGCTCCTTGCTTATCACTGTCACCTTCTGTCCTAGGCCCTTCCCTCAGCTTCCAGGACACAAACACCTCTTGGTTTTCCTCCATCCTTGGCTCCCCACCCACAGGCTCCCAGAACCAGCACAGGCACTGGATTTCCTGTACATTTCTGTGCTGGTTTTTCCCAAATCCATTACTTTTGTTTGTATTTTCAACACTGATTTGAAAAATTTCTTCTTCCAGATACAGTCTCAGCCTCAAAAGAAAAATGAAAACACGAAACCAAGTAATAAAACACAAAAAAGAATCCTAAGATCGACTTCCTAAAACTGCAAGGGCAACACAGCCTTACTCCTTTAAGCAAATGACCCTTCCTCCCACTAAGTATTTTATTTCCAAATCTGAATCCTTTCATTTCACCCAGAGGACAAAGGAATAGAGGATGGATGTGTTTCCCAGTGGGATCTTGACCAACCCACACGTCTCAGCAAGGCTGGGCACAGTGTCCGACCAGCACCTAATCAAGTCCTTGCACAGTTTCAGTTCTGTTAATTGAAAATAACTCAATTCTGGCTGCAGTCACAGCCACTCACTTTGAACTTGGCTAAGTCACTTGAAAAAACCCTTGAACTAGACGTTATAAAATAATGGAAGCTAGGTTTCTATGTTTGTGGCTTTTCTCTCCATTAATGGTCATTTGTGCTTTTAGAATTTCCATCATAAACCAGCCATTGTAGCGATTGCTTTGGTCTTGCCCCTTGGCTTACAGAAATGGAAAACATCTCCTCCCTCTGGCAACAGTGTCATTCTTTGGAAGGCTTAGCTGAACTTCTGGTTCTCATTCTGTATTTTTGTGGCTTTCACCATCAATGTTGCACAAGATACATGGCCCGTCTGTAACATCATCTGTGGAGCGGCTCTGCTGTTGTTGGAACAAGTTTTCTAACACCTCCAAAAATTATCCGATAGGTCTTTTTGTTACCATTTCACCCTCAAGTAAGTCCAAAGAGGTGGAGTCTGGTCCCTGGAAAGGTTTCATCTCATTTGCTCCCACTCTTTCTGCCACAGCTGTCCTTAAAGCCCAGTTCAAAAACTTCCTGTTCGCCCTGTTCTCTGCATTGTGCTTTTATCAAATAAGGCACCCAGCAGATTGGTAAACATGCAATACTATGCACACCCATGAATTCTATTTTGGTATGTGCTTAAAGTGGTAGAATTGTAGTGAATGTGTAGAGATTACACAAAAAGGCCAGTTTGGAATTCAGTTCTTTCTTATAGCTTATCTTTCAGCTGATGCTAAAATATGGCTGTGATGTTCAGTTTAACCTGAACTTACTGAACTCCCATAAGACCCCAATTCTATAATCAGGGCCTGGGTTACAAAGTTAGCTGGAGACAGTTCTCACCTTCAAAAAGCTTACAGTCCAGTAGGGCATGTGGGCACAATCACACATGGTAAAAATATGATATGACAAACTGCTGTGTCTGTGGTATGAACAAGTGACTGTGAAAGAAAATTGTATTTTCTCCTAAAGAATGAACAAAATCTCACCATGTGAAAAAAAGATGATGATCACTTCAGGTAAATGGAATGAGACAAATATGCCATTGTCAAGCTTATAAAGACCACCTAAGCACTAGATCACAAAAGTAAAGTGAAGTGAAAATCACTGAGTCATGTCTTTGCAACCCAATGGACTGTAGCCTGCCAGGCTCCTCTGTCCACGGAATTCTCTAGGTAAGAATACTGGAGTGTGTAGCTGTTCCCTTCTCCAGGAGATCTTCCCAACCCAGGGATTGAACCCAGGTCTCCCATACCACAGGTGGATTCTTTACCATCCGAGCCACCAGGGAATCCTAAGAATAATGGAGTGGATAGCCTATCCCTTCTCCAGCAAATCTTCCTGACCCAGGAATCAAACTAGGGTCTCCTGCATTGCAGGTAGATTCTTTACCAGCTGAGCTACCAGCGAAGCCCACAGATCAAGGAAAGGGGATTTTAAAATCTCTGTCAAGTTTGTGCTTTTTTAATGTTTGTTTCATGTTGTCTCATGTTTTCTTTGACTACTAGTAAATATAACTTTCTGATGGGTAAACACCATGGTTATTAATTCTCTAATACTGAGTTTTTCTAAATACAAAGCAAGATTTTTTTTAACCCCCAAAAATATCTTTCAAAGGCAAGGAATCCATATATTAATATCTAGCACCTCACAAAGTCTCTCAAAGTATAGGAAGCTTTCTCTGCTTTGCTTTGAAAAACAAAAGTGCTATTTGGAAAAGATATGATAATCTCAAATGACCTCCATCAATGCTAGCTTTTTTTTTTTTTTTTAAGAATTGCTTAAAAAGAGGGTTAAAACACTTTTACAAAGAAAAAGGCTTTTTCTGTGATTCCCCCCACCCCCCACCCCCACCTCCCCGGACTATGTCCTGAAAGTTACACACACTGGATGGTGAAAGTCTTTGCAAGCAAGACTTCCAAAAATCACTGTCCATCTTAAAGAGCACGACACTCAATTATTAAGTTGTGGATAGAAGGGATACAGGAAATGTCTTAATGTTATCAGAGTGGGGACTGGCCTCTTAGAAAAGATCTCTAGTGAAAACATTATATGTGGATTAGAAGTATCATACGCTAGCATGGAGATGGAGATAAAGATGATGTGTTAAGTGACTCAGAAGTGATTTTATTAATGATGAAAACTAGATGTCAAAATGTATGTAAACAGTCTGAGTAAAATTGTTCTATGAAAGTGGAAACTAACATTCCAAATTAATACAATGGCTTATAAAACATATAATTTTATATACGGTTATATAATTACATTAATAAAGTAAGATAAGTAGCCACCTAACTTTTCAATCTATACCTCCACAAAGTTGCATATTCAAATCAGTAAAAAAGCTTTGGTAAATAAAATATCTTATCATAAAAGTAGCAGATTACCTTCTATTTGGAGGTGCCTAATTTTCCAGCAACTTTCATTGCATAGCATTGTATATAGAAAGTTCAATAAATGCTACTTGTGGTCATTATTATAACAAATAGAAACTTCCATTTTACAAAGAGAAAAATTAACTGAAATGAACTCAGGTTTAAAAATAAAACACAAGAATCAAAATCATGATTCCCAGTATCAGCTTAATTAGGTATTAAAGTAAAGATATTTAAATACTTTCTGATCTCTCTTTATAAATAAGAACAAACAAAAAATAACCAACAAAAACCAGAAGTTGTTCTTGTACTTGTGCATTATTTAGGTAAGATGAGGTTACTCAGTCCAGAAGTTACATTGAAACCCTAAAACACAGATAGTTACTTGTGTATATAATTTAATGGATTAAATACCCTTATTATTAAGATGATGCAATGAAATAGATATGAAACACATCTGTTCAAATACCATGTATATAGTCAGCGTATTACAGATATATAGGACATGATGAATGGTTTGGTTCTGCAAAGCATGGTAACTTACCTTGGCTTGCTAACTTGAACAGAAAATGCAGTGATTATTTAGCTTCAGAATACATACCTCTAAATAGTCAGTGGAGCAGTTTGTGTAATATTCCAATTCAAATGCTAAAAATGTATAATTCACAGTGTTTCCAGTTGTTGCTTGGATGGTCCAGTTGCAACGCTGGTTGACAGGATAGGGATTTGGATAATGTATACTCTCTAAGATGCCATAGGTTTGATTCACAATCACCACGTTATCACATGCTGCGAAAAATAACAATGACTGTTAACCACTATCATACGTATCATAATTGCCCCCAAGATGTGTGTGATTTTTCTATAGGAAAGCATCTATGTTAAAAAGAAACATATATATGTGTGTACACAAACACACACACACTCATACACATAAATGCATACATACACAGGTAGTTGGTGCAGCATTTTTATATGGAAATGGTCTCCATTTAGAACAAATGTGAAATAATATTTAAATGAATTCTTAAACTTTAAAGTGTCATGAAAATTGCCTGTGTTAAAATTGGCATCATGTTCCTGTGAATTGGTGCAGAGCAGAATAGCGTAGCCTGACTCACACATCAGTCTAATTTGTTTGTTTAGAAAAGTGTAGTAAACATTTTATGCTTCTATTTTTCTAACTTTAGCATTTGGAAGAGATAGAAATCTTGACCTTTAAATTCAACAGTTTAGAAACACAAAGTTCTATGTGAGTGCTAAAAATGATTAACAACATGGCTTTGTTCAACATTCAAAAGTCAGCATGAAATTCATAATAAAGACTCTTTTATTCCTCTAGTTAGTCATCAGGAAGATTCAATTGAATAGAAGCAATGTAAAAGATTTGAAGAAGAAACGAAAACATTAAATTTTGGAGAAAAAGTCTTCAATCCGATGGTGGCATTTTCTTTAGCTGAGTTTTCAACACAACCATACGAGGCACTTCTATGTATGGCTAATCTTGGGAGCCACTGCCAAATTCCACCAAACTTAATGACTTGAATGAGGCCTAGGCATGCCTTTTCTCCAGTCTTTTTCATACTGTATGATGTGTAATAAGAGAGAATGGGAAAATAAATATATTGAAAAATTGTCTCTAAAAAATGTGATTTGTAGATGCATTTCTCCTACATTGCTTCTTGACAGGTGACTGGGACACCATTTGTAAGTCATTGAGGTCTACAGTTTCCCTCAATAAAATTTAACTACCTTTGAGACAGATGACAAAAACAAAAGGGTTGGATAACTACATATAATGGAATAATGTCCCAATTAGAAGACTGCCATGTTTAATTCAAATGAAAACCCATTAACTGCTAACCAGTTGCACCAGTCTTTAAATTGTGACTATCTAAATTGTGACTGTCTCAGCAAATTCTTCTTCCAGGTTTCTGAACTTACCACATGTGTTAATTACATGACATTATACCCAATGTGTAAGCATTTCTCCATCAAATAGAGTTAAATTTTTTCATAAGGAGCTAAGATTTATTCATTTGCTCACACTAATAGGTTACACTTCTTTCAATTTGCTTCATTCAAGAGACTGAAGAGAAGGTAGTTCCGGTTCTGGCGTGTGGAGTTCTCGTTGCTGGTGGTCAGTTGGTGGGCAGTGACTGAGCCAAGATGCTGCGGAATCTTCTGGCTCTCCATCAGATTGCTAAGAGGACCATAAGTACTGCTTCACACAGGCAGTTTGGAAATGAGGTTCCAGAGAAACAAAAGCTATTTCAGGAGGATAATGGAATTCCAGTGCATCTAAAGGGTGGGATAGCTGATGCCCTCCTGTATAGAGCGACCATGATTCTTACAGTTGGTGGGACGGCATATGCCATGTATGAACTGGCTGTGGCTTCATTTCCCAAGAAGCAGGATTGACTTCAGTTTATCCTCCCGGCCATCAGTTGGTTTAATTCCATTCATCTCTCTGTGGACCAGTAATCTGATACATAACTGAGTTCTTTGGGGATCAATATTTATTGACTTGTACTAGCTGCCACCAATAAAGCAGTCTTTAACATGAAAAAAAAAAGAGAGAGAGACTGAAGACCCACTACGGTCACTAAGCAACCAGTATACACACTTACTCTGCTGGTATTTAACCAGGAAGCCACCTCCTTGCTGGCCTTCATCTGTTCTCAGTTTTAAAGACATGCTGTCTCCACTGGAACGGATGACAGGTGGTATCTTATTTCCACAAAGCTGAGTTAGCAGATGAGAGCTGGTACTTGATCCATCATATACCTTTAAGAAAACATTTTATTGTTTGTTTGCTTGTTTGTTTTTTGGTCATGCCACAGGCATGCAAGATCTTAGCTCCCTGACCAGGGATCAAACTTGTGCCCCCTGCAATGGAAGTGCAGAGTCTTAATCACTACACCACCAAGGAAGTTCCAAGAAAATATTTTAAATGTCAGATGATTATGGCTGTAAACATTATCTAAATGACTCTGCAATTCTTGAGAAGTGGGGAAGAAATACAAAATGATACAACAAAAGAAGATCCCTGAATCAAAATATCTTGTAAAATTGTATTTAAATGTCTATAAACTTGAGCTATGTACTCAAGCTGTGGCTATGTATAGGAGTAAGGGAGAGAACCTAGCCTGATTGAAAATAAAGGATTATTACATGTTTTTGAGACCATAGCTATTATCAGTAGTCTTCCTTGCTTTTTTATTTCATAGTTTATCATTTTAACACATTTTTTATTTAGATGGTTATTTAATGGAGACAGTGACTTACTGGTAGTGTAAATAGCCCTACTTTATTGACTTCAGTTTTCTTTAATTCAACCTCTGATACAGTCCTCTAGATTGTTAGTTTTCAATACACATATAGAAATCATGTAGATAATAACTACGATAAATCTCATAACCCCTTTCAGGAGATTTTTAACCATATCTTAACAGTCTATATTCAATATATTTTAAAGACTTAGTGTATCAAGTCATTCATTAACATATGCTATACTTAGAAAGGTATTTTCATCAAATTTTCTTTTAATATTTTATTTTGTTTAAATTTTTAATGTGGATATTGTTTAAATGTTCCCTTTTCCTGAATCTCAGAAATAAAAATGTGATGCATCAATGTGTACCATACAAGATGGGAGCAGTGAAAGCGACAAGTGAAAATTCATACATACAGCCAGATAGTCTTGACTACAGTCTGGATGATACTCCAAATGGAAGTCTTCAAACTCCAGCAGGAACGGGCTGCCGTGGCTGGCCTTGAGCCGCCAGAAGCACTCGGAGCTGTGGTAGTAGGGCATTGGGTAGTTGGGGGACGTGAACGTGCCGGTGGACGTGGTGAGATTGCCCCCGCAGCCTGCGGGAGAAAGACGGGATCACACACAGTCTTTTCTCTCTGTAAAACTGAATTCTCTTGTCTGTATCAAACTGGTGCTACCGTCACTCCCCTTAAAAGCCAAGTTGCAAAACAACCCTGCACCACCAAAGACTAGTTGGCCTAAAATTTCAATTCACATCAATGTACTTTCCTTTTCCCAACCAAGATGACCAGCTTGATGAAGTATACCAGGGAATATGACATTTTCCCTTACTATGTCCTTCGAAAATAAAAACAAAAACAAAACAGCTAAGGTTAATTCAGAAATATTCACAATGTTGAAGTTTATGACAAATAGCACTGACAAAATACAGCTAGGAAAAAAAAAAAAAAAACAGGTGAGAGAACAGTAATCCAAAAATGAAAAATCCAATCAGACTGGACTCCCCAGTAAAGGACACGTCTCGGCCATTTACCTGTTAAGGACCCATCCCAGTAAACCGAGAATCCAGGCCCAGAGCCAAAGAAGTCACTCTTAAATTTTAACCATAACTTGTTACTATGGGAGATGATTCTTGGAGGTGAATTTGAGCCACAGTATTGCCCCAGGAGTGGTGAATTTTCATAGCCTCCATTCCTGTGACAAAATATAGGTATGATCATTTATTAGGTTGTTAGGTTATAACATAAAAATTTAACACTAATGAACTTTGAGATAAAAAACAGATCCATTTGTTAGTCAACCTCTCTCAAAAATATTCTAATAACAATTGCAAGTTTTCAGTTTTTCACTTTATTAAATAGCATGTGAATAGCAATATAGAATCACCATCATTTATTGTTGACATGATATTTTATATAACCAATTACATATGGAGAAAAAGTACTTAATCTTCTCCCTTTCAAATAAAGCATCTGGCAAATGCGTCATAGAACAAAAGATAAAGAAACAAAAATTATTAACAATATAAACAAATGTGGCTTAATTTTACAGAGAAACTTGAATGTTTTTCTAACTTGAAAGTTTTCACAATGTAATATATTTGACATAGTTATGCATAGTTTTAAAAATACTTCCTTCCTTAAGAATTTTTGGGGTCTTAAATCTAGTTTACTATCTATAGTTTATAATCTGTATTTTCCAAGCCTAAAAAAAGATTAATTCACCAATGATTGCTGATAATTAAGAAAATCATCTTATTTTAGCATTATATGGCGGTGGTGCTCAATCGCTAAGTCACGTCTGACTCTTTGCAGCCCCATGAACTGCAGCATGCCGGGCTCCCCTGTCCTTCACTATGTCTGCTCAAACTCATGTGCACTGAGATGCAGATGCCATTCAAACATCTCATCCTCTGTCACCTCCTTTTCCTCCTGCCGTCAATCTTTCCCAGAATCAGAGAATCGTGATTTATTGTTTAAGTAGCTTACTTTACATCAGAGAACTAAATTTATTATAAAATAGTATAAGATTCTAGCCTTTTGAAATGCCAAATAAAAACTTTAACACAGATGTGCAACAAATTATTAGTCCAATTTAACTCAATGCAACGATCTGGAAATCCCATGGACACAGAAGCTTGGTAGGCTATAGTCCATGGGGTCGCAAAAGAGTCGAACATGACTTAGCAAGTAAAACAACTAGAACGATCTGGGGAGATATTAATAGATACCTTAACTCACCTTTACTGAAAATATAACTTAAAAACCCATTCTTTCAAAGCACTAAAGAATTAAAGAAAAAAGCCTTGCACTGAAATTCACAAGCTTTCTGTTTTCCTATTGTTGAGTCAGGTTCCAAATTACAAACTTTATATCTTGTAAGAAAGAGCACAAAAAGGAACTTCACAGAAAATTTTCTATATTTTTTTCTCATCCTTTTTAAGAAAAATTAAAAGTGAAAATAAATAAGAGAAAACAAGATTATGATGAGATAAAAGTGCTTACCTGATTTCAACATAATCTGCTACACATGTACTACCAATGGCCTCCTCCAAGGAGAAGTTTGTGAAGTGTAATGCAATCTGTTGGCCGCTTTCCACTGTGATCCTATAAACGCATTCCAAGTTGTTGGGGTAAAAACGGGGGAAGTTTGGAGAAGTGAAAGTCCCAGATTCTTCTGTATAGTCCTTCAAGCATGCTGTAAAAAGAAGCAGATCCCAAGAGGAAAAGTAATTTACAAGACAATACATTTACAAAACATTTAGTTATATACACTTCATTAATTTATGCTAATATATTTGATTTTCAATATGCCATTCTGGGATGTTCAAAGAGTGACTTCCTTTCAAAACAAAGTTTTCAAAATCTCAAAGGCAAAATCAATTACTAATAGTAAACCTCAGCTATATGGTGGAAGTAGTTACATATAATCATAACTTTTTGGTTCTTAGAAGTACTTTAATTTTTTCTAATCTGTGCAAATTATCATAAACATTAAAAACAAGTCTTACCTACAGAAATCACAGGGGAAGGCTTAGTGATAATTCAGTTCTCTCAAACTTTCTTTCAAAATGGTTTTTGTCAAAGCATGCATTTATGAGAAATGACAAAGCTGGTACTCAGCCACATGGGGATGAATAGGAGATGAGACCCAGGTATGGGAATGACCTTGAATCAATGCCCAGTTCAGATACCAGCAAGCTGTACAACCTTAGGCAAGTTGCTTCACCATTCTGAGCCTTATCTTGAAAATGGAGATGTAACTATTTTGAGTATACACCCAAGGGTCAGAGATAATACAATTAAAGGACTTGAACATGGTATTGTTCATGCTTTATTGACTATGCCAAAGCCTTTGACTATGTGGGTCACAATAAACTGTGGAAAATTCTTAAAGAGATAGGAATACGAGACCACCTGACCTACCTGCTGAGAAATCTGTATGCAGATCAAGAAGCAACAGTTAGAACTGGACATGGAACAACAGACTGGTTCCAAATAGGAAAAGGAGTACATCAAGACTGTATATTGTCACCCTGCTTATTTAACTTATATGCAGAGTACATCATGAGAAACGCTGGGTTGGAGGAAGCACAAGCTGGAATCAAGCTTGCCGGGAGAAATATCAATAACCTCAGATATGCAGATGATACCACCCTTATGACAGAAAGTGAAGAACTAAAGAGCCTCTTGGTGAAAGTTAGAGAAGAGTGAAAAAGTTGGCTTAAAGCTCAACATTCAGAAAACGAAGATCATG
Source organism: Muntiacus reevesi (assembly GCF_963930625.1). NCBI lineage: Eukaryota > Metazoa > Chordata > Mammalia > Artiodactyla > Cervidae > Muntiacus > Muntiacus reevesi. The sequence continues at coordinate 30,754,811 of NC_089250.1, forward strand.
GCATCTGGTCCCATCACTTCATGGCAAATAGATAGGGAAACAGTGAGAGTTTATTTTGGGGGGCTCCAAAATCACTGCAGATGGTGACTACAGCCATGAAATTAAAAGATGGTTGCTCCTTGGAAGAAAAGTTATGACCAACCTAGACAGCATATTAAAAAGCAGAGATGTTACTTTGCCAGCAAAGGCCCATTTAGCCAAGGCTATAGTTTTTCCAGTGGTCATGTATGGATGTGAGAGTCGGACTCTAAAGAAAGCTGAGCACTGAAGAATTGATCCTTTTGAACTGTGGTGTCGGAGAAAACTCTTGAGAGTCCCTTGGACTGCAAGGAGATCCAACCAGTCCATCCTAAAGGAGATTAGTCCTGAGTGTTCATTGGAAGGACTGATGTTGAAGCTGAAACTCCAATACTTTGGCCACCTGATGTGAAGAACTGACTCATTTGGAAAGACCCTGATGCTGGGAAAGATTGAAGGCAGGAGAAGAAGGGGATGACAGAGGATGAGATGGTTGGATGGCATCACTGACTCAATGGACATGTGTCTGAGTAGACTCTGGGAGTTGGTGATGGACAGGGAGGCCTGGCATGCTGCAGTCCATGGATTCGCAAAGAGTCAGACATGACTGAGCGACAACTGAACTGAACTGAACGTAGTATGTGCTCAGTAAATGATAGTGATCATGACTACACTCTAAAATGGAACAGAGAAGTGTAAGAAAGGCAGAGCATAAATACGAGGAATAAATGAGATCATTCATATAAACCTTTTAGATAGGATAATTTTATTTCCTAAATAACTACTAACTTTTCTACTTTACCACTTTCAATTTGATCTATTCATCTCTTCATGCTCTCTAGTCACTGACCAACCCACTGAATCTCCTATGCCCCCCAAGTCTGAGGTATTTCCGAAAGAAAATCTGGTTTCAATGTATTTTCAACTGTATCTGGTAATAACATAAATCTAGGATCCCAGAGTAGACACAAGTCCCTGATGGGCAGGTTTTGGAGGAGAATAAACTATTACACTTTATAATGAATAAAAAAAGAAAATGAGGGTAGTTAGGTGTGCTGTTTTCCCAAGTTGCTGCTGTATAACCATACCCAGAAAAGGAAAAAGGAATCACTGGCACAGAAATACACAGAAAACATTACGGGTTCTCCTATCATGTACAGCCCTCAGAATAACAGGCATTTACCACATAGTTCATTTACCACATAGTACCATGGACTTCCCTGTAGCTCAAATGGTAAAGAACCTGCCTGCAATGCAGGAGACCAGGGTTTGATCCCTGGGTTGGGAAGTTCCTCTGGAGAAGGGAATGGCAACCCACTCCAGTATTCTTGCCTGGAGAATTCCATGGACAGAGAAGCCTGGCGGGCTACAGTTCATGGGGTCATGAAGAGTTGGACACAACTGAGCGACTAACATATATACCACATAGTTGGTTATTTGATTTTAAACAGCAAGTAATCAAGACTTAATTTACTTCAGGGATGAATGTTACATACTTTTCTATAGTCTGCCAAGATGTCTCTTCAAGGGCCAAAGAATAATGAAAAGAAGAAAAGGAAGGAAGGTCCAAAGAAAGGGAGGGAGGGAAAAGGGGAAGGAGGAGGGAAGAAGGGAAGGAGGACGGAAAAGGCAGAGATAAAGCAGGGGAAAGCAGGAGCAGGGCTGTGTGTGAAGAGGTGGTATATTAAGTATTCCAGATCCAGTAAGGAGTATGACTAAGATGAAAGTTCATGGACCAAATGAACATTAAATACAGGCTGTGAAATAGTCTCCTTGAGTTGATGAACTTACAGACTGACCACAGACTCACTGACCACACCACATTCAGATAGCTTTAAGAATTTAATTCAGAATTCATATTGCTAGGGCTTGAGAAAACACAAAAAGAGATATCATTAAAAAGCCAAATAAGGACATAAAATGGAGTACTAAAAATATTCTGTAAACCAAAGAGAAGACAGGAAAGTAGCAACAGAAGAAGGGCATCCATGAAAAACTCAAACTTAATATCATACTTGGGTAGTAAAGGACTAAGTGCTTTCCTGTCAAAATAAAGAGCAAGGCCAGTAGGTCCAATCTCACTCTTCCTGTTCAATGTTACAGAAGGTCCCAGTTATGGCAAAAGGCAAAGAGAGAGAGACAGACAAACAGATAATGAAAAGGAAAAAATAAAACTGTCCCTACCGATATGATCAATTGCCTATAAAATTGCCTTAGTAAAATACACTAAGAAATCTAGTAAAAGATACTGGAACTAATAACTGAGTTTAATAAGGTTATAGGATACAAGATAATTATTCAAAAATCAATTTAATTTTCAGATACTATTCAAATAACTGGAAAATAAAATTTTAAATACCATTTCCAACTGCATAAAAAGTATAAAGCACTTGACACAAAATTTAATGGGAAGAAACAAAAATTCTACTGTGAAAACTTTAAAAAATAGCTGAAATATTTCAAAAGATTTGAATAGAGAAGTAAATGTGATAATGGATTGGAAGACTCATTGTAAGATGTCCTTTGCCCTAAGATTCATCTATATAGTCAAGCCAATCTTAATCAAATTTCCAAGAAGTTTGTATTTTTATTTGTTTTTTTTTTTTTTTGCTTCAGTTCAAATTGAAAAGATGATTCTAAAATTGTATATGGAAGTATAAAAAGCCTAGGATAACCAAAACAATTTTGAAAAATCTGGATGATTTACACTTCCCGATCTTAAGATAAACTATACAACTACATAATATTAAGTAATAGAGTCTATTGTCATAGGGAAAGATACATGGGAAAGATACATAGATAAATGGAATAGGACAGCCATTCCAGAAGCTGACACAAAGATACAGGGGCAATTAGTTTTCAACAACAAAGAAAATTCAGTGCAAAAAGGACATTCTTTTCAACAAATAGTGCTTGAATGATTAAATATCATTTGCTAAGCAAACAAACAAACTTGAATACATAATTCACATTACATAGGAAAATTAACTCAAAATGGATCATAAACATAAATGTAAAAGCCTCACCAAAAAACTTGCAGAATAATGCACAGAAAATCCTCACAACTTTAGTAGACATAGATTTCTTAAACAACATAAAAAAAGAAAGAAAGAAAGAAACACTAGCCATGAAGGGAAAAAAGGACATATTAGGCTATTGCTCTTCAAACAATACCATTAAGAAACAGAGAAAGGGCCAGCTGCACACAGTGGGAGATGATATGTACCATACATTTATCTGACAAAAGACATAATTGTATGTGGAATACATACCACATGACAATAGTAAACAAAAATGAACAAGATGATTTCAATGGACGCTTCATAAAAGAAATATATGAATTGTCAATAAGCATGTAAAAAAGTACTCAGTCCTACAAGTCATCAGAGACATGTAAATTAAAATAATAATGAGGCACAATATTGGTGGCTAAAATGAAAAGATTGGCAATACCAAGGATCAACAGAAATGTGGAGAAAGTAAAATTCTCTTTCATTGCAGATGGGAACATAAAATGATATAACCACTTAGGAAAAATAGCTGGCAATTTCTCATAAAATTAAACGCAGTATTACTATAAGGCCTAGAGATTCTACCCTTAGAATTTACCCAAGAGAACTGATAACCTAAGTCCACAAAAAACTTATACATCAATTTCACAGCAGCTTTTTTCATAATAGCTAAAAACCAGAAACAATCCAACTATCCAAAAACAAGTGAATGAATACCAAATTATGATACATCCATTACAATAGAAGGCTATTCAGCAATGAGAAGAACTACTTATAAACAGGATGACATGAACAAATTTCAGAAGCATTATGCTTTATGTAAGAAGCCAGACATAAAAGAATGCACTGTGTGTTCCCATTCATATTTGTCCTTTGAATAAGCAAAATGAATACACAGTGATAAGCACAAGGTCTGCAGTTGTTGAGATGGAAGATGGGGAAGCCCCTATAAAGAGACACTGGGACACCTTCTGAGATGATAAATGTGTTCTATATCTTGCATGGAGTGGTTATGATATGGGTATGACACATTTGCTAAAACTATGGATGAATTTTACTACATGAAACTATAAAATAAAAGTCTATGGGTTATTAAAAGGGTGAAAGTTCTGTTCAAAGCCAAGTTGAGTTCTCTGAAGGAAATCCAATAAACAATTCAGATATCTAACATTTAATAGATAAAGTTAAAACAGAGAAACAAAAATATTTTGAAGGTACACCTTCTATAAATATTAAATGATAGAATATTTAATATTAACATTTTTAGTTTTATGAGATTCATATCTGTAATTTAACAGAGAGAAAAACAATGGTTCTCTAAACTTATCTGTTTCTTAAAAGGTTAGTAAGTGCTTTTACCTAACACTGAAACATGTACAATGTTCATATGACAGTGTAAACTGCTCTTTGTAAAATAATATTGATATCGAGAAGTATGAGTAGGCTTATGTTTATAGGCAATGTAATGAGAATATGCTAGGCTTTCGCTTCCTACTCTGCTTTGCAATAAACCACAAATAATTAAAGTTAAATATATTCCCATAAAAGGATATTCACATATTGCCATGGTGTTTCTTATATCAACACAATATCCAAACATGAAAAATGCCTTTTATTTATATCTCATGTACCCAAAGGGAAACTTATACCCAAGGCAGTTTGCCTTTTATTATGGTCTAACAATGTTGACAAACTGATGAAGAAGAAAACTAGATTTCTTCCATCTAATATATTTAACTGAAGTAGCAGTGAAAAAGCACATCTCTGAAGATCAAAGACAGCTATTAGTAGGCCTCTCACATCTTTCTTTCTGATCAACTTCAAAAAAAAAAAAGTAAAGGAAGAAAAGAGAAAGTATATAAAAGTCTTCCATGGATGACCATAAAATCACAAAATCATATTTTTATAAAAGTGACAATGTAGGTCTGCCTCTACTAAGCACTTTTAAATAAGTTTTAGTAACATAGCATTCTGTTTATTATCAAAGGGGAAATTAAAAACATGGGTAATTCTCCAACTCAAAAAGCAATGATGATATCATTGCATATGACTTGGGTGACAGGACTAGGATAAACTGATCCTGTGGCTAGAAGAGTGTCTCTCCTAGAGAGACCCTAGATTATGAGTAGCTGTTTTACCACCTCCCTGCTTTGTCTTGTGAGATAACTAATGTGATTTTGCTGTTTAGTTGCTCAGTCGTGTCTGACTCTTTGCAACCCCATGGACTGTAGCACACCAGGCTTCCCTGTCCTTCACCATCTCCTGGAGTTTGCTCAAACTCATGTCCACTGAGTCAGTGATGCCATTCAACCATCTCATTCTCTGTCATCCCCCTCTGCCTTCAATCTTTCCCAGCATCAGGGTCTTTTTCTAATCAGTGAGCCCTTTGCATCAGGTGGTCAAAGTATTGGAGCTTCAGCTTCAGCATCAGTTCTTCTAATGAATATTCAGGATTGATTTCCTTTAGGATTGACTGGTTGGATCTCCTTGCAGTCCAAGGGACTGTCAAGAGTCTTCTCCAGAACCACAGATAAAACTTATGTGATTAGCCAGTCACATTCGTGAGCAACCTTACAGGCAGAGCTTTCTGAAATCATTTACAAAACTTCTGGATCTGCATGAATCCCTATGACTTCAGATTTTCTAATTAACCCTGGGACTGTCATCTGCTTCTACTGGCATATTTGGTTTAACAATCCTCAAAATGAAGACCTGAGAGAAGATAAAATTACAACTTTCATTTCTCCACTAGGAAAGAAGTCTCCCTAACCCAAATCTACATTCACCTACAATTTTCTGCTAGGTGATCACAGTAATAACTTCTTTCCCCATGTAGATGACCAATTCTAATGAATATGGATACAAGCTGAATCACTAAAGCAGCTATTGTAAAATTGTATTTGAATATCAGTAATTCTATTTTAAATCTGGCACAGTCATGGCCCTTTAGAGCAATTATGAACTTTTCACAGAAAATGTCTCATTTTATCTTCCCCAACTATATGAAACAGTCAGACACTCTAACGTTCATTTCTTAGAGATGAAGGTACAGATGAAGGAGCTGAGGCTCCGGGAGGTTAAGCTCTGAAAATCACTTTGTTCAAAGCAAAGATAAAATTCACATCTAAGTCCTTCCTTTCCAAATCCTGTGTTCTTTAAAGTCTCTGGTTTCTTTAAGCATTGACTGTCAATTTAGAAATGAAGAGAGGACTTCCTTAGTGGTCCAGTGATTAGGACTTCACCTTCCAAAGCAGAAGGTGGAGATTCTATTCCTGGGCTGGAAGCTAAGACACCACATGCTTCAAGGCCAAAAACCCAAAACATAAAAAAACAGAAGCAGTACTATAACAAATTCAATAAAGACTTCTAAAAATAATGGAAATGAAGGTGAGTAGGAAACTAAGAATATCACAATTAAACATCTTATTTAGCATTTTCATTCTAAGAACTAAGAAATATAATAAATTAAATAAGATAAATCAGGCTTCCCTGCTGGTCCAGTGGTTAAGACTCCACCTTGCAATGCAAGGGACACAGGTTCCATCCCTGGTCCAGGAAGATCCCACATGTGTGAGGCAACTAAGCCTGAGTACCATAACCACAGAGCTTGAAAGTTGCAACTACTGAGCCCACGTGCCACAACTACTGAAGCCTGTGTGCCTGGAGGCCATGCTCAGAAACAGGAGAAGCCACTGCAGTGAGAAGCCCACACACTCAACAAAGAGTAGTCCCTGCTCACTGCAACTAAAGAAAGCCCACATGCAGCAACAAAGACCCATCACAGCCAAAAAATAAAATGAATCTCAAAAGAAATAAAAATAAATAAGATAAATCTACTGAGCTGGAGAGTGGTAGGAAACCCATATATACAGCAAAAATATTAGAAAACATTGACCAATGAGAAAGTAAATCTTTAAAAGATCAATAAACTTACTAAAAACCTTTTACAGAGGGAAAATATCTGAATATCTCAAAGCAGAAAACACAGAAAGAATCAGAGAGGCTTATGACTTGCCCAAAGCTTTCCAAGTTAGCAGCAAGGTTGGGACCAGAATCAAGGCTCTGACTATACCTTCAGCTGTCCTTTCACCAAATCATAGAAAATACTTTCCATCAAGAGGAGTTACAGCCCAATCCACTATGAGATCTCAGTTGTAACTCTAGTAATTTATGTCCTAAGACATGACTTTCAGAATCTCTGATGAACTGCCATGTTTCATTAGAACCATCTGAATAGATTGCTAAAAACCTACCCTAGGCCTATATGACTCAGATTCCCTGGTGGCTCAGAGGGTAAAGAATCTGCCTGCAATGTAGGAGACCTTGGTTCGATCCCTGGGTTGGGAAGATTCCCTGGAGAAGGGCATGGCTACCCACTCCAGTAATCCTGCCAGGAGAATTCCATGGACAGAGGAGCCTGGTGGGCTACAGTCCATGGGATTGCAGTCGTACATGACTCTTTGCAATCGTACATAAGCAGCTAACATACACTCTGGTACCTGAACTTTTAATAGGAAAACCCTACCTCAAGTTTCCAATGAATGCTTGAGTTTGAGAACACTGCTCTACTGGACTGAAGTTTTAGAATAGAAACAGAACACTCTCTATTCATGCCTTCTAGAGAAATCCTTGTTTGCCCTTCTGTTAATCATTTCTTGACTTCTCACTCTTAGATGCCTCTTCTGTGCTCAACTCCAGGGTGATGGATGAAAAACAGCACTAAACACCTGCCCTCAAAGTGAATCAACTATGCATATACAAATATCTACCTTTTCTTGGATTCTTTTCCCATATGGATCATTACAGAGTATTGAGTAGAATTCCCTGTGCTATTGTCTATTTTATATTTAGTGTGTGTATATATGTCAATCTCAGTCTCCCATTTATTCCATACTTTTAACAAATGTAGGTAGCAATCTAATAAGATAATATCATGATCCACTAAGGAATCATGACTGTTTCAGTGTTTGAAAAACACTAGACTGGACATTATACAGCTTTCATCTAATGATAAAGTAGAAAGTGGGTCAGGTACATTTCTCTCTTCTTTCTTAAATCCTCTTAAAGTCCTGTTGGTAGGATCATATTTTTAATGTATATGCAGTAGATGTTAACAGAAAATAAAATTACAGTTTAAAAATTAAAGTTAACTAATCAATTATATTCTCTCAGAATTAAAATATTTTGTACTTTAAATTAGCAAGCATTTAAAATCCAGTTTCATAAATCAATTGCTAAGATATCCTTAAGGGTTTCTATCCACAAACATTTTCTTGTTAGTTCTTTGTCTCTCTTACCCCAGGCACATCTGGATGGAGGCAGAGACAGCGATGAGAGAAGGAGTCAAAGTAATGACCAGAAGTCAATCTCTTTTTGCGCAAGCACATACTTAGGGGCTGACATCACAGCCCCATGGTACGAACTACAGATGGGAAAGTAACTGGATTCAAGTCAGGAAATGTAACTTTTATCAGATGAAGACAGGAAAGACTTGAACAGAGAAACTCACAAGGGACTAAAAGCCAACAACCCAACACCATCATGATTGCGAATGCTCTAAAAATAACTTTTGCTAAAGCAATAAATAAGATGAAGACCACCAACTGAGCTTCCATTGACAATTCTCCCTGGTACTGTTGTACCCTGCAGACAACATCAAAAATAATGTGATAGTTGAAAAGAAAGCACCCAACCACCTTGCTGTTTCCAGGTGGAAAGCTCACTCAGACTCCAGCTGCCTGGACCCCCAGGTCAGTCTCTTGAGTTCAGCCCTTCCCTGCAGCGGGGACCCCTCAACAATTCATGAGAGCCAACCACACACACCCTCATCTATGGGAAACTGAGACAAGCTCCAAATGGTAAGATGAGGGGGCCATATAGCTTCCTGGATGCAATCATCAGGTTGTTCTTTAGAATGTTTGCCTGTGGGAGTCAGGCCGATGAAATCATCCAGCAAGAGGCAGGCACACAGCGACCAGCCAGGCTCAGTCAGGCTCAGCCAAGGGACAGAAAGCCAGCACTTCCTTGTCTGTGATTTCAGCCCTGTCTGGACGCTACAGTCAAGGTAGTGATTACCCCACAGGGAGGCCGACCAGAGTCTGCAGAGTTAACCACCCCAGGACGCCCTTCTCTTTCCTCACCTGTGTTTCCCTTTATCAGTTTCCTGTTCTGTCCAGCAGGCTTCTTCTCTTTTTCACTACTTTCTTATTTTATCTGTCTCTTATCTTTCTCAATTAAAATACATCATCCTCCCTGCCAGATTACCCCCATTGCACTATACTGCTTACAAACCAGTGTGATTTTTAGGAGAGCTGTGTTAGTCACTGCAGAGACATTGCGAGCTGTTACAAAGATTTCCATAATATTTTAGGAGGTCCCACCTGCATCGTTTGTTATCTAAGTTACAGCTAGTTTATTCATGCAGCAAATTAAACTTATGTTCACAGTTGATTAAAGGCAGAAGACATCCCAAAGATCATCAAATCCAATCCCTTAATTTTACAGATGAGAAGACTATGGGCCAGAGAGTTCAAGTGACTTGCTCCAAATCTGAATCTAATATTCAGCTGGGGTTTGGGCCAAATATATGAGGCAGATAAAACCACAGGAGTATGGAAAATTATGTGCATACTAGGATTTCTTGAGAAGCCAGTTTTGGTCAGCGGATGTTAAAAATCTGAATGAAGTCCAGTAAATATGTCAATCATATAATGTAACCTACTGGAACTGCCAGGGATTCAATTTCTCAGGTGCTGGAGCTATATAATAAGCTGCCTTGGGAGTGGGAACCACAGGAGAGAAAGGTGTATAGCTTCCTCACAGTTGGGATCCTGGAGAAATCTAAAGCCACGCTTCCAAAACAGAACCTGAACTACTAGAAGGCAGCCCAAAACGAAGAATCATGGTCAGACGCTCTGAGAAGAAACAAGTGAGAAATTGAGAGGGACTCCAAGTAGATTAATTTACCTTTTTTTTTTTTTTAAGGGAGTGGGGGCTTTAAAAGATGAGAGCCTGGGGTTTCTGGATGCAAGAGTGTCAGCAGGAGCACATATGGCACAAGGAAACGCTCTCAGTACTTTCTTAAGCAACGAAGGATTGCATGCTTCTGGGACAATTCAAAGGTGTGAAATGCTTGGGAAACTTAGTCACACACTCCCATATGGCATAACTGCACAGTATTTTGGTCCATGAGCTATCTTTCTAAATACTACACAAAAGGAAAGCCCAGACTCCCTAAAAAGGTATATATTCCAGTGGTAACATGAACCTAAGAAAAGACGTTTATTGTTGCTGTTTGGTCGCTAAGGCTTGTCCAAATCTTTATGACCCCGTGGACTATAGCCCGCCAGGCTTCTCTCTCCATGGGATTATCCAGGCAAGCACACAAGTGGGTTGCCATTTCCTCCTCCAGGGGGTCTTTCTGACCCAGGGATCGAACCCACATCTCCTGCATTGGCAGGCAGATTCTTTACTGCTGAGCCGCCAGGGAAGCCCTAAAACCCATAATCTCTGGGGCTGGCTAGGAACATCTCTGGTTTACCTATGACCTCAAAGATTCTGCTGGCAAATGGTGCTTGTTTCCTACATTGCATTGACAAAGAGCAAAGTAATGATGAGAATTAAGTAATAGAAAAATATAATAAAAGGAATAAATGCTGAAAAGTTTCAATTTCATTAGGTCAAATTTAGAAATGTATATCCCAACAAGAAAACTTTCATTTTCAGTCATAGAATTCCATGTAGTGTAGTGGTTTCTTACTGTTTTTGTCCTTTTTCTAACTTCTTAAATTTTTGGTCTCTTTGGTAACATTTAATTTTGATAGAAATTTAAATTCAACAGAAAAGTTGTTAGGAATAGTTCCCAAATTCCTTTCACTTAGATTTACTACATACGTATATTTTGCTCCCATTGCTTCATTATTCCTAAAAACATAAATATTTTCTTACAAAACCATAGTACAATTACCAAAATTAGAAGATTGAACATTGATAAAATACTCTTATCATTCAGATCAGTTCAGTTCAGTTCAGTTGCTCAGTCGTGTCCGACTCTTTGCCACCCCAGGAACTGCAGCACACCATGCCTCCCTGTCCATCACCAACTCCTGGAGTTTACTCAAACTCATGTCCATCGAGCCGGTGATGCCATCCAGCCATCTCACTTAAGTCACTACACTTTATTATAAAAGCATCTTTCTTTACATAGCACAAATTTTGGCATAAAGTATTCTCATGGTACTATTTTGTAAGAAAGTAAGTGAAACCAAGCATACAGTGCTATTTTCTTACCTGCTGATGCAGAAGTTGCTTCATAGTTTATTAGAAAGCCTTCATAAGCAAGGTCAGAGTCAGCCACAAATGTAAGCGTTAATGAATTGTCACTACTGGTAAGAGAGGGCGGGATGGATTTTCCACAATATCTATTTGGAACCAAGAAAGAACACAGATTTAAAAACTTTCAGGATGCTCAAAATGACATACCCCAAACTAGGATATGTTAAAAAAAAAAACAATAATAATATCCCATATTAACCTTAAAAAACAAATTTATTTCAAGCACAAAACATACACAAAGTTGCTAAAGATCATCCAAACTCACAGTTACTTCCTTTAGATGGTTTTATGTATGTGCCTAAGTGTGTGACATGTCATATAACAGAATTTTAATGAAATTAGAAATTCTGAGCTACAGTAGGTCACCATATAGCATATTAATGAACTTATTAATAGAAATATAATAAACATACAACAAAGGAAAATCATGTATTATAAACTCATAGCACAGACTCTAGAGTCAGCTCTATCCCTTAGAGGCTTTATGATTTTGGACAGATGTCTCAGTTTTCCCATCTATAAAATGGGGATGACTATATGACCTACTTCAAAGAGCTGTCCTGATAATTGTATGAGTTAATACACTGTATATAAGGAACTCAGAACAGTGTCTAGAATAGTTAGCCTTATACAGGTGAACTCTACTGTCTTTACATTGGTCCATGCAGAGGTAAGAGTCTGATTGCTAATCCATGTCAAATTTTTGCTGAAGAAAGCAATTTTTACTCAGAAAAACTATTCTAATAAGGCTAGAAGTAAAGTTGCAATAAAAGACATCATGTTGTGAGCTCTTATCTAGAAACACTTGAGAGAGAAGTGACTAGAAAATCAAAATCTCAATTCAAAGAACACTTGGTAAAAAGCAAAGGAGTGACAGGGGGAAAAATAGAAACCAAAATAAGATAAAGTATTAAACATGGGAAATGGATGAGTTAATTTCTGAGACAGAAAAAGGGGAAAAAATGGTGTATAATAGCATTTCAGTGTAAAAATGATTTAATATCTTAAAGCAAGGTAGATGAATTAATATTCTATATATCTCTCTTTTGAACAACAACAATAATAGTCTACATCACTCAGCAAAACATAGGCAATTTTCAGTGATTAAGAGTCAAGTACCAACCATAAAAAAGAAGGAATTTTAAAAATTTAAAGATTAAGACAAGGAAGAGCAAAAAAATGAAGAGGGAGAATAAAGTTAGGGGCAAAAATAAGTTTAAGGGAACAATGGGTAAGGAAAACATGTTTAAATGTTTAAAAATGAATGAGGAAAAAGACAATGAAATACAAAAGAAGGGGAAAAAGGGAATCAAGAGATATCTATGTCCAACAAAGATGTAATAACAGGGGTTAGATTTACATAATCTTTTTTCTGAAACAACTGAAAATCTGGACAAAATAGATAAACCAATGGTTCTCAAGACACTAGATATCCAGCAGTGAAAGACGATAACTCTTCAGAGACAGGAGACAAATGAATAAAAATGATCAAACTGTTTCCGAGTAATTTAACTGCATCCAAAAACAAAACCCAAGAATACTTAGAGTAATACATTAGCCTTTGGTACACAAACACAAAACTGAAAATGTCTGTCATCCTATCAAATATTGTGGTTCAGTTGCTAAGTCATGTCTGACTGTTTGCGACCCCGTGGACTGCAGCACTCCGGGCTGCTCAAATTCATGTGCATTGAGTCAGTGATGCCATTCAGCCATCTCATCCTCTGTTGCCCCCTTCTCCTCCTGCCCTCAATCTTTCCCAGCATCAAGATCTTTTCCAACGAATTGGTAATATCAAGTATTACCAACTATGAAAAGAAGGAGGAAAGTATAACCCATAATGAGAAGAAAAATTCATCAATCATAATATAGCAAAAAGGACTGAATCAGCAAAGACATCTATTTATAACTATATCCCACCAATTTAAGATGCTAGAAGGAAAAAATTAATAGGTAAAGTAGGGATGTGGAAGATACAAAAGATGGCCTCAGATGAATTTCCAGAAGTGAAAATTACAATGTCTGTGATGGAAAAATGTACTTGGTAGGATTAATAGCAGAATAGACACCATAGAAGAAAAGATTAGTGCACTTGAATACAGAGCAATAGATACTTTCCAAAATGAAATGCACACAGAACAAAGACAAATTCAAATGAACAGAGTATCAGTGAGCTGTGGGACAATATCAAATGACCTAAGATAGGTGCAACTAGAGTTCCAAGGGCAAAAGAGACTAAAAAACCTTTTCAAGAACTAACAGCCCAAATTTTTTCAGATTTCATTAAACTATTAACCCTCAGACTAAATGAACTCAACAAAATATGCTGACTGACAAAAGTCAGATGAAAAAATGAGTACATACAGAATGATTCTGCTTTTATACAATTTCAGATATGCAAACTAACTTACAGTGCTAGAAAGCAGTGTAATGATTTCCTGGGGTTGGGAAAGAGGGGCAGAAATGAGGACTTATAGAAGGTTTGAAAGCAGGAAGAAGGTGTGAGGGTAATGGATATGAGCATTATTTTGATTTTGGTGATGCCTTCATGGGTATATCCTCATGTCAAAAGGTAATTACTAATGCCCAAGGCTACAGTAGTGAATAATGATATAGAAAAGGTCACTGAGAAGTGTGTTGATCTCACTTATTTTTTATAACACAACATAGTGGATTTTAACATCTTTTACAGAAGCAGGAACACAAGAAAGCAGGAAACTTTCATGCTAAAAAGCAAAAAATAAAATATTCTCACCTCCCAAGAGATGTCTGAGAACCAGTGTCATAAACTTCTAGATAGTCCTTTGTGCAATTGTAATGAAACTCCAGATGAAATTCTCTGAATCTTAGATGAATCAGGTGACCAGGCTGGACTATGATATGCCAGGTACAACTGATGCCATGGGGGTAGATATTTGGATGGCCAGGACTTTGAATGCTTCCGGTTGACTCTGTAAGAACTTTTCCACACACTGTTGAAATAAAAATAATAATAATTATCCAAATTATTTTTAACTCTGATTAAAATTAGAACCAACAAGCTACCTGGAATTCCAAATAAAATAATCTGATCATAACCTCTTAAAAGGTCAAAAAGGAAAAATTTCCTTCTGTGCCACCTACGATAACCTAAATTTTTCTCTTATTAATAGGTATCAATAAACCACTGAGATGTGCTGATTAGGAAATATATATTTCCTTTGCCTTTAAAGTGTACTTTAAAATTTTACAGCATAGGTGACTATACACCTACAGTATAGATTAATTTTCTATATTAATATATTTCCATTGTTCACTTATTCTGATACAAGCCCCAAAGGCAAAGTAGAAGAATCACTTACCCAAAGTTGCACTGCTAAATTTAGCCATGAAACCATGGTTTTCTGTAGAAGAATTTTTCACAAATATGACATGAAGAGAATTGTACACGGATGTTATAAACGAAGGGATGTCTGTGCCACAATACTTTTCATTTTCAGTAGAACCCAAAATGGAACTGCTACCAATCTAAGTAAAAAAGATATGCTCAAATTTATTCTCCAAGATATTTATTTTGGAAACCTACTTCAAGAATAATTTTTTAATAAAATGTATTAATATAGTAAAAATCAATTTGAGAATATTTTAGTTGCCCTAAAAGAAACTCCATCCCCATCAGCAGCTGCTCCCCATACCCCTCAAGTCCCAGCCCCACAAAGCCATTATTCTGTTTTCTATTTCTATAGATTCCCTCTTCTGGACATTTCAAATAAATGGAATCATACAATATGCAGTCTTTTGTAACTAGCTCCTTTCACTTCACATAGTGTTTTCAAAGTTCATCCATGTTGTAGTGTGTATCATTACTGCATTTCTTTTAAATACCACATAATATTCCATTGCATGGATATATCACATTTTATTAATCCACATATCAATTGATGGACATTTAGGTTCTTTCTATTTTCTGGCTACTATGAATAATGGCTGTAGTCATTCAGGTACAACTTTTGTGTGAATGTATATTTTCATTTTCCTTCAATGTATATGTAGAAGTGGAATTGCTGGATCAAATGATAACTCTGTGTTTAACTTTTTGAGGAACTGTCAATTGTTTTCCATGACAGCCGTACCATTTAAATGTTCACCAGTGGTGGGAAAGTGTAAAAGGGTTCCAATTTCAAAACTTGTTATTATCTGACTTCTTGATTATAGTCATCCTAGTGGTTGTGAAGCAGCATCTCATTGTGGTTTGATTTGCATTTCCCTGATGATTAGTGATGTTGAGTATCTTTTGTATATCTTCTTTAAGTAAATAGATAAATTCATATTCTTTGCCCATTTAAAAATTAGATTATTTATTTTTAATTTCAATGAAGTTCAAATTTTCCAGTTTTTCTTTTGTTGTATTTTTTGTGTCAGATCTAAGAAGGCTTTGCCTAACCCCAAATCACAAACACTGACTACTATGTTTTCTTCAAGAGTTTCATGATTTTAGTTCCTAAATTTAGGTCGGTGATCCGTTTTGAGTTAATTTTTTTGTATGGTGTAAGGAAGGATCCAGTTTCCTAATTTCATATGTGCATATTCAACACCACTTGAAAAAACCATTTCTTCCTATTCAAAGTCTTGGTGCTCTTTTCAAAAATCAATTGATCATAAAGATATAACAATTTATTTCTGGATTTTCTGTTCTGTTCCATTACTCCATATTTTTATTCTTACTTGAATAATAAATGTAATATCCTTACTTGATTATTATAGTCCTGCTTTAAGTTTTAAAGTCATTATTATGACTCCTCCAATGTTGCTCTTTTTCAAGAATGCTCCTGGTTATTCTGGTTCCCTTGCATTTCCATAAGAATTTTACAATCAGCTTATGAGTTTCTGTGAAAATTCCCACTGGGACTTCAGTAAAGACTGAATTGAATCTTTAGATAAATTTTAAGTAGTATTGTCATCTTAACAACATTAGGTCTTGTAATCCATTAATTTGAGATGTCTTTCTATTTATTGAGGTCTTTAATTTCCTTCCTTTGTAGTTTTCAAGAGTATAGATTTTAGATGTCTCTTTAAAGCTATATTCCTCAATATTTAATTCTTTTCTATGCTATTGGAAATGAAATTGTTTTCTTGATTTATTTTTCAAACTGTTCATTGCTAGTGTATAAAAAAGATGACTATCATATTTTGATCTTATAGCCCACAACCTGCTGAATTTATTAGTTTTGATATTTTATGTGTATGTGTTGTGCATTCCTTAAGATTATCTATATACAACACTATATCTGTGAATTGAGATAATCATGTTCCTGCCTTTCCATTCTAGATGCATTTTATCTCCTTTCCTTGCTTATTGTCCTAACTAGAATTTCCAGTATAATGTTGAAAACATATGGTAAGAACAAACATCTTTGCCTTTTTACTGACAACACAAAGTATTTAGTGTTTTGTTATTAAAAATGATGTTAGCTTTATATACTGCTGAATTCATTTATCTAGAATTTTGTTGAGAATTTTGCATCTATATATTTTTTTATAGATGCCCTTTATCAGATTAAGGATGTTATGTTCTGTTCCTGGTTTGTTGAGTGTTTTCTCATGAAAAGGTACTGAACTTTGTCAAATGCTTTTTATTTGCATCTATTGAGGTAATTATGTGGGGATTTTCCCCCTTCATTTTATACTGACTATTTTTGGATGTATAGCAGCCTTGCATTTCTGGACTATATAATCCTCTTTATATGCTGCTGGATCCAGTTAGCTAGAATTTTGTTGAGGATTTTACATTTATAAACTAGTTTTGTTTCATGTAACAGAGTGAGAATAACGTGACATAATATTTTTAATAACATCTAATCAAATGCAAATATTCAAAAGTGTTTTTACTCTCACCTCAATATAATCTGTATCACAGTGGGCAGAACCTCCCATGTCAAAGGCAGTGAAGTTGAGAAGAACCACTTGACTTTGGGGTTGGAGGATGGTCCACACACAGACCTTTTCTCCTGGATACACATTAGGGTAAAAGGGCGAGCGAATGATCCCTTCTCCAGTTAATTCTCCTCCACAAGCTGTGAGTATGAAAACAACAGTAGTATTTGTCCAGAGATAAATGACTGTTGCCCTCAATTTTATTGCAGAGTTCCACTCTGCATAACGATATAATGCAATGTGACCTTACTATTAGAATTTTCCCCTTACCACTGGAGGACACAGAATGACTAAAATATTTCAAGAAATGAAGGTGTTACAATCAGGCAAATGATATATTTAAAAATTAAATTTTCTTACCCACTTGATAAACAGCACTGAAACTAGCTCTGACAACAGAAGCATCCATTTTAAGCCTGATCCAGATACTGTTAGTAATGGATTTCATGTGAGAGAGGGTTTCATTGCCACAGACTTTTCCAAGTAAGGTTTGATCATCTCGAACCTAAAGAGAAAAATAAAATTTATCTGTAATCCTAATCAAGAAACCTAATTAACAAAGAAAAAGAATAAAAAAATAAAATGAGCACAAATACAAAAAATTTAAAATGATAGGTGATACAAATACACAGATTCTGAAAAACTTGTATAATAATTTTAGGTACAACACTATGTTAATATAATTGAATGTTTGAAATGTTTATCCCCAGAAAAATCTAAATTACTAAAATTATCTCAAGAAGGAGAAAAATAAAATCTGAGTAGATAATAAGTCATGAATAAAACTGAAAATATTACAAATAATTCGTTTCCCCCCCCAAAAAAAACCTTCTAGAAGATGCTCTTTCTGGTAAATTAAATTAGACATTAAAGGAAAAGACAATTCCCATACATAATTTGTTCTAAGAAACACTCAAACATGGAACAATTCACAAATAATTATTCTCAGAATCATCTCACCAAATCCCAACACAGATAATACAAAGGAAAACTATGAATAGATCTCATCTATTAATATAGATACAAAAATCCTAAACACAGTTCAAGAAAAGTGAATTCACTCTTTGTACGATTATGTATCAAAACAAACATGAGGATAAGAGTGATGCAAGGACTATTAGAAATTATAAATTAAACTTGCTAATAGATCCAATAAGCTAAACTGTTTTATCTCTACAGATGGCAAAAAGTGTCAGTATTTCTATTTATTAGAAACAAAACTCTTAGAAAGTCAGGAGCAAAAGGAAATGTCCTTCCTATAACAAAGACCACCTATTTTAAATCAATAGTCAGTATCTTATAGTGTAGTAGCCACGAGGCTGGTCTGTGGAGTTGTAAAGTGAAGTGAAGTGAATTCGCTCAGTCGTGTCCAACTCCTTGCGACCCGTGGACTGTAGCCTACCACGCTCCTCCGTCCATGTGATTTTCCAGGCAAGAGGACTGGAGTGGGTTGCCATTACTGCTGCTGGTAAGTCACTGCAGTCATGTCCGACTCTGTGTGACCCCATAGACAGCAGCCCACCAGGCTCCTCCGTCCCTGGGATTCTCCGGGCAAGAACCCTGGAGTGGGTTGTCATTTCCTTCTCCAGTGCGTGAAAGTGAAAAGTGAAAGTGAAGTCGCTCAGTCGTGTCCAACTCTTTGCGACCCCACAGACTGACTATAGCCTACCAGGCTCCTCCGTCCATGGGATTTTCCAGGCAATAATACTGGAGTGGGTTGCCATTGCCTTCTCCAGGAGATCTTCCCAACCCAGGGATTGAACTCAGGTCTCCCGCATTATAGGCAGACGCTTTACTGTCTGAGCCACCAAGGAAGTCGCGCAAGTTACTAAATCTAAGCCAAACTCAAGAAGTTCGATCAAAAAGATGAAACCAACACGTGAATTCCTTAGTAAAATGCCAAGTACTAGAAAAAGTGGACTAAAGAATAATTATTGCTATTCCTGACCTTTCAGAAGTTTCTCACTCAAATCAGGAAATCTTCTATGGATATACATAACTACCTTTGTTCTACAGAATTCTTTTGGAAGAGCTAGCTCTCCAAACATAGCTCCATTCTCATAGCTAACATTATCAAGGCATCAACAAACACCAGCACCTGTGCCTGTGACGTCACTGTGAAAGAGTCGCCACTCACAGGAGCATGCAGCAAGCAAGTGCATTTTTTTGTTTTTCCCCCAGAAGCATGACAGTCATGTTTGAGAATGTAGAGTGTACTGATACTGCTTAACACAATGGTTCTCCATAGGTACCTCAATTAAACATTCTGGAAACCTGTGAAGGCAGCTTGGGGCTTTGTTCTAATTACTAACATGAAGGTGGTGGGGTGCTATTGACATTAGTGGCTGGGGACTGGAGATATGAAACACCCTGAAATGTGAGAGACAGTCACACACAAGGGTTTTCCTGTGTCCTGTGTGTCCTCCAAAGCAGTGACAGTTATGAATGTAAAATCTACCTCTATTTTATATACCAGATGCAAAATACTTTTGCTCAGTTCTAATATGTACCAGATTTTCCAGAATTACAAGTAGAGTGTAAATCAAAAGAAGTTATTTTTTATTCCTGGAAATCTGCCAAAAATTGGTCACCATTTCAGAAAATTCATCTCCAACCCACATGGCCATGTCATCTTGCATTTTTAGTGTAGCATTCATATGGTTCAGGGAGCAAACAATTTATGACTTCATTCTGCCTTCAAGTGCAGCTTGCCCAGGCTTTTAACACACTGACATAATTTCTTTTACTTTGCTTTATTTCTCCTAAATCTTACACTTGCAGATTTATTTACCTAATGTATGTATACAATGTGAGCTGATATAATCTATGAATTTCACTTCAGAATAGTATAAGAGTCACACTGGAAGGTCTTGAAGTGTAGAGAACCACTGACTTAACCAGATACTCTGAACTCCCACAGAAAATTAGGGAATATTTCTCAGCAGAAATAACTTTTAAACTGAAACTGGAAAGAATATCCAGGTCCAGGGGAATGGACAGTAAAGGGAAGAGCTTACAAGTATGATAGCCAAAGCTGGTGGAGATATGGTAACATGTTACTCCTATCCGTTGCTGGTGGGAGTATACATTTCTGGAAAGTAACTAGACAAATGTTTCAAGAGTCTTGGAAATATTCATAGTTTTGGACCTGGTAACTTCACTTCTAACACTCTGGCATAAGGAAATCATTCAAGATTCAAAGACACACAAGGTTCCACATCAATATGTTCTATAAACATAAGCATCGAAAATATTCCAAATGTCTAATAATAGGAGGGTGATTAAGTAAATCACGGTACAGCCATATGATAAAGTCTTACACAGATGTTGGAAATTGCATGCCTTTCCACTGACTCATCCCAAGTCAGTTCCTTTCTGTGAGCTGTAACATAAATTTTACATACTGCCATTAATCTATGTTACATAGGTCTCCAACCAAACAGCAGATCTCTTAAGGAAGAGAAAATTCCTGTGTCACCTTCATCTTCTAACACGAAATTCTGCTAATAGATATCTGATGGACGCTTGCTAATTCATTAATTTTAAGGTGTGGTATGATGGCTCAATTTTTGTTAGAGACATACTACAGTGCTTAGAAACCAGAAAGCATGAAACACAGAGTAGGAGATCTTCCCTTCTCTGGAATCCTCCAGGGTGCCATTCGCTTCTGCTAAGACTGCAGCGAATGTCTCTCTCTTCTCTTTTGCCCGTTAGAAGATGACAAGGGGGAAGAAAAACAGCCAAATAGCAGCAGAGCTAGCTAAAGTGGGCCATTCCCCTGGGCCTCACTAATGAAATTCAAGGACTTCAGCAAGGAGAAAGGCAGTTGCAGCCCAAATGTTTTAAAAGAAACTTATAGGGCTCAAGGGCTTTAAACCTAGAAGGTACAATTGATTTTGGCTATGTTTCTCTCGCTCTCTGTGGAAATGAAACCTTATTAATTCTGAAAGTCTGTATTCTCCCTGGATCCTAGGCATGGCAAAACTATAACCACAACCCCTGAATGCTCTAGAGTGATACTAAATGCACATCCTGCATTCAATATCAGAGGACTTGTGAATTTGCACAACATCACAAAAACCTTTGCTCTCCAAAAACAAAAGTTTTTGTGATGTTGTTTTTTGAAGTTTCTTTTGTACTTGCGCAAGGCGACAGAATGTGTTATTTTTCTAATTACTCACATCCCTCCAGAAAGAGACTGAATATTTCACAAGCTCATTGCCTTGAGACTTGTGCTGCTTCCCTATGGCCATTATTAAGTGGCCTTGACTTCTCGTTGTCCTTGACTCTGGGCTTGGCCACAGGGCTTGCTTTGCCCAAATGAATGTGAGCAGAGGTGATGCACCTGTTTCCAAGAACAAGCTTTGGGAGTCACTGCGTGATTCAACCACCTTTTCTTTTCTGCTCTCACAAGACTAAGGGCTGGGGTCCCAGGGACAGATGGAACAGGGGACCAGACCAGCAGAGTTGCCCCTGACCCCAAACTGGCATGTTAACATGTGTGGAGAATAAGCATATGTCGTTGTAAGCCACAGAAATTTTCCATTATTGTTTTTTATTTTATTGTTGTTGACTTTTCATTATTGAAATCTAAACTAGAGAAAGATGACTCATATTTGAGCCTGGTTTGAACCAAAAAAATCGTTTTTTTTCTTAAGAAGTCAGCTGGGTGGAATGGGGCAGAGGACGGAGACTCAAGAGGGAAGGAATGTATATATGTAATTATGACTGATTTACATTGGTGTGTCGCAGAGATTACCACAACACTGTAAAGCAATTATCCTCCAAAAATAAAAGTCAGCTGAAGCCACGCCACGGTCACTTGCAGAGGCAGCACCACACCAAACCCATTCTTTACTGTAGGTCACATTTGCAAAGAAATGACGAGCACCACTTCAAATTTTACTCTTCTGTGGATGAGGCCCAGATTTTTCATTGATTGTGCTATTTATTCAGCAGACATTGATTTTTCCAGGCTCAGAGATTGAATTTATAACCTGTGACCTAGGATTTAACCCTACAGGGTAGTCCAAATGGCTTCTGATTTTTACCTTCAGCAGATGGGTCAGGTTCCTGATGACAAACGACTCATACAAAAGTGTGTTTTTTAATTTAAAAAATTAGTTCTTAAAAAGAAACTATGTCTTGGTGACCTAAAGAGGAAGGAAATCCAAAAACGAGGGAATGTATATATAGAGAGCTGATTCTCTTTGCTGCACAGCCGGAACTAAAGCAACATTGTAAAGCAGCCATACTCCAATAAAAGCCAATTAAAAAAAAAAAAGAACCATGTCCTGTAGAAAGAGCTAAAACTAATTAGGCTTAAAAATACAGTTTATATGAAATTGTAAGTGTGTCTGGAGCCCAGTGACAAGTAAGGTTTAACATCTATAATGGATCAGGTCCCAAAGCAAGGTCTTATATATGTGCTCATTTGTTTGTATCTGCTATGTGTCCAGATTTTTTCCAGGTAAAGCGATTTTTAAAATATGATTAAGTATCACATTCTAATTCAAAGCAAACCAAATATACTGGCACTTAGGCTTGGTCCAACTGAGAGCTAAAATCAGAGCCTTACTAACCTTACTATACAGTAGCATTTAATATGCAGCTTCTTGTGACATGAGCCTCAAGCTAAAATGCCCCTTAGCTAAGTCAAGACTTGATCCTGGAGACCAGCCTTCGTTCATCTGGAGGGGAACGGGACCCCCTTCTAAATGATAGATTAAAGGGTGAGGGGTAAGAGATGACAGAAGTCGCAAGGACTAAAAATTGTTTTCTTAGGTTATTATCTTTTACCATTATTATGTTTTGTGATTTCATAGCTAAATTTTTAAAGCTTTTTATGCCTCTTGAAACAGTATTGTTTTTAATATCTCTACCAATAGAGTAAATTTGTCCTTTATTTGTTTCTTTAATCTGCTTTTCTAAAACATGGAATACATGTCTAGTTTTACCTAGAAGTGTGTTCCTACATGATTGCAAAGTCCAGTATGTCAGCTGCTGCCACCCTCTCTCCTCCTCCCATTGTCATCATTGGAATCACCATCATGTTAACTTTCATTTCCTGGTGTGCCAGACACTGTGCTAACATTCTAATAGTTTTTCCTTTTCACTGAGCAAAGCTCAGTACATTTACACCCATGTACAAAGCCCTACAAGACTTAGTTCCTGTGTAACTCCTGTTTCTCTCTAAATCTCCTCTGTTGATTCTAGTCACATAGTCTATTTTCAATTCTTCATATTTGTCAAGTTTTTTTTTTTTCCTTCTCTTGGGTCTTTGCATTTCTAACCCCTTCTCGTCTTCAGACTCAAAATGTGACATCCTTAGGGAAGCTACCTCTAACATTCAACTAAAGGCATCAGTCCCGATATTTTCACTCATATATTTCTTTCCTTCATGATACTTTTCCCATCTTGAAAGTATGTAATTGTATGCTTGCATGTTTAATATCTGTGCTTTATACACCCATCCCCAACACAGTACCTGACATGAATGTTGTTTGATTAACTATGCAGAGAATGAATAGATAAGTGAATGAATGACCTCTTCTTATTATTCTATAAAGAGTAGTATTACTGTTCCTATTATGGATGAAGAAGCTGAGTTAACTAACGCTAAATATCTTGCCTTTAGTGAAGTAGAGAGTCAAAGTCCTTTCTCATGTTTTCATGCAATATTGTTCCATTTATACCAGAGAGCACTGGCCATTCTCTTGATCTGCTCCAATAGTTTGGAGCTTTCTTTCTGTTTCTTTCTCTTCCTTCCTTCCTTTATCATTATTGACTGTGCTGGGTCTTTGTTGATGCGTCTGGGCTTTCTCTAGTTGCTGCAAGCAGGGGCTACTCTCTAGTTGCAGTGGACAGGCTTCTCATAGCAGTGGCTTTTCTTGTTGTGGAGCACAGGCTCTAGGACACGTGGACTCACTAGTTGTGGTTCCCAGGCTCTAGAGCACAGGCTCAGTAGCTGTGGCTCATTGGCTTATTGCTCTGTGGCATGTGGGATATTCCTGAATCAGGGATCTAACCCACATCTCCTGCATTGGCCAGAGGATTCTCTATCACTGAGTCACCAGGAAAGCCCCTGGAGCTTTCCTGATGACCTTGATTTCCATAGCTCCTCTTCTCACCCACTGCTCTCCACCTCACTAG
Organism: Muntiacus reevesi; assembly: GCF_963930625.1. NCBI lineage: Eukaryota > Metazoa > Chordata > Mammalia > Artiodactyla > Cervidae > Muntiacus > Muntiacus reevesi. The sequence continues at coordinate 30,779,239 of NC_089250.1, forward strand.
GTCCGCGGGGTTTGTGATCTCCACATAAGCACACAACTCCTCTACACGCAGGAAGGATCTATGCCATACAACCCCTTGAAACTCCAAAACTAGGTGGTTCTACCATCTCAGTCTATTCCCTGGCTCCCACCATGCCACTGGGTAGAACTGTTTTCACCTGAACAATAGCATATTTTATCACTTCATTAAAAAGCATCAGGATGACAAAGCAATTTTGGAAAAACTGTGCTGACAACAAAAGTACTAAGAAACTAGCCAAATGTTTCTAGTCTCTGCCAAACCTCCAAATCCAATATGCTAAGAATGCAAATTACTGGACATTGCCCAAAGTCCTCTTTCTTTCTGCCATCTCTCAAAAGACACTTCTTTGAACTAAAATTGATTTCAACCTGTGTTTCACTAGAAAACGGTGCTACTGTGGTGCATCTGCTTGCTGCAGCCTCATTCCAGCTTCATTTGTCAGAGGTCTTACTCTTTCTCTGCCATTTGGGTTTATGTCCTTAAGAACTTTTCCATGAATCATCACAGTCATGAGGCTCTGACCAATACATCCCCTTGAGGGTACCCAGTGAACTGAAGCAGACGGGAAGTCACAGTCCTTCCTCACCCAATCCTGAGGCTGGAGCTGAGCGGCTCTGCCGCCTGACAAAGAGTAAAAAGAAGTCCTTTGTGAATCTGAAGTCATCTCAAGACCTCTGGGGAGTTGGGAGATCTGTGCAGGGCCCAGCCAGGAGCAGTGGGAGTGGAGGAGAGGAAGGAGGGAGGTAGGAGGGGATGAGAGGTTCAGAGGGAAGACCGGTCTTCAGTGTTTCAGCTGACTGTGCTCTCCCCCTTCCCCATTTATTTTATTCTTTCTCTAAATTTTAGAGATTTTATCTGGTTTTGATATGTAGCACTTTCTTTTTACTTTCTACATTGTCTTTCATTTCACTTTCTATTTCCTTCCTTAACCCAGTAATTACTCAGGAGAATGTTTATAGGTTTTCAAGAAGTCGGACATTTAAATTTTTTAACAGTTATTTCTACTTGCATCTCATTATAAAGAGATGTACAATTTTTGCATTGTCAAGTTGCTGGGATTGGCAAGAGGTCTAAAATATGATTAATCTGTCAAGCAGCGAGACTTCTAGAATGGGTACACATGCCCTAGATTTCAGAAGCCAAATTTAGTGTAACTTACTTCTCCCTGTCTTATTAATTATAATTTGTTTTGGTTTTTCTTTCTTCTTCTAAAAAGAAAGAACTTCCCCAGAAGCCTCCTTTTTCCCCAGAAGTTTCCTCTCCTCCCCCTTCCCTTTCCCATCTTAGGGGGAGGGGACAGATGATGTGGAATGGGACAAGGAGATCTAGTGAGGTGAACAGTTCTATTCATTTCCTTCCATACCTCATATTAAACCCTGCTGGCAGCATCACACAAGCTTCTGAGATTACTATTCAGCTTAGTACTTACATTCTCTGGGAATAAAATTAAACTTTCATTACTACCTTATGTGTCCTTCACTCAGAGTTTTGATGACTTACATCACTTATGGAATATTAATTAGGTGCTGCTTTTTATTCTGGAAAGATAGCTCTGTCACATTTGTCGAATTAGTCTCTATATTTAAAAGCTCTCTTAACAAAAACAGGGGGACTAACAGTTGATCTATTCTTGCTGTACTTATTCTTTTGTTACAAGTCACATCACATTACCCGTGGGCAATATACATTTTTAGAAGTGGGAACTTTAGCTGAGAGAGTGATATAAATCCAAGAATTAAAATATAAATGTGCTTTTCTTGTTTAAAAAAGAAGAAAGATATGCTACGCTGAATGTGGCAATACCACATTTACGATCCTTTGCAGTTAACTTTTATTCTCAAATAAATGTTTATGGAGCTTTCTTACTGAACACAAAGTCTTTCCAAACCACACTACATGTGAAAGAGACATACTATAGATTGACATTTTAATCTACATTTAAAGGACGTATTCACATGGCAACAAGACATCTGGAATTACAAAATGAGAAGATTTGGGATTCTTAGAAGAGCATCTCAGTTTAGTTCAGTTTAGTCACTCAGTCATGTCTGACTCTGCAACCCCATGAACTGCAGCCACCCAGGCCTCTCTATCCATCACCAACTCCCGGAGTTTACTCAAACTTATGTCCATTGAGTCAGTGATGCCATCCAACCATCTCATCCTCTGTTGTCCCCTTCTCCTCCCACCTTCAATCTTTCCCAGCATCTATTCCCACTCAAAAGAAGACTTCCTATTATCATTCTCCCACACCTATCTAGAATTACCTTTCTGTTCTTCATCCTTTCTAAAATATTGGGGAGGTGGTCCTTCTCTCTCTCACAAATAGAGTTAATGGCAAAATCATCCTGCCTCCAAACCAGCAATGTATCTTAAATACTACACTTCTTTGTTTATTCCTTTGATTAAACATCATTTTGAGGTATACTTTTTAAAACTAAAACCAACATTTAGGGGAATAATATATTGAGTCATAATAATGTCATTTGAATTTGGTTCCAGTATCACTTTACCCACTGTCTAAAGCATATGAAAAGTGTTGGATGTACTTTTCCTAAAAGGGCTTAGTTCACAAAATTTTCCAGTAGATAGATATGATTAAAGGTCAGAACTTTGATCGAAGTCAATATACATCTATCTAGAATACTACATGTAGGTACAGCTAAATCCTGCTACAACAATAACTAGAATTTGATCTTTGTGATCTCAATTTTCTCATTTATAAAATTAAGGATTTTTATTAAATGACTTCTGAGACCCTGCTGGTGATAAGTTCTATAAATCAATTGGCTGTATTCCTGTAGGACAGTCAAGGTTATATAGAAAAGTCTATTCAATTATTCAAATCACTGTACATGACCTGTCCTTCTGATAACAAAGTTCTTTTATTTTTTTCATCAACAACCCTTGAGGGACATTTGATCAAGACTCTGTGGTTATTAGTGCACATCAGAATGTTGATACTTCAGTGGCCAACTATGAAAGGGTCTCATCGGATGTCTCTGAACTAATGCATTCAAGGCAGGAGTCAGAAATTTGACCTGAGAAAGACTTGCATTTGTAATGTTTTTAATTCTTCAAGCTTCTTTTGATTTATTTCCTTGATTTATCCTTATAAAGTGTAGGGGGAAAGGTAAGGCATCTTACAGAAGTAGGAACTCAAGTATGTAGATAAAGGATTGTCCAAGGCTTCACTAGTGGCTCAGATGGTAAAGAATCTGCCTGCAGTGCAGGAGACCTGGATTCAGTCCACCTGGAAAAGGGAACGGCTACCCACTCCAGTATTCTTACTTGGAGAATTCCATGGATAGAGGAGATTAGTGGGCTACAATCCATGTGGTTGCAGAGTTGGACAAAACTGAGTGACTACCAGCTTCAATATAGAGTTATCGCAGGACTGAACTAAAATAAGAACTTAGAATGTTGGGTGGAGATGGTGGAAAAGAAAGGCCCAGAGCTCAGCTCCTCTGATGGGGACTCCAAATTTAACAACTATTTACAGAGCAGCTATCAATGAGAACAACCTGAAGACTAGCAGAAGAGATTTCCTACAACTAAATATGTAGATAAGGAACCATAATGAGACAGGCAGGAATGGCAGAGATGCAATATAGTCAAGACCCATAACACCAGGTAGGTGGCCCACAAATGGGAAGATAATCACAGCTGCAGAAAGTTTCCCCCGGGGAGTGAGACCCCAGGGGGTCTAGCACAGTAAGTACTCTCTAAGTGTGAACTATATTCACTATTCTTCAATTAAAAAAAAAAAGATGTTGAAAATTTAGTTTTTATTTATATAGCAATGCCTAAAATTTCTTCATAACGAAAAACTCTAATGTACTTTATGAGGGACTTTAGAAAACATAAACTGAATAAATATACACATTTACCATCTGAGTTTAAAACTTCTAGATTAAAAATATATTATTGTGGTTTCATTGTCAATGTACTTGTTCATTATTGAGTTAAGTCCAGATCTTATGCTAGAATTCTATGCTTTCTCTCTCTACATGTGGAGGACAGAAGAAGGTAAGAGGTTATTTGGGTTTTTCCTGGAAAAATGAATTGGTCTAACTTACATGGGCAAACATAATTGTCAATGCCTCCCTGAGTTTATTGAAAATGATTGTACCCAACAAAAAGCATTTTGTTTCTCTTACTCAACACTTTAATTTGTGGCTTGTACAGTAGTTAAGCAAGTGAAATACCAGATGAAGCAAACAAAAGCTGCCTTTCTGTCTCAGATAGTCTTATTACATCCATTACACACATTGAAATCAGAGTTAAAGTTTTCTGTAGAAGGGCAAGCAGAACTGATGAAGAAAAAAAAATCCCTAAACTCTAAAACAAAGATTATTCAATGTTTTAACTTAACTCTCTGCCACTGACTATCTGGTTCACCCAGGCAAATCATTTTACTTCTCTGGGTTGAGTTCCCTCCCAGATAAAACTGTCCTGTACAATCTCTGAATTGTGTATCCTATTAGTAAATGCTGTTAGTTTTACTCATTTTCATTCACCTCGGTTATTACAGCCCAGTTTAGTAGCTTGTGGGCTTGCCTGCTGGCTCAGACAGTAAAGAATCTGCCTGCAATGCAGGAAACCCAGGTTTGATCCCTGGGTCAGGAAAATCCCTTTAGAGAAGGGAATGGCTACCCACTCCAGTATTCTTATCTGGAGAATTCCATGTACAGAGGAGCCTGCTGGGCTACAGTCCAAGGGGTCACAAAGTATCAGACATGACTGAGTGACTAACACTTAATAGCTTGTAATTTAGCACTATTATGATTTTCTAGTCTCAGTTTTCATTTTTGTCCTTTGCTATTCTATTACCTATCTCTTGTTTCACCATCTGTAGATCTATTTTTGGCAAATTCTTTCATATTCTCTAGAACAGGTGTTAGACCTTAGCTTGCATCAAAATCAGCTGGCTGGGTTGGGGGGCAGAGGAATCTGTTAATGCACAGACTGCTGAGCTGATTCCCTAGAGGTTCTGATTCAGGAAGTCTGGGACAGGACACAGGATTATACTACTTAACACCCAGATCATCCAGGTGATCTGGACGCTGTAGACCCAACAACCATTTGAAGACCTCGGCTCTACAGAATATAAAAAAATGTTGACAAACATTATCTAAGGGTCAATCAGTAGCAAAGGTTACCTCAATGTAACTCTGAGAACAGCCACTTTGGCCTTCCAGCTCCACGAGGGTGAAGTTGACCTGTATTTGCTCTCCTGGGGGCTGCTTTATGGTGTAGACGCATTGTCTGTCATGCATGAAAGGTCCAGACAAGTCGGCAGAGAGAAGACCCTCTGGTTCTGTGTAGTTCCCTCCACACTGTAGATCCGCTAAGCAGAGCACAGAAGAGAAGGTAAAGGTCATGCAGACAGACATTCCTCCAGCTCCCAGGCATGAGACACAATTGTTAAAATTATACACACATACATACCATCATACACCCACTCTATTCACCCTGAACAGACTTACGCTTTCATTACAAGATTTTTCAGCTTGACATGTATTTGTGGGACAACCTAAAGAAATGGTTATAGAAATGTGTGATCTAACTTCCAATCTGACATCCTCTTAGATAAATTGCTTTTCAAATGCACTTATGCTTTCCTACATGCCAAAGGGGTTTGAGGCAGTTTATAAAACACATGTAACAAAATAAAATATATAACTAGAATAATGAAACAGATAAAAGGAATAATGAATACAGAATAGCAAGATATGGTCGGGGTCGGGGGGGAGTTGGTATGCACAGAAAACAGGTATGGGTTACAGAAATTACAGAAAGTCAGCAGCAGATTTCAGCCTGAAGCCAAAATAAATGAGGAAAGAAGACTAGTAAAAAGATGTTTCTTGTTATTTTTCCTGATATTGAAACTTAAAAGATGTTTCTCTTGTGAATTCTCATCAGGGGATAATGATGTATGTGAAGAACAAAATCCTCTACAGACCTAAAATAAAAAATAAAATGATGTAGCATTTCACTGTTTTTTGTTGTTGTTGTTGGTTTGCTTTAAGGTATCAATGCAAGTTAAAGGTAAAATAGCTACAAAGCTGACATATCTCAAGAGAGACTGCATTTCCCTTTTGTTTCTCCCAACAACACACCCAATAACAGCTAAGGAACTAATGTATGAACTATTTAATTTTAGGGGCCACACACATATTACCACACACATATTTACCATAATGTGGATCCCAGAATTTAGGGGTAAAGAGGTATTATAGCATTAATAATAGAACACTGGAAGGACAAAGAAATTTGTAGTAATGAGAGAAATATTTATAAATACACATGATCAGTATGAGTAAGTCATCCTCAGCCTCACAGTAAAATACAGAACAGCTATGAGCATAGCACTGTCCTTCAAGTTGATATTAAGCTCCCAGTCATCAAGGTACTTACAAGGTGATGTTAAGTAGGTGATAAGAAACCCTTGGTCATTAATTTGGTTGTCGGAATGGAAATGAATCCTGGCAAAGGGACCTGTAGTCTGGAGTGGGGGTGCAGAGAGAGTGGTGCAGAATTTCCCAAGAACAGGGTCCTGATGCAAAGGACCATCTCGAATCTAAAACAAGAGGAGGAGTCATTACGTTCAAAGTGGTCAGATTTTAACAAGTCTAGCCATTTTGTACATTAACTTTAGAAAACTCATCTTTTAAATGATGGCTCTGGGAGGTTCTCCTGTCACCTATGAATCCAGCAAACAGTTGGGGTTCAGGGAAGGGTAATCTCCTCCCATTATTCAGACACCTTACATTCTCTCTGAATTTTAACTCTGAGGCTAAATGTATACTCGAATTTGTCTCATGAAAAATTTTCAGTATTTTCTTTCCTAGGTTTTCCCCAAACCCAGGTGTGTTGGTTTCTTTTAATCGTTCATTCATTCATTTATGGTTATGCCATGCAGCTTGTGGGATCTTAGCTGCTAGACCAGAGATGAAACCTCTGCAGTAAAAGCACCAGGTCCGAACCACTGAGATGCCAGGGAACTCTCCAGATATTCGTTTTGAAATAATAAATTCCTAATGATCGAGAAGAAGAAATGAATATAGGCAAAGAAAACAGAAGAAGAAGGAATGCTAGCAATATCCACTGATGCACAGCTTGGTCTAAATACTCAGGAGGATCAGAGATGGGAAAGGAAGTAATGTGAGATTAGATGCAACATAAAAACAGTTTTGTTAATTTAAAAAGTGAAACTTTTAATAGTAATTAAATACTTCACTAATGATGACTGACCTTAGGAAATCTTTTTACTGGCTGGGTTTTAATCTCTTAAATAATCATGCCAGCCATTCTATGATCCTGTTGTAATTGCAAATTTTGTACTGCATAGAACACCAGGACACCAATGAACTAAATCATATTTTAATATGACCAATTTTGTCCACTCAAATTATTTGTTCTACTGGTAGTGAAGTTATAGGGAAGCATTACTTTATTCTAGTAATTTAACTAGCTCCTTGAAATATTCTTGAGAAATGAGAGGCTTTTCCTCTCATTGGTCTTTTCCATTACATGCATATCCAGGAATTAACAAGTAGGAATGAAAAAACTGTCTCTAATTTGATATTAATAGAACATATTGAAATAAACTTCAAAAAAATTTACTTTAATGTCAACATCTATAGGATTATCTTACTGAGATTTTCCAGTCATTCCCAAAGGTTTCAAATCCATTACACGTGCTAAATTACTAACGACTTCAGCTCATGGAGATTCCTGTCTGACAGCCATACACTTCCATTTTTATCAGTAATTCCATTATGCTCCATTCTTCTCTAATGGACTTGGGAAACCATATTATCTTTTATCACTGCTACAAGGGACTCAGAGAGTTATGATGGTAAACAAGATGGGAACAACATATGAATTCAATCTTCACAATGATCTTTTCAGTTTACAAATGGAGAGCCATGTTTTTGATAGACCTACTTGCTTACAGTATCTGAATATAACAAAGCCACATGTTTCCTCTTTCGCATTTTAATCCTTTACTAATGGTAAACTGGAGGGACAGAGGGTGACTTCTTTCTTCCCAGTGACAATATCAATACAGCCAGTGAGGCACACCCTTCAGCAGTCCAAACACAATTGCTATTAGGTTATTTTTCCTCCTGGAACCCTAGAGTCAACTTGTGAAACACCTTGGCAGTTTATAGCAGACAATGGAAGATTTGAATCTGCTATGGAGAAGACAGTCGTTCTGGGGGGTTGATTTCATAAAATCTGCTGCTTGCATGGGAAGAAACTGGGCTTCCGGGAAATGACAGGGGGAGGCAGAGCAGTCTGCTTCCCACATTTAAATGGAGCCCATAGGAAAAAACAAGCTGGCACAACTAAGAATGGAGAGTTACCAAGAATTCCCTGGTGGCCCAGTGGTTAGGACTCCACACTCTCACTGCTGACAAAATAGGGAGTTGGCAAGATCTAGATGTCCATCGGCTACCTATTGAAGAATAAATACACCTAACTATTGCTACAAATTTTGGTCATCCAAGGGCATCGCCAATAACAGTTCCCTGAGTTCTAATCATATCATGATAAATTCTATCTAAATGCAGTTGTTGAACTTCTCTGGTGGTGCAGTGGATAAGAATCTGCCTTCCAACGTGGGAAACAGGTTCAATCCCTGGTCTAGGAAGATCCCACATGCCCGGGAACAACTAAGCCTATGTGCCACAACTACTGAGTCCATGCTCTAGAGCCCCTGCTTCACAACAAGAGAAGCCACAGCAATGAGAAGCCCACGCACCACAACGAAGAGTAGCCCCAGCTCTCCGCAACTAGAGAAAGTCTGCACACAATAATGAAGACCCAGCACAGCAAAAATAAATAAATAAATAAAAGTATTTTTTATATGAATAAATAAATACAATGGTCTACCTCAAGATAATCTTTGCTACAGTCATCGTGGTGCTCCAGGCTTAAGGTCCCAAAAGTAAATGTGATCAGGAGGTCAGGACTAGTTATCACCCTCCAGACACAATCTCTTCCTGGAGGATACTTTCCAGGATACCCAGGAGACTTAATAGAACCATAAGTTCCAGTCAGCATACCTCCGCACTCTGAAATAAGAGGAAAAAAATAACTTTACATTTGTACGTAACTTATAATTCATGTAGAATTATCATAGCTTTTACTGCAAAAAGAAAGGCTTTATATAAATAACTATGTGCAGTTTTGGACACTCTCATAAATTAAGCATGATCTTCTGTTTTCCAGTTTGATAAAGTTATAAAACCAGGAGTACCGACGGATAAATAAATGAATCACCTGTGTATCAAGCTCCATGCTTATTAGCCATCTCATGGTGATATGATTTAAAATGCAGTGCTGAACTGTCTGAGTGATGAATAATGGGATGACAGATTTATTTTTTCACTTTGAAAGAGAATAATTCCTGTATATTAACTCTATTAAAGTACAGTTAATTTCCAATGGTAGTTTCAGGTATACAGCAAAGTGATTCAGAAAACATATATATATACTCTTTTTCAGATTTTTTTCTATTATAAGTTGTTACAAGATATTGAATATAGTTCCCTGGCCTTAAGAGTAGGTCCTTATTGTTTATCTATTTTATATGCAATAGGGTGAATCTATTAATCCCAATCTCTTAATTTATCCCTACCCTTCCCTTTTGTGCATTAACTCTTAAAAATTTCTGGAACTTCTGTCAGCCCCTAAATCTTTCAACAAGCTAGGTCATTTTATACATTAGAAAAATTCAGTGCTACATAATTTTCATTTGAGAAGATTAGCAGTCTTAACCCTGAGATACAGACCATTCATTTTATAAATGAAGAAAGTCACATATCTATGGGTGGTTGAACCACCTTCCCAGGAATGGGGTTGGGGAAGAATGGCATCCGGCTTTTTGACACCCACTCCACCACCTCACCTCCACTATACCCCACTAACCCCCTAAAATTGCATATCATCTGCAGTGGCTATTGTATGTTACTATAAAAATAGAAAAAAAACCCAGAAATCTAGATATAAATCTAGACTGGAGTAAATATAAATTAGAAAAAAAGTAAAATAAAGTGACATTTCAAATATGCAAGTTGTGAAATTCACATAACCATGCAGGTTATTAAAAAAAATTTCACTACCAAGGCCAAAAGTGAAACAAATTTAGTTACATGATTCTCACTGTTTCTAATGAGAAAATATCTCAGTTGCTCAGAGGAAGAAAAGCTTTTTTAAAACTTAGTATTTAAAAAATTATCATATAAGTAAAAAATATAAAGAAAGTGCCATAAGCAAAGCAAAATATTAATAGAAAGCTAGGGAAAACATAGTATATAATACAATGAGTTACTATCCCTAAAATGTGAAGAGTTTGTAAAAAAGAATAGAGATAAAAACAAAGAGTTCACTGAAAAGTGAAAAGGACCTCCTGATGTAACTATTTTTGCAAAAACAAAACTGAATTTGATCAAACACTCCTTGTGTGCATTTCTCAACCTGCAGTGCAGGGCAGTGGGGCCCAAACAGCAGCAACAGCAACACTCTTGCTGGTCAAAGAAGTGAAACTCAGATTGTTGGACCACGAAAGTGGCTGGGACTTGCGAACAGAGTATTACAGAAGAGGCAGCTGCATGAAAATAGCATCCAAAAAATGCGTCCTTGGGTCCTTAGCCAAAGCCTAAACTGAAAACACAAAGGGGAAGACTGCAGACCAACAGGAAACAGGAGACAAAGCCCAAACCTCTGTGTGCAATTTGAAACCCAGAAGGAGAGAAGGGAGGGAAAAAATGACAGAAGCAGAGGAGAAAATCATATCTCAAAAGATTTATAAAAAGTATTTAATGTTTTAGCATCCATTCACAATAAGCTAGAAATAAAAGGTGATAGTTGAAAATGTTCATAAATTCTTTGGCACTTCTCCCATGGAGAAGTTGAGTCTGTGGCTCTTCCTCTTGAATATGGGTGGGCTTATGACCGCTTCAAACATTTTTTTTTTCTTTTCTTTTTTATCTTTTGGCCACAACACACAGCTTGTGGGATCTTAGTTCCCTGACTAAGGACTGAATCCACATCCTTAGCAGTGAAAGCACAGAGTCTTTCTTAGCCACTGGACCTCCAGGGTATTCTTGTCACTGCTTCAACCAGTTAAAAATATAGCAGAAATACAACATGACCTCTAAGGAAAGGTCAATAAAGTTATGTGGCACCTGCCTGGTCCTGTTGTAATGCATATTCTGAGAGAAGCCAATGCTGGAAAGAAGTTCCACTACAGGGGCTTCCCCTACTAAGGCCACCACAGGAGGGGGGCTACAGGTAGCATTCAAATCAACAGCCTGGTTGAATGCTCATCCAGAGGCCAAGACCAATTGTTAGCCAAATGACTGAGTCATATTGGATTTCCAGCCTCGTTGAGCCTTTAGATGACTACAGTCCCAGCCAATATCTGATTGTAACTGCTTAAGAGGTCAAGTGATAATTGCCGTGCTGAGCCCTTTCCAAATTCCTGGTCCACAAAGTCAGAAATATAATAAGATGATTAATGCTCCACAATGCTAAATTTGTGAGTCATATGTTATCCAGCCATAATCATTCAGAGTGAACTTCCTTAATGTAATAAAAGCTGCTTACAAAAACTTAACAGCTAAAACATTACATTTAAAGGCAGAATACTGAACATTTCCCCATGAGGTTGGGAACAAGACAATGATACTCATTCCATCACTTTCATTCAGTGTTGTATTAGAAATTCTGGCCAAGCAAAGAAATAAGGCAAGGAAGAGAAATAAAAACAGGTTACATAACAAATTCACAGATAATATCACTGTGTATGTATAGAAATCCAAAGGACTCTACTGAAAAAATGGTTAGAATTGATGCATGAATTAGCAATACAACTGGGTTCAAAACCAAATATTTTAAAATAAGTATACATAGGATATCTCTATATATTAACAACAAGTGAAAAAAAATTTAGAAAAACAATATCTTTTAACAAAATATTAAATAGCTAGGGGAAAAAATTAACAAAAACTGTGGAATATTTAAGCATGGGAATCTACTAACCATTGCTAAATTAGAAGAGAACTAAGAAAATAAAGAAATAGTACATGTTCATGGATTGTCAGGGTCAATATTTTTAAGAAGTCATTTCTTCCCAAATTTATTATAGATTCAACAAGACTTGAACTGAAGCAGCAGGTTGTTGAGGGAAGTTAACAAGTTGCATGTGGAGTGATCTAGCATATTATTGAAGAACAAGGTTAGAGATTTTACACAACCAGATTTCAAGCGGCACAAGGATAAATAAACCAATAGAAAAGATGAGAAGTTTCAGAAATAGATTCACAAATTTATTGATGAATGAACTGGAGGTTCAGTGTGCTGTTCTCACTTTTTTACATGTTAAAAAATATTCATAGTAAAAAAGTTTTAAAAAATAGAGCACCAAAAACAAGCTAACCACAAAGGAACAAATCATCATATGACATGAAGATAAAAAAAGAAAAGTACTAAGTGAAGGAAGAGGCAGAGTCCTCAGTAACACCCCTGCCGTATTTACTAGTAGAGATTATAAAAATGCTGTTTAGTAATTTCATAAGGGACCCTTTAAGACTCATACTGTTTAAACTCTTTCAGTTCATCTAAATTTTATTATTTCTGAACACAAAATGGAAGGTCACTGCATTTTGGTTTTTTTTTATTTTTAAATAATTAAAGAAATTATATATCACTAGATCTCAAAACAGCTAAGGTATCCAAAAGTCTAATACTGATCAACAATTTATGTCACCTCAAAAGCTTGCTTTATTTCTCTCCGTGTTTACACTTACCTGGTAGCTGTGTTTCCCATCTTATCGTAAAGCCTCTTTCACTCCTTAAATGTTCAGAATAGAGATGAAAATAGAGGGCGTTATCACTACTGAGGAGCTCGTGAGGGGGGTTGGAGCCACAGAATCGTCCAAGCTGATGTGCTGCAGAGGAATCTCCATCGTGAATCTGAAGAAACTCATGTGGACAGTTGTTTGTGGGTTCTAACTGAAAAAAGGTGAAAGTGATTCGCAGTACCTGAAAAAAGAAAAAAGGTCATAAGAGATTATTTTTCACTTCTATGTTAATTCTAAAGAATTTCTCCTACTAATTGGAAGCATTTCTATTGAGTCCCTTTCAAGAGACAGATCTATAATTTCCTATTACCTAATTATCCACAAATATGTGTGAAAGTTGTGTTAAAAATTGCTTAGATCTAACTTCAGCTAATATAAAAAAACTCTATATTAACAAGATAGATTTGTAATGGCTTTACTGAGGTACAAAGAACTGTACATATTTAATGTGTACAGTTTGAGAAGTTTGCAAATATGTGAACACCTGTGACACCATCAATGGAGTCAATATAATAGACATAACCAACAGCTTCCAATTTCCTTCTCTTTCTCTCTCATTTTTTTTCTCTCTCTTTCTCATAAGAACATGGCATGTGATCTACCTTCTCACATTTTGAGTGCACAGTGCTGTATTGTTACCTATAGGAACAATGTTGAATGGCAAATCTCTAGAACTTATTCACCTAGTGTAACTGAAAGGTTATACCCATTAAGTTATTGTTCAATGGGTTAATGAAATAGATTTACCTAGATTTCATTAATCATAAAGTTAATTAAACAGAGTCACTCCAAATGTATAGCTAACAGTGCTTCCAAATCAGTAACATAAAACATGAATATCTACTTTGGGTTAAATTTAACTGAATAGCCTGCAGCCTACTCATAATTTATCAGTGACCCCAGGGATGCTGATTCCTTTGTTGCTGCTCAGTTGCTAAGTCATTTCCGACTCTTTGTGACCCCATGGACTGCAGCACACCAGGCTTCCCTATCCATCACCACCTCCCAGAGTTTGCTCAAACTCATGTGCATTCAGTCAGTGATGCCATCCAACCATCTCATCCTCTGTCGTCTCCTTCTCCTCCTGCCTTCAATCTTTCCCAGCATCAGGGTCTTTTCTAATGGGTCAGATCTTCACATCAGCTGGCCAAAGTATTGGAGTTTCAGCTTCAGCATCAGTCCTTCCAATGAATATTCAGGGTTGATTTCCTTTAGGGTTGACTGGTTTGATCTACATGCAGTCCAAGGAACTTTCAAAAGTCTTTTCCAACATCACAGTTTGAAAGCATCAATTCTCTGGTGCTCAGCCTTCTTTATGGTCCAACTCTCACATCTATACGTGACTACTGGAAAAATCATAGCTTTGAATAGATGGATATTTGTTGGCAAAATAACATCTCTGCTTTCTAATATGCTGTCTAGGTTGGTCATAGCTTTTCTTCCAAGGAGTAAATGTCTTTTAATCTCATGGCTGCAGTCACCATCTGCAGTGATTTTAGAGGCCAAGAAAAGAGAGTCTGTCACTGTTTCCATTGTTTCCCCAGCTATTTGCCATGAAGTAATGGAACTGGATGCCATGATCTTAGTTTTTGGCATGTTGCTTTTAAACCAGCTTTTTCACTCTCCTCTTTCAACTCCATCAAGAGGCTCTTTAGTTCTTCTTCGCTTTCTGCGTAAGGGTGTTGTCACCTGGATATTTGAGGTTATTGATATTTTTCCCGGCAATCTTAATTCCAGCTTGTGCTTCATCCAGCCCAGCATTTCACATGATGTTCTCTGCATATAAGTTAAATAAGCAGGGTGACAATATACAGTGACGTACTCCTTTCCCAATACGGAAGCAGTTCATTGTTCCATGTGTGGTTGTAACTGTTGCTTCTTGACCTGCACACAGGTCTCTCAGGAGGTAGATAAGGTGGTCTGATATTCCCATCTCTTTAAGAATTTTCCACAGTCTATTGTGAATCAAAGGCTTTAGTGTAGTCAAGGAAGCAATAAATGTTTTTCTGGAACTCTCTTGTTTTTTTTCTATGATTGGACATTGGCAATTTGATCTCTGGTTCCTCTACCTTTTCTAAATCCAGCTTGAACATCTGCAACTTCACAGTTCATGTACTGTTGAAGCTTAGCTTGAGAATTTTGAGCATTACTATACTAGCATGTGAAATGAGTGCAATTGTGTGGTAGTTTGAACATTCTTTGGCATTACCTTTCTTTGGGATTGGAATGAAAATGGACCTTTTCCAGTCCTGTGGCCACTACTGAGCTTTCCAAATTTGCTGGCATATTGAGTACAGCATTTTAACAGCATCGTTTTAGGGTTTGAAATAGCTCAACTGGAATTCCATCACCTCCACTAGCTTTGTTCATAGTGATGCTTCCTAAGACCTACTTGACTTCGCACTCTAAGATGTCTGGCTCTAGATTAGCAATCACACCATTGTGGTTTACCATTGTGATAACCATTGTGATTATCTGCATCATTAATATCTTTTTTTAATAGATATTCTGTGTATTCTTGACACCTCTTCTTAATATCTTCTGCTTCTGTTAGGTCTATACTACTTCTATACTTTATTGTTCCCATCTTTGCATGAAATGTTCCCTTGGTATATCTAATTTTCTTTAAGAGATCTCTAGTCTTTCCCATTCTGTTGTTTTCCTCTATTTCTTTGCACTGAGCACCTAGAAAGGCTTTCTTATCTCTTATTGCTATTCTTTGGAACTCTGCATTCAGATGGGTATATCTTTCCTTTTCTCCTTTGTCTTTCACTTCTCTTATTTTCTGAGCTATTACGGGTCTCTAAACCTCTCAACTGATACCCAGCCTGGTCGGATGGCCTAGGGTGTAGGCCTGTATAACAGGTATTCATCTTTGGTGTTTGGATGTCATCAAGGGATGAGAAATACCAAGAGCAGACATCAGGGGAAAGGTACTATGAAGAGTTATGAGTATGAAAGTAGGTGAGAATAAGCATATAAATATGTCTCCAAGTTAAAATGCTAGACTGTGCAGACTTGAATATAGTATTATGACTAGTGAAACATAAAAGATTTTGTGCTGACAACCCCATCTGAAACAGCCAAACTATCAGAAGGTGGTTGTTGAAAGAATCTAATTTATGATCTAAAACCACCACAGCATTCAGCTCATGAAAAAGGGAATCAGGATGTTTTTGAAATGCTATGCTAGGGTACTTTTAAGATATCTTACCCAACATTACATCATTTTTGTCCTTGAAGCAATTTCAATGAAAATCAAATAAACGTTTATAAATTGAAGTATCCTTATTTCAATATTATATAAACTGCATTATGTAAACTGTAATGGGGATAAGAAAATTCACAATAATCAAGAAAAACAGCATAAAATATTTTTACAAGCTCACAAGAAAAGCATTAAAATTTTTTCACAAAATGATTTTTTCTTGAAAGAAACATGTTTTCAATGTCAGGAAACAGAATTCATGAAAACTAAATGGAAGGAAGGAAATTCACATAACATACCCGCTGGGAGATCGACTTTGGAGTTTATTCTATTGTGGGATCACCAGACCCCAAAGAATCCTTGCTCAAGGGAAAAAATATTTCTGACCTTGACAATGACCTCTGTAACATTAGTTTGCTGGGAAAAGTTAATAGTATTTCAAGGGAAAGACTTAGCTAGTCAGACATATAACTTTAATAAGTCCATGAGTTGGTTGAGAAATAAATATTTGGAAAAGTCTGAGTAATGCTGGAGATAAAAGCACTAAAAACCTTAGTGGTTTTTAGGATCTTAATTTGAAGACCATTTGCCCAGCAGTCCAGTCACTGGAGTCGAATGGCCTGGGTCCAGGTTCCTGCGGGCCACTTAAAGACCTCACACCCCTGGACAGACGTCTCAGCTGCTCAAGGGTAAATGAGGTGATGGGAGTTAAAACGCAATAATTAAACATATGTAAAGCAATGAACATAGCACACTTGGAGAGTGTGCTATCAGAGAAGACTTGGATAAGGAAACCATCTTAACAGCAGTCCCAATTTTGGCATAATGATCAACATAACATTGAATGATCACTACCAGTTTGGTGACAATATGACTATACAAATGGCTGGCTTGTCATGTAAAGAACTGTCTGTATTGGACAAAGTACAGGCTTTGAAATACAAACGTGGCTTTAAAATCCAACTAGTCCAATTACTAGCTAAAGAGTGTTTTTAAAAACACTGCAAAGTGCACAATTCAACTTCTTTTCCTCTGCAGTGTGTGAGAGTCCCTCTTGGGGATGGATGAGTGGAAGCTTTTCCAATTACTTAGCTTCTCATAGTTTCCATTATTTCATCTACACAAATGAGGATACCAACACTTCAATTAAAAGAGTTACTGTAAGTTTTCAAAAAAGGTATACAAAATACTTAGCCCAAAGCCTGATACTTAGAAAGTCCTCAATATTTTGCTGTTGTTGTTCAGTTGCCGAGTTGTGTCCGACTATTTGTGACCCCATGGACTGCAGCATGCCAGGCTTCCCTGTTCCTCACCATCTCCTGGAGTTTGCCCAAGGTCCTCAATATATGATGGTTGAATTATCATTATATGTAAAATAATGTAATATACACATGTAGTACATACTCATACATATAAATGAAACACAGTGTGGTTGGGAGACACTGTATTTACCTTTTGCTCTTCAGTTTGGATAACCCAGAAGCAGTTAATGTCATGAGCATAAGCAACATCAGGGCTCACGAAGCTGAAGCTTCCGTTCATCCCCGAGAGGGACTCTCCACACACTGCAGAGGAAAAGGAGTTGAACTGTGCTTTTCAGAGACTCTGGAAAGGAAGAGGCCAGGCAACTCCCACTCTGCCCCTGAAGCTTTCAGAGAGTCTGAGTAATTCATGTTGGAGACAAAAGCCTGCCATTCTTTCTTCTCATCATCTCCTTCTTCCTTCAACATCCACTCAGATCCCAACTTGCGCTCCGAGTCCCGCTTAGGCGTGCTCATCTCCACCTGAATTTCCCTGCCTCTCAGGGTCTCCTCTGACCCTCATTCCCTCTGCATCTGCAACACCTGGCCCCACACAATTTAATTCTTATCTTTATTTTTTTCTCCCCTCTGCCATATCAACCTTGTCTCCTCAACTGGAAGAAAAGCTGAAAGTAGGTGGAGACTATTTTATTTTCCCTTTCCTTATTTTTCCACAGGGTCTACCAGAGTCCTAAACACACAATAACGCCGCAGTAGATGTGCTGATTCAAAATCAGGAGGAATGAGGGAGAGAAGGAGCGGGCGGAAGAGGTTTATGGAGAAGGCTGAATACGAAGCCCTCCTTGGGGACAGATACATTCTGATCGGAAGCAAAGAAGGACTTTGGAGAGGTTTGGGGAGAGAAATTTTCCAAACAAAGGAACACAGCAGAAATGTGGTGGCACATGGCATCAGGAGATAAGGAAAGCAGTCTGGCTTGAAAGGGTATATTTTTAGGGAACTAGTGAAGAAAAGGTTAGATGGTTAGGGTGAGGCTTGATTGTAGAGGATGATTGAAAAACAGTCTCCCAGGTTCATTCACAGTGTAATATTAACTCTCATTTCACTAGATGATTTGCATGTTATCTAGTAACCTTCAGTACCTTCATTTGGCATTTGGAGGTATACATGGTTTTCCCCATTTTATAAATATGAAAACTGAAGTTCAGAAATTAAGCTACTTCCTTGAAACTGTGGCTACTAAATGGAGAATCTGAAAAACCCAGAAACACAGAATCCAAAGGTTGTCTTCTTTGTGCTATAATTCACTCTTTTATATCATTTTAAGTTTAAATGTCTTTATTCCACAACTAAACTCCTTGAGGGCAAAAGCTCTTTTATATATTTATAAGAATATATATTTTTCACGTATACTCCTTTTGTATTCCTCAGTATGCTAAAGACATTTTTTTATTTTAAATTGAAAAAAACAAACTAAACAAACCAAAAAAACAAAAACAAAAGACCTAGTCCTGATCTTTATTTAATAGGCAAAAGGGAGTCAATGTATATTTTAGAACAGGAGAGTGACAAAGAGTATTTGTAATTTCCAGGGAAATGAAATGGCTGCTACAGAGAAGACTCTCCCTTAGCAAACTACAATAACTTAGTAAATTTTGCTTTCAAAAGGGACATTATGAAAATGGAAAATATTAATGTTTTCTTTGATGAAAAGATTTGTATGGCTTAAGTTGAATTTACCTTATCTTACCTTGTGAATTTCAAACCATTTCTGCAAGGGAAGACTTTAGTTCTAAGTCTTTGAGCAACTGAACATGATAGCAGATTGTTCAGTGGAAAAGCTACAGCAGGACTCGCTCAAGGACGACACTTCTAAACTGTGAGTATCTGTGGTATAAGAGATGCTGAGTGTACCTTGCTGGGGAATGTGACAGAGAAATCCAGTCCAGAAATGTGTGCATTCACAACTGAAACCATTAGCGCCGTCCACACAGGTTCCCCCATTCAGACAGGGGTTGCTCAGACACTCATTGAAGTCTTCTGTGCAGTTGACACCAGTCCAGCCCGATTCACACGTACAAACATAACCAGAGACTGTTTCCTAAGGAAAGAAGAAACACCATGTCACAGAATGGAGGGACAGACAGTAATCATGAACCAACCTAAGTAATAAAGAACAGCATGCTATGTAATTCAAGGAGAAGGTGTTGAAACATAAGCATCTTCCAGGAGCCTAACTACTAATTCATTTAAATGTTAATTCCAAAGAAAAAGAAATTAGATGTATTTGGGTCAAACTGTAGGCTTTGTTTTACTGCTTTGTAAATCACTGAGAGAAAAAAATGAACTCATTGGTTTTTCCTGGGAACTAAAGTCATTACCTACCTTTTATCTGAAAGCTATTGACAACTCTTTATCTTAAGCTTGAATCATTACCTTAAAACTCATAAATCATAGAAAACGTATCACACAGAAGTGAACTAAATTTATTCTCCAGCACTCAGTTCCCTTAGAAGAACAAAGGACTCACAATGCATTGTCCATTTACACAGGGCTGACTCAGGCAAATATTACTGAGTTGCACACATCCATTTGGCCCATAACCATTTCCAGTATATCCCGGAAGACAAGTGCAAAGAGGTAAGGAACCTGTTTGGAAATAGAAATGGAAATGTCTAAGTGTAGGTCTCCTTCACTCAGGTCCAGGAACAAAACTCAGGTTCTGTAGTCTAGGTAAGGAATCCTCAAAGTCTGCGCATACCCTGGGGCAGACAAGGCAAAGTGTGAGGTGAAAAGATTTAGAATCTTTTTTTCCCCTAGCTTTTAATCTTAAGAATAAGAAAGACAGGACACATTATCAATACTTTATTTACAGATTGACACTGATGCTGTCAGTCCCTATGAAATAGTCCTGAGTTGAAAAAAAAAAAAAAGTGAGGCCCAGCAAGGGGAAAGGGAGTTTCCTATCAAGGAGGGGTTGGCAGCAAGAAAGAGCATTCCTGCAATGACGGTATCTGTACACATACTGAGCCCTAGGAATACATACTATTATAAAATCTCCGTTTACAGATGAAGACAAAGTGCCGAGAGATTAAGTGCCTGATCACAGACCCATAGATAGAACATGGTGGAGCCAATGGAAAAATAAAGTGCAATCTTCTAGAATTCACCTCCTAACCACTTCAGTAGGCTGTTAATCATTTAACAAACACTTGAATAGTCATACATATATATTTAATATGTGCATACATACACATTTATATTCTCTCATATATATGTGAGATATACGTGACATGTGCATACATATGACAAGTTAATAAAATAAAGGCAGTATTTTGAAATAGCATGAGATACGATATATAATTCAATAAATGGAGTTGGAGACACTTATTTGGACAAAAACATCAAACTAGATTTCTATTTGATGCTATAGATAAAAATAAATCCTGAAAAGATCAAAAATTTTAACATTAAAAATAAATGAAAGTAAGAAGGACCATGTGTCAATCTTGACTTCCAAAGAGTTTGGTAGGGAAGGTCAAATTCTAAGAGGAGAAATACTAAAGTGAAAGATTTACTTTTTTGACCACATAAAAATTTTAAACTTCTAACTAGAAAACACTACCATAAAATTAAAATAAAAACCACATGCCAAGAAAAATATATATAAAATATAAAATAATGAGATAATATCCTCATAGTAAAAAATGAAATTTCACAGGTCAGTAAGATAGCAGATGAATAAAGGACCTTAAAAAAATTAAATGGCTAGTAAATATGTGAAATTTTTCATTGTTTATTTAGTACTAATCAAAGTTTTTTGACTTGGTCAAAATTAAAATAATGAGAAGGCAATTTCTGCCTATGAAATTGATGAAAATGAAAACTCACTATAGTACCCATTATTGTCAAGGGTAGGGTAAATCTATATTTCTACAGACTGTTAATAAGCATATAAATTATTTATTCTTGAAAAAAAAGTTTAGTAATATGCATTTTTTTAAAAGTTTTCGCAGGTGAAGCTTTTATGCAACACTGCAGACACAGAAGAATTTTGCCCTGGATCCATTTTTTTCCTTTCTTAGTAGGGAACTCTTTATTTATTTATTTACTTTTTAGAAACTCTTTATTTTAACTGAGGGTGTGGGCACCTGGAATTAAGACTATATTTCCCAACCTCCCTTGCAGTCACACTTGGCCACCTCACTCAGTCAGGCCAAAGGCCCAGAAAGGGGAGTCCTTAGAGACAACTGACATGTTCTTCCTTTCTCCTCTTTTCCTTGCTGCTGGAATACAGTCATGTATCTATCTGCTGGCTTAATTATCTTGGAAAATACTTGCAAAAACTACAGCAGATCATAAAAAATCCAATTGTATACTTTTATAACATGGATTGATTTTTGGTTTGAAGACCAAAGTAAGAATTTTGAAAATAGAGGATTTTGATTTTAAAATGTTGATTTGCTTTAGAAGGTCATCCTAAAATACCCCAAACCAGAGGGAGAGATGAGTCATTACCTAGAGCCAAGGAACATGACGCGTGTGGGTGGCAGCCTCCGTTATTGACCAAGCAGCGGTCTAGGAGCGTGCAGACTCTCCCATCACCCTCATAGCCTGAGCACAGCAAGAGCAGGCAAGTGAAAAACAATGTCAGCAACATGCAAGAAGAAGAATCCTGATCTGAGAAGCAAATATCAGGACCCAGACCAACCAGAGATCTTCCATCATCAAAACAGAAAATGTAAATAAAATATGTCATAAATAAAATTACACAGTTAAGAAAATGGACAACAAGAATTAGGAACCTAATTTTGGAAACAATGTTCAGGGTTGTTTCTAATGACAAAAATAAAAAGTAAAAGTCATATGAAAACTATGGAGAGACTTAGAAAGTGCTGACTCTAAGAAAGTGACATTTTTTAATCAGTGACTTCAAAGCTTTGAGCTGAATTATTTTAAAAGTCCAAAGGAAAAAAAAAAGTCCAAAGTACTGCTGTTTCATGTTAATAAAACATACAGGGTTTCGATTTGCCCCTTAGAACTCCCTGAACTTCTTGGATAGTAACTCAATTTAGATTAGAAAATAGGAGTCATGACTTCTTTCTGGAAGAGAAAGGAAATGCACGTGTATGATATGCCTACCATTAGCTCTGGTATTTAGTAAACTTTATATGGAAAACATCTCATGAATTCACTATATTAATAAACTGTGGGAACAATACATCTGTGATCCATAGAGAAAACCTGTCAAGTTTTTCATTATTTCAAGAAGCCATCTCACAGTTGGTAAAGGCTTATTATTTTCCACTGATACACAAAGTAACTTTTCTCTCTTTCTTATAACACATACTAATGTATCCTGGATCTAGAAGTCAAACTTTTTGCACTATTCAGCTTGCTTCCTTAGACATAAATCACATTTACAAAGGAACACAAGATCCTGTTTTCAAATGCACATTGTGTCTGTAACAGTATCAGGAAATTTGGTGTAGCACCTGGTGGACATGAATGACAGTGGTAAGATCCAGCTGTATTTATACACTCCACAAGTGGAGCCACAGAACAGCCGCCATTGTTTATCTCACATTCATTGATATCTTCGCAAACGTATCCATTTCCTTGCCAGCCTAGAAAAACAGGAGGTTTGAAAAGTTAGTTAAAAACATGTAAAAACCTGCTTAACTATGTAAAGAAACACAGGTTAAAATGGTATATATTCTACCTTTCAGATCGGCAAAAGCTGCTTTAAATATAATCAAATTCCTGCAAAGATGTGGGCACTTCAGGTAGTCTTATATGCTATTAAAAATCAGAAGTTAGATTTGTTAAACCTATTTAGAAACAGATCTAGCCACGTTCATTAAAGATTTTAAAATACATAACTTTTGACTAACAATTCCACTTCTGAAAACTTATTCTACAATGATAAAATTGTCATCAGGTTTTATCTGAAAGCAGATAAACTGTCAGTTTATCATTTATAAAGATGCAGGTAAGTCTACCACAGCATTGTTTAACAGGAAAAAAAACTCTCAATAGTATACAGCGACATATACTGAATATACTATGAATATAATATCATAATATCATAATACTATGAATATACCATACTGAATATAATATCATCTATACCAATGGATGCTAAAAACTATTTTTAATAATATGTGCACACACTGAAGGATTTTTCCATATATATTTTAATGGAAAACATCGAATTTTAGAAATGTATGCAGAGCTATGATCACAGTTTGGGGAAATAATTTTTTTTTAAACCTGCATATTGGTCTGTGTGTCTGTATAAATGAAGGGAAAGGTAGAGGAGAGAGACACAGGGTTTTCCGATGACACACCCAGGTGAGGACTACTAGACTCTAGTTGAAGGAAAGTTACCCGGCTCAAAATAGCCTGGAGTTAAAACTCCCCTGTGGGTCCTTCCCACCATTCTATGCAAAACAAAGAACTCTCTCACTGGAAGAAAGAAAATGGACATTAAGGTTGATTATGCTCAGCTCTCAACCCGTCCCAGCCTCTGGCTGAGCTCCAGAATTCCTTGCCCCAGCCATTTGAGAGAGAAATACTCTGAACAACCTTGGAGAAGAACAGGCCCCCTTTGACAGCAGATTTCCACATAGATGCCTAGATATACTTACTCTTTTCTTGGGTTAGTGCAGCAGCTCACTAATCTCACTGCTGCCCCTTCTCGCCTCATTAAAGGTGATCTGTTCCTGTAAAGTGCTGGTCTCGTTCTTTTTCCGAACCTCGCCTTCTCTAAGTCCCTTACCCTACACTAGTGAACACACTCAGAGATCAATTTGCCCAGGTTTACAAACAGCTGGCTTGTATGAAAGGTGGGACCAGAGCACGTGTCTTTTGATCTCAAGTCTAATCAAGGTCACAGCCACAGCAATAAAATGACTGACCTCCCAAACTCTACAGCTAATCCTGGCCCTGCCATTTAACTCTACCACTCTTTGGGACAAACCAACCATTTCTTTCATTAAACTGCTGCAGCAGTTAGATGCTCTGGAGTGGGATCTAGTGAAATGGGACATGAAACTGGATTGGAAGGCATCCTGAAAACAGCTTTCTTATCCCTCGGCAGTGAAAGGAAATTGGTCCTGCAATCTTGCTTGACTGGCACGGGAATCCTGGCACTTGAGCCCAGGAGGGACACACCCACGTACCTGTGGGGCAGGCCCCACAATAGAAGGAGCCCGGGGTGTTGAAACACTGCACACGTTCTGAGCAAGGTGCAGGCCAGAGTTCGCACTCATTTACGTCCAGCGTACAGGCCGCGCTGTTCGACGGGGCCTTCCACCCAGCATCACAGATGCAGCTGTACTCGGGCTGGAGGAGCAATGAAGATGTGAAAGCAGGCAACCAAGAGAATGACCAAGAACAGCCTTTGAAAAATCTCACGGAGCCCGTAACCAATTCCTCCTCTCACGTTCATTTCCATGAGACCAATCGAGTGGCTTCTCTTTTTCTTCCCACATGATTAAGCATTTAGACCAGACCATGCAAAAAGAGAAACAGCTTTATTTCAGAGTAAGGGAAACCTATAATTTGCCCCCAAATATGCCTGGGAAAAAGCAACAACAATCAAGAGCTGTAAGTCAATATAATTAAAGTCAATCAGCTCAGCCTGCTTTTAGAGGGAAAAACATCCATGTAGTCACAGACCTTGGAAAATCAATTCTGTTTGTTTCCTTTTTGAAGGTCACACACACACCACCCTCCCACCATGGCTGGAAGGGAACCTTTTTCCGTCATATGGGCAGGGAAAAACAACAACAACAACAACTAAAAATAAATACCTGAAGGTCTCAAGGAGGGCCAATTGGACCAGGGCTGGATGACCTTCTGGGCCAGGAATCAAGGTCAGCACAAGGGATACTTAGAGAAGTGGGCTCAAAGGGGCTCAGGAGCCAGGACAAATGCAGGCTCCTTAAAATGGAATGTCACAAACAAGGGCAGGACTTTTGTGTTTCCATATCCTGCATTGTTAAAACTCACAAGGCCAAGAGAAGATCATGTCTCACAGTGAGAGTTATGGGCAAATAATAAAAATATGAGTAATTTAATGAAATCAGCCTCTGAGTCCTGTTTTCTGCTTACTTATGGACAACCCTCATTACCTTCCTCATCTGAGCCCAGCTGAAGGGCAGGACATGACGCCCCTCTGCAGTCCCATAGGGTCCTGTGTGGACACACACAGCTACAGAAAATGAGGAACTAATAACCAGCCTCCCCCGCCATCCCCGAGGGGCCCACCCTGGAAGGACCCACCTCTCCAGCCTTCACTCGGACCAGATCCTCGCAGATGCCGTGGACGCAGCGCACCTTGGAACCCCCCTGACAGTCATCATATTTGGATGCACACTGGGGGCCGTGGGTCTCAGGTGAGCAGAGACAACTGTTGGTCACACAAAGCACAACTCAGGAGCTGTTTCTTAGCATAAGTTAAAAAAATCAATAATAATTCTGATTGCAGGTCAGTGATATGCACATAGAATCACAAACCAGAAAACCAGGTTTACTGGCTGGAGTCTTAGAAGAAAGTCACTCTGCTCCTCTTGAAGTGGCAGACTGAGTAAATGTGCTGTCATCTCAAATACGAGATTAGAGGGCACAACTATCTCTATAAATTCTTCTGCTATCAGGTCAAACAGCACTGTCAAAGGTCAGACAACTATGAACTAAGGGGGATAGAGTTCATTAAGGATGGTAGAGATCATTGCGTCCATTCATCAGCCACCCAGCTGGCTCCTCCAGTAAGCACAGGTGACCTTGACCGAATAGGTAAATTCTCAAATATACTCTAGGTTTGTATAACCCCATGGGCAGTGGTATATCCACATCTCAGAATCTTTGATGATTGTAATCACATTGCAAAGGCCACATTTCTTCTCTCCATAAGAGATAAGTTAACTTAGTAACAGTTCTTTCATAGCCACTCACAAGATGTATTTATTACATAACACTTAAGCTAGCCTGGCTGTTTTGTTCTAAGATTTCAATTCAGTAATAATAAAACAAGCAAGGCTTGCTCCTTGGAAGAAAAGCTATGACAAACCAACAGCATGTTAAAAAGCAGAGACATCACTTTGCCAACAAATGTCCACGTAGTCAAAGCTATGGTTTTTTCAGTAATCATGTACAGATATGAGAGTTGAACCAAAAAGAAAGCTGAGCACTGAAGAATCTATGCTTTTGAACTGTGGTGCTGAAGAAGACTCTTGAGAGTCCCTTGAACAGTAAGGGAATCAAACAAGTCAATCCTAAAGGAGATCAACCCTGAATATCCATTGGAAGGACTGATGGTGAAGATAAAGCTCCAATACTTTGACCACCTGATGCAAAGAGCTGACTCTTTTGCAAAATACCTTGATGCTAGGAAAGATTGATGGCAGGAGGAGAAGAGGGGTGACAGAGAATGAGATGGTTGGATGGCATCACTGACTCAATGGACTTGAGTTTGAGCAAACTCCAGGAGATAGTGAAGTACAGGGAACCCTGGCATACTGCAGTCCATGGGGTCACAAAGAGTCATACATGACTTAGTGACTGAACAAAAGTTGTCTTAAACCATCGCAATCTTACAGTTGCTAAGTTAGTTTTATATCTGCCCTGCAGTTTCAGAGGGAATATGGATGGTGTGAGACAGCAGCTGGGGAAAAGGGAAGAGGCAGAGGATTCACAGAGCTCATTTACACATGTCTGAGCACAGCTGATGGGGTGAAAGCCAGGTCTGGTTGGCACCGTTTACCTGACTTGAACTGCGTTGGCCACCGGGGCCAAGGGTCAGAGTCAAGGAACGAGGAACTGTGTGGCCATGGACCGTGAACCAGTTTCTGAGTGTTCTGGAAAAGGGGTCACTCTCCCAGGAAAAGAAGCTCTTTTAGTCATATGTGTTGAGGATTTCTCCCCAGTGGTTAAGAATCTGCCTGCCAATGCAGGGGACATGGGGTTGGAGCCTTGGTCTGGGAAGACCCCACATGGCTCAGAGCAACGAAGCCTGCGCCCCACAACTGCTTAAGCCCGAGTGCCTAGAGCCTGTGCTCTGCAACAACAGAAGCCACTGTAACGAGAAGACCTCGCACTGCAACTAGAGAGGAGTCCCCACTCATTGCAACTAGAGAAAGCAGAGCAATGAAGACCCAGCACAGCCATTAATTAATTAATTTTTTTAAAAATACACATTGGGGCACAAAAAGCTCAGCTGATGTCCTTTGGTAAAAACAAACATGTGACTGGCAGCAAGGGAAAGGAGAGTTTGGCTGTTGGAGAAGCAACAGGGGCCTCACTCTGGGCACAGAACTTGGTGTAGCCATGGAGGCCCCAGAAACAACTGCTCGGTGGCATCTTTGAGTAGGTTTAAGGAAGAAAGAGATCAATGAATGTGGCTGGAAATGGAGAGTAAGAGTGTGGTGAATACCATTCAGGCTAACCAAGTATGGTTGCCAGACCCAGCAAATAAAGATATAGGATGCCTAGTTTAAAATCTGGATTTCAGATAAATACTTTTTTGTTGTAAGTATATCCCATGCAATTCACAACATGTGTGCGTGCTAAGTTGCTTCAGTTATGTCCCACTCTTTGTGACCCTATGGACTATAGCCTGCCAAGGCTCCTCTATGCATGGGATTCTTGAGGAAAGAGTACTGGAGTTGGTTGCCATGCCCTCCTCCAGGAGATCTTCCCAACCCAGGGATCAAACTCATGTCTCTTATGTTTCCTGCATTGGCAGGCGGGTTCTTTATCAATAGCACCCCCTGGGAAGCCCTGCAACTCACAACATCAATATATAATTGAGTAAAAGCTGTTCCATTAATAAATTACGTTTCTGAACATTCCAAGGTTGCCTTTCCCATTAAGACAAGGTCAGAGATTAATAGCAATACATGATTAAACTTAAAAAGGAATTCAATTACTCATTCCTTATCCATAGCTATTTATCTTCTTCTCATTTTCCATACTTCCCCTCTCATATTCTCTTCCCTTTCCTCATTCACTCTCCTATCCTTATACAGAGCATTCTGAGAATTTAATTAGACTCTTGGAGGTGATAGGACTTAGACCATTTCTTCACATATGTGAGGATTTGATCCTGGTGGCTTCCTTGCTAAAAGTTTATTTTACCAGCATCTCCACTCACCAAAAAAAATTTTTTTAATCTTTAAACCAACTATTACTAGCTTTCTGAGTCTCTGATGCATGAGAAGTCTGGGTATTCAAGACCCCATGGGACAGGACTGCCTCAGTTTAAATCTTGATGCTACCTGTTAACTCTTCACCTTAGACAATGTAATAATAACTCCCTCTGCCTCAGTTTCTTGTAAATTAATAGTGTCAAGCTATGAGCACTATTTTCACCTTGGGGTCTAGAGGCATTTTCCTGCAGGAAGTGCTCAGGAAATTGTGTTTATCTTATCACTAAATGCTTTACTATTGGAAAAGGACTAGAGATTTGAGCAGAGATTTTGGTTCAAGGACCTGCAGTTAAATCCTCCCTCTTTATCTCTCTCTCTTCCTTCTCCCTTGCTATTGTCATTCAGAGAGGAGTAAACTTTAATCCTACAGGCTTCCCTAAACAGCTACAAATATATTTCTCTCATTTAAGTTTAGATAAGGTGAGAAGCTCCAATACTTTGGCCACCTGAAGTGAACAACTAGCTCATTGGAAAAGACCCTGATGCTAGGAAAGATTGAGGGCAAGAGGAGAAGGGGTGATGGAGCAACAGAAGGTGAGATAGTTAGATAGCATCCCCGATTCAATGGACACGAATCTGAGCAAACTTCAGGAGATAGTGAAGGACAGGAAAGCCTGGTGTGCTGTAGTCCATGGGGTTGCAAAGAGTCAGACACAGCTTATAGAGTCGGACATAATTTAGTGACTCAACAACAGCAAGGTGAGAAGTGGAAAGCTGAAAGGAAGAAGAAAGCCAGATACACTACCAATTTCCTCACTATGATATTTAAAGGCAAGCATTTTTAATCCCATTTTATTGGCAAGGTTCAAATTGCCCAAGGCCCGGGATTAGTCATTGGCAGAAGATAAATTTACACCTAAGTGAGTGTTACTCCTGTACTACTGTTTTTCCACATCACATTCCCACCTTCTGAAAGGGAGAGTTAGTTGAGTACTTTCCCTTTTTATATATCTTTTAACACAACAGTGTTTACATGAAAATGTATTAATAAATTCTCAAGGTGTCTAGATATACCCTTAAAGAAACAGGGTAGTGAATTTTATGCCCTCTTGAAGAAGTAACTTTTGTAATGACTTTCTATTGCTGATTTGATTCCAGTAGGAAAAAAAAGGTGGGGGGGCTTTTCTGTCTTGAAAAACACTGCAAGTACATTTGGCCATTGAGACGAGGTCACATATGCTTCCATGGTCATAGTTTAACTTGCATTAGAGTCCGTGGTTCAATATTAATATAACTGACTAACTAAAAGAGGTCATATGCTTAATACCTAACTCCATTCCATCTGAGCTAAAACCAGATGATTCTCATCATTTAAGCTCTGCCTATTTTAAAACCCACTAGTGATAAAAATGA
Organism: Muntiacus reevesi; assembly: GCF_963930625.1. Taxonomy (NCBI): domain Eukaryota; kingdom Metazoa; phylum Chordata; class Mammalia; order Artiodactyla; family Cervidae; genus Muntiacus; species Muntiacus reevesi. The sequence continues at coordinate 30,809,174 of NC_089250.1, forward strand.
AAATAAGTAAAATAAAATATGATAATCACCATTGTGTTCCTGGAGAAAAAGCAAACAACAAACTTAACTTCTTTTTTTCTATAAAGCCTTCTAGATCTGAGCTGGAAGTATATAACATGCACCATCCATGCAGGTAAATGTGGATTCCATGGGCTGTTTTAAACCCACAGTCAGCGGGAAACAATAAGAATCAATTCTTCAGAATAAAGAGGTAAAAACATACTGAACAGTGGCAAAATATTATCAGTTAGCTGCCTGAACACTTGGAAAAAGATTGGGAGCCCCAGGAATTGGAGGAAACAGACAGTGGTTGTCCTTGCTGTATTCTCATGACTCCAAAAATCAATTTTTAGTTTAGGGGAGAATGGATACATGTACATGGCTGAGTAAATGTAAATGTCTGAGTCCCTTTACTGTCCACCTGAAACTATCACAAAATTGTTAATTAGCTATACTCCAATATAAAATCAAAAGTTTAAAAAAATAAGAGAATTTTTATCAGAAATTTTTCTATGAAATGGGGCTTTCAGTGAACTAGTATTTGCACAGCGCTTTATCTTTCAAAGGTCATTACCAATAAAAGTTATTAATCCCTTTAAATAAAGACTCCTTTGTCTCCCACAAGTAATGGATTCCAAGAGTTAGAGGCTGAAGGAGGGTGCAAATCCAGAGCAAACTGCCCACTGCAGATTATTCAACAAGGGCTCAAGTCTGTCTTCAGCAACTGTTCACAGAAGTTTCCTGAAGGAGTTTCTAACCTCAAGGAAGCTGCTGATTAACAAGGACTTAACCTCCCATAATTAACAGAACTCGAGAAAGTATCGAAGGGCTCTGTTTCATTCCACATAGATTCCACAAAACAACCTTTTAATCTTATGCTCATATACACGTTTCTATTTTCTTTTATTCCTTCAAAAAGACTTCATCATGTGCCTGAATGAGAGTATTCAGGTCAGAGATAATCAACTGGAATTCCTGAGGCTTCACACACTATGCCCACAGCAAGAAGAAACCAGATTAAACGCTGTGCTCCCTAATGTCCTCCAGGGAACCTGTGACGGGCAGAAACTAGAAACCCAAATCATTTCCAGAGTCAGCACAATCAGTCCTTGGGTTTTCTCTGATAGGATGGTGTAAGAGAGAATAATTCAGTATTCCTCTATCAAGTTTAATCTGTCATTTAGGCAACTCTCAACAAGTAAAATTATTCTCTCTCTTGCTCACTCGCTTGCTCGTGTGCACTCTCTCTCTCTCTCCCCCCCTCCCTCCTTTCTTCTCATTTCTATCTGGAAAAATTAACCTCTGACATGCAGGAAATAACTGTGTTAAAAATTTTCTTTTCATGACTTCTCTGGCAATCCAGTGGTTAAGACTTCATGCTTCCACTGCAGGGAGGATGGGTTTGACCCCTGGTTGGGGTACGAAGATGCACATACCATGTCAAGAAAACAAACAACAAAAAAATTTTTTTTAAACCTTTCCTTTCATTGCCATTTTGCAGGGGTAAAAGGGCAAATTTGTCCTGGAAGGAAAAACAATTTTGTCTTGATCTATGGATCTTTCCTCCCTGCTGCACGTTTGTTATTTTGCTGGCTTGCAAGACTCCAGAAGACAGGGATGATAAAGGGAGAGAGAGTGAGAACTAATCTCCAGAACATTCCTTGATGTCAGGAACGTGGGAAGGATCCATACTAGGAGTCATTTGCCAGTGTTATCGCCAAGCAGCAGTTTTCATTGATAAATGCCCATAAATAGAAATCAGGAGATAATGCTTTCAAGGTACTGAAAGATTAGACTTGCATTCTGGATCCAAGCTTGAATATTTATCAAAACAGGATCAGAGGGTTTTTTTTAAAGGAGAAACAAAATTTGGAGAGCAAAAAGCTCTTTAATAATGCAATACTTCATTGACATCAGAGACGTACAATGTGCAGGATATTGAAACTGAAGGACGTATCCACCAAAAGCCAGAATGAGTTAAGTTTGTAACTTGCAATGAGGAAAAACTTTTAAGATCATATTAAGAGAATTAAAGGAACAACTGACAAAGAGAAAGGCTATGGTTGCTTTTTAAGAATATAGTGTGCTAATTAATGACAAAGTCAAAACCAAAATTCCTGCACTCTTTTTTGCTGGGAAGGACAGAATGTGTTGTTACAAGGGAACTGAAGAATAGGACAGCAGGGATCCTGGAAGAGAGTGAATAGCTGCTCTTGATTCCAGTGAGATAAAACACAGAGATTCTGTCACAACAGAACCCATTTCTTTCTCTCTTTATAATCACAGAATATAGGAGACCCACCAAAATATGGGTAAAGGCAATGCCTAGATTTTTTTTTTTTAAGTGATTTTAAGGAACTACAGAAACCGAAGTTTGTTATTGATCTGCCGTACGTTTTTGGACTTGATTACTTAACAAGATAGTACATCAGTCAGTGTCACCTTACGGTCCAATATTCCTAGAGTTTGATGGGAACATGGAGGCACTGTGATGCCCAAGTCAGCTTTGTAAGAGAAGGGAAGTTTTCCTGCTGAGGGCGATGCCCGATTTGAGCAGGAGAATGCTGCGGATGAGCCCGGTGACAGAGTCAACCAGAAGAAAAGATGGCGGACGGCAGCAGGGAGACGACTGTGGTGAGGGGCCTGATGACTAACTGAAGAAAGACAATGAGGAGTATCCAGGTGAGGAAAACCTGGGTTCACCCTGCTCTGGGTATGGTGGACACTGCACAGTGCCTGAATGGAGAAGTCCTGATTTTATCTATCAGCTCTCTCAGCTACTGAATGTAGGGGGTGGCGGGGGAGGGGAGAGGGGGGCAGGCCGTCCCTCTTCTACATAAGGCTCTCCCATGGCCGTCCCTTCGATGCTTTGACTCCTACTAACCCCCCTGCCTCATCTTGCCAGGGGCCATCCTCACTCTACACCAGCCATGGAGGCCTCCTTCCTGTTCCTCAGAGAACAGGTTTCTTCAGGGGTGAGAGTTGAGGTCACACAAGGTTTTCTCTACCTAAGGAAAGAGCTCTGTGTATGTTAGATAAGCACCACGTGACTTCCCTAGAGAACAGTTAGTTTTGCTGGTAATACAGGCACTTAACCTTGGATACTGTTAACCAGGGGATGTCTTAGTTCTTCAAAAACACACCCTAATTTAAACAACGACAAGCAGGCAAAAGTGACATCGAATTTGGAGCTATAGCTTTAGGAGATTTTATACATTTCTGTTCAACTCTCTGGGGGCTTTTGACCTTGGCCTTGAGAAGGACATTTCTCCAGTAGCTTGGGGCACCTCTAGCCCTGGTATAAGAAAGAGATCCACAGGCCAAACCAAACTGAAGTGGAGCCACCATGGCTTATATGCAGACCTGTGAGTATGAAAAATAAATGTTTATTGGTTTAAAAAAAAAAAAAAAAGAAAGGAAAGAAAAAAGTTACCTGTAACTCCCTGCTGTGTTTATACATGTGGCTCCATTCTGGCAGCCCAAGGGTGTCCCTGAGTAGATCTCACATTCATTAACATCAACAGAGCACAGAGGGCCCTGCGTTTAGATAAAGCACAAAGTCAGGTACTACAGGTTACAAAGGCATCTGGGTCAACAGTCCCCAAATATCCCAACAGCATATTCAAAGATTTACAAACAGACAGTAAAGAAGTCCTTGGTCAAGCTAAATATGATAAAATTAAAACTCATCTCCAGTCACCCTTCATCTACAACTCAGGTGTGGCCTAACAGAGCCAAAGAGCTCTTCATAGATCATATCAGTCACAGGAGAAGAATCCTTACGTGGACTACTCTTCATCTTACTGTGGAGCTCTGCCTAGGAATAGTCACTTAATTTCTTCTGGATGCACATGTCAGGAATGTTTTCATTATTAACAGAAAAGGGCAGGAAAATGCACAGGCTACATTAAGATTCATTTAGTTATGCTGAGCAATTTAAAGTCATGCTGGCCAGAACAGCACGTAGCATCTAGTCCAGCAAATCCCCACTTAAGATGGTTCAGGATTCAATGGTGACAGAATCATGCTGGCCGCAATTTGCATCTTGGCATACCTGGTGTCATTTATTCTGACTCAGGAGACCACAGAATCCTAGAAACTTTGGACAGAAAATTAAATAGGTCTGGAGAATTCCAAGGAAACCACTGATGTTGACTCATCATTTTTAACCAAAGACTAGGTGACTCACCTTCCACTGTGAGGGACACATACAAAAAAAGGAATCAGGGAGGCTGAGGCAGGTTCCGCCATGCTGGCAGGGATTGCTGCTGCAAACTTTCCTGTCCAGTGTCTGGAACAAAGACAGGATGGTCAGCAAGACAGTCATACTTTCCACATTTTAGAGCAGGTGTGTACACCAAACCACATTTTACTCCTGGTCAATTGGGCCTGGGGGGGGGGGGGGGCTGTCTTCCTCCAGACTTTAAATCCCTTATATAAATACTTTTTCCTATCAACTCTCTTGTGAGAAACCAAAAAGTGTTGACTATTATCAAGCCCTATCTATATTCCTTCTCTACTAACGTGCATTTAACCACGGATGGGTGAGGCAAAAGTGAGGGGCAAGAGTTCTCACTCTGTTCTCTGAGAAAACACTGTTCTCCCGACAAACATATGATGGTGACAAGAGTCAAGATGTGGGTGTGGGAATCGCATGGAAATTCCTATTGTACTAAGAAAATAAAACGGAAATTCTGGTTCTTTGGCTGTTGTTCTTCTCTTTGGTACCTCAAGATAAGCATTTGAAATATGATCATCTTTGCTGCCACACACTGCTCCCCTGGGTTAAGATGACTGAACTCTTTTCACTCCAAGACCCTTTGTGGGAAATGTGGCCTAAGGCTTAAATACACCCTCCAGCCTCATGCTCACATGACTGCTTTCAAACCAGAGTCATACACAGAGACCTGCCTTTGGCTATGGAACCTGGGGAATCCTACCCTAGGTCAGCTACTAGTTCCCACCTTGTAAGCTTTGAAATGCCTTTGGGGCAGAGAAAACGTCTTTAAGAGCACAAGTGATTATCCAAGGACAGCTGTCCCGTTAATTTCACCTAATGTTAGTCTAATTCTCAGTTTTAAAAATTAAAATGGGGCAAATTATTCTTTACATTTTTGAAAAATATTTGTTGAAATATTTGATTTTCTGAGAGAGAAAATTGAGTCTGTTCCCTCTGTTTGCAGATGAAACTGAGAGCAGAGAATGGCAAGCTGACTCAGCACCATGTGGAGCAAAGCCCATTCTCTCTCCACCTTTGTGATAAGTCAGGTGCCCATACATTTGGGGGTCTCCTTCTGGACTGTTTTCTTTCATTTTTCTGTCTATGTCTGTGCCAGTACCACAATTAGTCCTGTTCATCAAAGGACACTGTTAAGAAAATTAACCACAAACTCATTAGAGGTTTTTCTGGCATGTAAGACAACATTGTCTGGGGATTAAAAACTCAGAAGCCCATGGGGACCCAGCAGTAAATAGTCAGTGAGCAGTCAGGAGAAAGACAGTTGGAAACTATGGGACTTCAGGCATCCAAAGGCATGAAGGCGTTTCTACTCCAGAGTCTCTAAAAACTCTTCCTGGAGGGGATGGGCAGAGGGAGGTCAGTCCCAGTTAACTGGACTATGGCCTCCAGTTCTTGACCTTTGGCAGGGATAAACACTCCAGGAGACTGAGAACTAGTGTTTGTCTTGCTCATTTTCATTTATTCAACTACTCTCTAAAAAGACAAAGGCAGAAAGAGCAATTTCTCATCAAAGCCAGGAAAAGGAATATGTAAACTTGTCCACCAAAATTGAAACAACAGACTAGAGGACATTTGAAGAATAATCAAAAACAGATCAAGAATATGAGAGCAGGGACTCTGAACCTGGAATCCTCTTACTTTTATTCATTAAAATATGGGGACTTTCTATGCATTTCTCTGTGTGGAAGGTTATGGCTCCCTTGAAAGTCTTAAAAATATCAGCTCCCTACAAAAGGGATAAGAAGTCTAAAATTACAAGGACTAGTTTACAAGCATGCAGTAAAGTTATGGATGGTTTATTCTAAGAAATTGTTCAAATTTAATCACCAACAGATATACTTTTAAGAAGGTTTGGAATATTCTGAGATACAGTCTAGACTCTTAAGTTTAATGTTAGAGAAAATGTGAGCCTTTTGAAAACTGAGTCCTGGATGCCAGAATAAGCAAGTTGGGTGGTCACTAGCTGACCAGCTCCAGGACACTTAAGCCTGACATTACATGATTAAAAAAGTGATAGCCAAAGAGGAAGAGCACATGGACAGCTGAACTGAGAGCCAGAGGACTTCACATGCTCAGTGAGCTTCATCTCTCTGAGACTCACTTTCCTCATGTGTCCTGAGAAGCATGACGTGTGATGAGAATTAAATGAACTTACTTACAAATCAGAAATAAACTCACAGATGAAGAAAACAATCTCATGGTTACCAGGAGGGAAAGATGGGAAGGGATAATTGGGAGACTGGGATTGACATATACACACCGCTATTAATATATATAAAATAGATAGCTAATGAAGACCTACTGTACAGCACAGAGAACTCTACTCAATACTCTGCAATGGCCTAAATGGGAAAAGAATCTAAAAAAGAGTATATATATATACACACACACACACACACATACAACTGATTCACCTTGCTGTAGGGCAGGAACTAACAACACTGTAAATCAACTACATGCCAATAAGAAAACTGGTTTTGATTGTGAGAAGAATTAAATTACGGGAAGAGCAAAGCCCTTGATATTGATCATCCATCCACCTTAAGGATTCCAGCTCTATCTGGACTTCCCTGGTGGCTCAGTGGTAGAGGATCTGCCTGCCAATGCAGGACACACAGATTCGATCCCTGGTCTGGGAAGATTCCCACATGCCACACACCATGGTACATGGGCAGCTAAGCCCATGTGCCATGACTTCTGAAGCCCTCACACCCTAGAGCCCTACCTCTGCCACAAGAGAAGCCATCAAAGTGAGCAGTCTGCACACCACAACCAGAGAGTAGCCCCCAGCTCCCTGCAACTAGAGAAAAGCCCATGTAGCAACGAAGACCCAGCACAGCCAAAATAAATAAATAAATGAAATTTTAAAAAGAAGAATACCAGCTCCTTCAGTGATTCTAGTGTATTTCAGTGAAAGATGCTGGCTATCTAGTAGTTATAGGACTTACCTGCTGTAAGCTTTGGAATTTTCTCTCAAGATCCACAAGCTAGCAGTGGGGAAGAGAAAACATCCATTAGCTGGTTCAAAGGCACATCCTATGTCATGTTACTCTGTAACCTATTTTCCTAGTACCTTCCCTTTATCTGTTTGCTCCTTGTCTAACTGCCTTTCCCCTCCTCTTTTCTCTGCCCTCCAGGCTTCCCTTCCTTCCTTCTCTCTTCCATTGCATGGATTGTTTTTTTTAAAAAGAAGCATAACACAATGATAAGTTGATTCATTGACTGACTGTATATGGTGACTCTGGGAATTTTCCTGAGTGACGGTGACCCATCCACCTCATCAATAAGGAGGTGGCTATCAGAACGTGAGCAGAGCCAACTTATGCCACAAGCTCTTGTCACAGGATTTCCAACCTCTGTTCATCACACCTCTACCTCCTCCATTAGGGCTGGGTCATTTAACCAAAAAGTCCATAATTATAACACTACATTTTTAAGGAGGATACAAAATTGGTATATCTTCTGCAAAATGATTACTTACAAAGTTGTGTTAAGGAGAACCCATCTGTCCCAAGGATATGGATGTCAGACTTACCTTGGAATCAAGCTGATGGATTTGATTAGAAATATTTTGAGGCAGACCGACTATACTTCTTTTTAAGTTTGTAATATCATCTTTGTTTTTCTGGATCTGATTTTTTTTAAAAAGGAGAAGAAAACGAAGGGAGAAGAGAAGGAGGAAGAGAATGTTAGTGAAAAAATTACGTCTATAAGAATAAAATCTTTAAATTTGGGTAGTATTCTATTTCAAGCCCTAAGACCTTGTCATTATTATTAAAAAAAAAAAAAAACCAACACAGAACAATGCCATGTATAATAAACATCAGACTAAAATAGCCATGGCATAATTCCACTTACCCTTTCAGTAATAAGGTATCAAGGAATCTTCTGTTTGCATTTTTTTCCCATAATAATAGTTTAGAATGTTTTTTTAAGAGGCCTGGCTTGGAAGGAGACTGTTTGGGTTTTAAATCTTGGCTCAGCTATTTAATGTATGTCCTTGGATACATTGCTGAGATGCTGTAGGGAGAGTTCCTCTATCTGCCTTACAGATGGGGTAGCAATAAAGCCGACCTCATAGGCAGCCATGAGGGTTAGATGAGATAATACACATAAAGTGCTGAGCACAGCGCAGAGTCCATAATGAGCTCTAAATGCTAGCTCTTAACATGATGATCGATAGACCTGTGTGACGTAACAAACGATGAGCTCTGAAAACATTCAGTAAGGCAGGAGAGAGGATAACTGGCCAATTCTGTTCTGTGGCAAAAATAAACTGATCACATCTACACCTTTCTGTGGTCCCCCTCCATGCTTGGGCCCCTTGTGAAGAAGCCCCAGTATCACCCTCTGCACCTTCTCTGGGCTGGAGTACCTAAGTCCACACAGTGAGCCACTTCCTGCGAGTGCTACGTCCCGTACCCAACAGTAACCCTAGGGACTCCCTACAGAGTTGTTTTACCTCAATCATGTTCCCTGTGCTCAAGAAAGTACAGATTAACATAGGCCTTTTCAGTGTGAATAAACAGAAAACTACTTCAGTATGTTTCCAGTGTATTACCTGATGGAAACACTCGCCGACATCCTCATCATTTAATTTAATTCTCCCCAGGGATCCAGTTCTAAATTCAATGTTTTGAGCTGATCCAGTAAGAAATACCAAGTTTCCCCTCTCTGCAGTCATTCGAGGCCTACGTAATCCAAGCCAGAGAATGCATCAGTAATTATCACATGCAGTTTTTTAAGTCTAGAGAACAAAGTTTCCCACTCAATAGCTAGGGACTGCATACACCTTTGCTTTGTGGTCATCTCAGCTGAATTCTCCCTGCTCACTTGTCATTTCTTTCTTTGCAAATTTCCTGGACATGCCTCCTAGTAACTGCATACTTGCCTAATTTGCCAAGTGATAAATGAAGAATTTGTGTATAAAAAGGTACATCCATACATCAATCCAACTGTTTTTCCCTACTTGTTTTTAATATCACCTTTTTTCTTTATAAAAATTATACCTTCGTTTATCTTGTTATTTGTGAAAACTGATGAGGAACCACCCAAGTCCATCAGCAGAAATGATCCATGTGTGTACTTACTGTTGGAGGTCAATATTTCTTTTTTGTCTCTGCAGCGCAAGTCCTCCATCTTCACTGTATGATGCAGCAAACATCAATAAAATAACCAGACTCCCAAGAAAAAGTGAGGACATGTTCCTCACCAGCCTTCTGGGTCGTCAGGAAGGAGGGAGGCCGCTCTCCCAGCTGAGTGTGGGAGTCCAGAGAACCAAGCCTGGCCACTCTCCCAGCCGAGTGTGGGAGCCCAGAGAACCAAGTCTGGCAGGTATACTTTGACCTGTGGATTGTCCTACACTTCTCAGTCCTTTCTTCTTTTCCCTGGAAGCCTATGCTATTTTTTTCTTCCTGAGGGATGTAAATGATCTTAGATCTTCAATACACTTCAACTTGTGAGAGGTCAAAATCTACCTCTAAGTGATGCACAACTTAATCATTACCTATCTGACCTTTGAAACAGTAGCAAATTGCTTTGGAAACATCCACTAAAACACTCATTGCTTAAGAAGTAACTGACTTTCAACAAATGCTATTGAGAACTGTTGGATATCCACATGGAAAAGAATGAAGTTGGACCCAGACTTTAGATTATATAGAAAAAAATAACACAAAATGAGTCAAATATCTACCTAAATATAAGAGCTAAAACCATAACATTCTTAGGAAAAAACATAGGGGAAAATCTTCATGATTTTGGATTCCACAATGATTTCTTGGATATGACACCAAAAGTAGAAACAAAAAAAGAGAAAAAAAAATAGGTAAGTGGGACTATTTCAAAATGAAAAACTTTTATATATTAAAAGACACTGCATTGAAGTTGCTCTGTCGTGTCCGACTCTTTGCGGCCCTATGGACTGTAGTCTACCAGGATACTCAGTCCATGGAATTTTCCAGGCAAGAATACTGGAGTGGGTTGCCATTTCCTTCTCCAATTAAAACTATCGATCGTGAAAAGGCAACTTAAAAATGTGAAAACTTTGCAAATCATACATACGATTAAGAGGTTAGTGTGCAGAATACAGAGAATCCCACAACTTAACAGCACAAAATAAGTAACCCTATTAAGCAATGGGCAAAGAAAATCAATATTTCTTCTGAAAAGATACATAAATGGCCAAACAGCACGTGAAAAGATGGCTCAGTGTCATTTATCACTGCTGCTGCTGCTGCTAAGTTGCTTCAATCGTGTTCGGCTCTGTGCGACCCCATAGACGGCAGCCCACCAGGCTCCCCAATCCCTGGGATTCTCCAGGCAAGAACACTGGAGTGGGTTGCTATTTCCTTCTCCAGTGCATGAAAGTGAAAAGTGAAAGTGAAGTCACTCAGTTGTGTCCGACTCTTAATGACCCCATGAACTGCGGCCAACCAGTCTCCTCCATCCATGGGATTTTCCAGGCAAGAGTACTGGAGTGGGGTGCCACTGCCTTCTCCACTATGAAAGTACAAATCAAAACCATAGTGAGATAACATTTCACACTCATAGGATGGCTACTGTCACACAAAAGTGGAAAATAACAACTATTAGGCGAGAATGTGAAAAAATTAGAACCCTGGTGTACTGCTGGTGAGAACGTAAAATGATATAGTCACTATAAAACAGTATGACAGTTCCTCAAAAAATTAAACATAGAATGACCATGCATGTGTACTAAGTCACTTCAGTCACATCTGACTCTTTGCAACACTATGAACTGTAGCCTGCCAGGCTTCTCTCCAGGCAAGAATATTGGAGTGGGTTGCCATGCCCTCCTCCAGGGGATCTTCCCAACCCAGGGATTGAACCCGAGTCTCTTTTTTCACCTGCATTGGTAGGCAGATTTGCCACTAACACCACCTGGGAAGCCCTAGAATGATGATCTAGCAATTCTACTTCTGGCTATAATAATTGAAAACAGGGACTCAAAGAGATATTTGTACAACTGTGTTAATAGCTGCATTATTTACAACAGCCAAAACATGGAAGTAAGCCAAATGTCCATCCAAGTGTTCACTGACAGATCTGAATGGAAAACAGAATGTGTTACATATATATAATGGAATATTATTCCTCCTTAAAATGAAGGAAATTCTGACATGCTACAATGTGGATGAATCTTGAAGACGTTATGCTAAGTGAAATAAGCCAGTTACGAAAGAACAAATATGGTATGATTCCATTCATATGAAGAACCTAAAGTAGTAAGAATTATAGAGACAGAAAGTAGAGTGGTGGTTTCTAGGGCTGGGGGTAGGGAGAATGGTGAGATATTGTTTAATGGATAGAGAGTTTCACTTTGGAAAGATGAAAAAAGTTCTGGAGACAGATAGTGGTGATGGCTGCACAACAGTGTGAATGTATGTAATGCCACTGAGCTTAAAAATTACTCCTTTAAATGAGCTCTGCAGCTTGATATTATGGAGAGATGGAACAATGTCTTACCCCTGTTCTATTCAATCAAAAGAACAAAAATAGCAAAAATAGCTGGCAAGTTGCTACTTTCTTTAGGTGATACTGGAGGTCAAATGATGCATTCTTTGTTCTTTTGTTATTTAAGAAATGGGTGTCATACAACAATGGTATTTCAAGTTGAATACATTTTTTTTTAAGTTAAATTAGTTCGAAGTTTGTTTAAAAGCTTAACAATTTGGTGTAGGGATGGGGGAAAATCTTGACTATGAAATAGTTGTCAACTTTAAGAACAAGATAAAATAGGATGTGTTAGAATATTCCAACACAAATGACCATTCTAATTCTGAACTTTGAACAGAACATAACTATTTTCATGATTCTATTTTCTTAAAGGTGACTGCGTTCAGCCTATCTTTTAGAGCAATAAAAGATGTCTCCAGCATATTTCAAAAAGAGCTTCGCTTTTTTAACAGAATTTTCCTGTTTTACTAATGTGCTTACTAAAACAAAGTCAAGACAATTTCTCTACTCTGAGTCTAGTCATCCAATTCTTAATTGTCCCTTATGCTAGAAAGAAAAGAAACATTCTTTCAAGGTCTGACTGACTTGTGTTAGGGAATTTTATATCCAGCTCACCTGCTCAACTCTAGCTGAGATCAATAGATAAGTCAGACAGTCTGCACATGATGACTCAGTGGAAACAATATAAAAATCAATTGCTGTTCCCCCAGCATTATCATTCATTCTTTTGGCCTGCCTTATTTGGAATTTCTTCAATAAAAATAAAATAGTTGTAGAATCCATGACCTTTAGACTTAGAAGGTGAATAATCTCCTGTCTCCCTTTCCCAGAGTAAATGCTATATAAACCTGAAATCCTGTCTTTCATGACTGGCAAAGCTCCCATTTCCTCCCTAAATCAGAATGCATTCCACAAAGATCCTTCACATGCCCTTTCTGTATTAGCCATTCTACGAAATGACAGGAATGCAAGATGGGATATGTTGCAGATTTTTATCTCCAAAGTCAACTCTAGGGAAGCTCACTGGGCTCAGGGTAAGAACATGGGCTTGGAAGCTCATTCATCTGTGTTTAAATGCAGCTCCATCACTGTCTGAGCATATGACCCTTTCTTCATCAGCAAAAAGACAATAATAACAGCACTGAAGGTGTACAAAATGTTTAGCACACCTGGTCTCTGGCATATAAATGTCCACTAACCTACAAACTGTGATTACCATCTAAATAAATATAACAATTCTCCTTCCTCTTCCACCACTTGAACTTGGGTTTCTTAAAGCAGGAAATGATGCAAGAATCCACAGGCAACTTAAAAAGCTTAGGCACAAGGAAAATGGGGGTGCCTTATCTCCCCTTCTACAATAGAGGATTTCAGAACACGACACGCATGGACGACTTTGAGTGAAGAGGGGGATAGCTGAACTGCAGCTGGGGATGCGAGGCCAAAGTAAACTGATGTCTGAGAGCCAGGCAAGGTGGTGCCAGGAAGCAAGGAAGCACTCCACATGGGCAAGTGGAGGCAACGTTAGACTTGAATCCAAGAGTCTCCAAGAGCAGGCAACCCAAAGGGAACAAACTCTTCCCTGAGCCGGAGCTGAGGAAACAGAGGAAGGAGAGGGTTTGCCCTGGGAGCTGCTCTATGCTGGGGAGGAGCGTGTGAGAGGACACCTAAGAAAGCCATCAGACACTTTTTCGCATTCAGGACACTAATAACATCCATGACTTTTACACATATTAAGTTTGTCACGAGGTCTGCTGTGTTCTTGGTTTCCAGCTTTTGGCATCTACAGCAAGGTGAATGTCAGTGTGTTTTGCTTTGCTGCAGACGTCACACATGGTACATGGACTTAGGGTTGTTCCCATTCCTCCATCTCCAAGTGTAGTGTTACTAATCAATGATTCGTGACCTGCTGACTTGTGCTCCCAATCCTGTCCCAGGATGTCACCTTCCAACCTCTCTCTCCTCCCAGCTGCTCAGCAATTCTTACAGAATTTTCAGTTCCTTCTCTTCCTCTCTTTCCTTCCTTACGAAAAAGAATCAGAATTATCTTCTCCTTTCTTCCTTTACCCTTTCCAAAACATCTTAGTACAACCTTTGCTTCTCGTGCACCATCCACTTCACTTCCTTTTTCTATCTAAATACCCAAATCCCCAACGGTTTTAGTAATCCCCAACACAACATACTAATGAAATTCATGAATGACTCAATTCACAGAGGAAAATTCTATAGGCACCAAAACTGTATATGAAAGTAAATCCCAGTATACTAGAATTTCACTCAAGGGTAAGTGCTGGCTGAGAGGCATCACTGTAATCATAAAGCTGATAAGTAAAAGTAAAAGTCGCTCAGTCATGTCTGACTCTTTGTGACCCTATGGATTACACAGTCCATGGAATTCTCCAGGCCAGAACACTGGAGTGGGTTGCTATTCCCTTCTCTAGGGGATCTTCCCAACCCAGAGATCGAACCCAGGTCTCTCGCATTGCAGATGGATTCTTTACCACCTGAGCCACCAGGGAAACCCAACGTTGATAAGGATCAAAAAGAAAAACAAACAAACAAAAAAAACAACACACACACACACACACACACAACAACAAAAACAATATAGAACAGAATTAACCAAATTAACTGCCAGGGAAGGGCAATGCAGGCTTCCCAAGAGCCAGCTGAGTCTTACAGAATATATACGAATTTTCCAGGCAAAGCAGTGGGACTGGGAGTTTTAGACAGAAAAAAAGGGCACATCTAAAGTTTTTCAGTTACAAAACAACTAAGTATGGTTACAATGCAAATGCATTTTTAAGTGGAAAGGAAGTCAGATCAAGAAGGACCATGAAATGTCATTTTAATGAGTTTAGATCCTACTTTATTCTTTAATAATGGAGCATTATGAGGGTATTTTAGACAGGGGGTCATGTTTGCATTTTATAAACAGACCTGCAAAGCCAAGTCTAATTCCCAGGGTCACTGAGGAAGTTGTGGTACAGCTAAGGTGTGACCTGGGGAGGCCTTGGTTGAAGTACTGGCAGAGAGAGCAGGAGACAGTGAGAGAGATATTTAGGAAACAGGATCTACAAAAAAAATATATGTTGGGGCAGTTAAGCAAGAAAAGGGAAGTGACGCTCAGGTTTCTTGCTTGAGAAATCGGCAGGACAGAGGTGTCAGGAACCAATTAATGATAATCAGGGGAAGGAGGTTTTGGAGAAAATATAAGAGTTCATATTTAGATGCACAGAGATCTGAGGAATAGATGCCCCTTCCCCCTGCCCTGCCCTGCCCTGCTGCCACACGGCCATACTCTACAAATGGTTTAGTCATCAGTGGTGGCTGTAGCGAAGATTCAGAGATGGCTGAGACTACAATCTTGTTACTCAAAAGTGTGGTCAATGGACCCAGCACAGACTTTATCCAGGAGCTTGTCAGTTCAGTTCAGTCGCTCAGTCATGTCCGACTCTTTGCGACCCCATGACTGCTGTCCATCACAACTACCAGAGCTTACTGAAACTCATGTCCATTGAGTCGGTGATGCCATCCAACCATCTCATCCTGTCATCCCCTTCTCCTCCCACCTTCAATCTTTTCCAGCATCAGGGTCTTTTCTGGTGAGTCAGTTCTTTGCATCAGGTGGCCAAAGTATTGGAGTTTCAGCTTCAGCATCAGTCTTTCCAATGCATATTCAGGACTGATTGCCTCTAGGACTGACTGTTTGGATCTCCTTACAGCCCAAGGGACTCTCAAGAGTCTTCTCCAACACCACAGTTCAAAGCATCAATTCTTCAGTGCTCAGTTTACTTTAGAATTCAACTCTCACATCCACAAATGACTACTGGAGAAACCATAGCTTTGACTAGATGGACCTTTGTTGGCAAAATAATGTCTGTTATTTAATATGCTGTCTATGTTGATCATAGCTTTTCTTCCAAGGAGCAAGCGTCTTTTAATTTCATGGCTGCAGTCACAATCTGCAGCGATTTTGGAGCTCCCCAAAATAAAGTCTCTCACTGTTTCCATTGTTTCCCCATCTATATGCCATGAAGTGATGGGACCAGAGGCCATGATCTTGGTTTTCTGAATGCTGAGCTTTAAGCCAACTTTTTCACTCTTCTCTTTCACTTTCACCAAGAGGCTCTTTAGTTCTTCTTTGCTTTCTGCCATAAGGGTTGTGTCATTTGTATATCTGAGCTTATTGATATTTCTTCTGGCAAACTTGATTCCACTTTATGCTTCATCCAGCCCAGCATTTCACATGATGTACTCTGCATATAAAGTTAAATAAGCAGGGTGACATATTACAGCCTTGATATACTCCTTTCCAGATTTGGAACCAGTCTGTTGTTCCATGTCCAGTTATAACTGTTGCTTCTTGATCTGCATACAGATTTCTCAAGAAGCAGGTCAGGTGGTCTGGTATTCCCATCTCTTGAAGAATTTTCCACAGTTTGTTGTGAACCACACAGTCAAAGGCTTTGGCACAGTCTATAAAGCAGAAGTAGATGTTTTTCTGGAACTCTTTTGCTTTTTTCACGATCCAACAGATATTGGCAATTTAACCAGCTTGAACATCTGGAAGTTCACAGTTCACGTACTATTGAAGCCTGGGTTGGAGAATTTTGAGCATTACTTTGTTAGCGTGTGAGATGACTGCAACTGCGCAGTAGTTTGAACAGTCTTTGGCATTGCCTTTCTTTGGGGTTGGAATGAATACTGACCTTTTCCAGTCCTGTGGCCACGGCTGAGTTCTCCAAATTTGCTGGCATACTGCGTGCAGCACTTTCACAGCATCATCTTTTAGGAATTGAAATAGCTCAACTGGAATTCCATCACCTCCGCTAGCTTTGTTTGTAATGTTCCCTTGGTATCTCTAATTTTCTTGAAGAAATCTCTAGTCTTTCCCATTCTATTGTTTTCCTCTATTTCTTTGCATTGATTGCTGAGGAAGGCTTTCTTACCTCTCCTTGCTATTCTTTGGAACTCTGCATTCAAATGGGTATATATTTCCTTTTCTCCTTTGCCTTTTGGTTCTCTTCTTTTCTCAGCTATTTATAATACCTCTCAGACAAACATTTTGCCTTTTTGCATTTCTTTTTCTTGGGTATGGTCTTGATCCCTGTCTCCTATACAATGTCAGGAACCTCTGTCCATAGTTCTTCAGGCACTCTCTGTATCAGATCTAATCCCTTGAATCTGTTTGTCACTTCCACTCTATAGTCATAAGGGATTTGATTTAGGTCATACCTGAATGGTCTAGTGGTTTTCACTACTTTCTTCAATTTAAGACCACCTTCCCCTAAACAAGATAGTGGAGTAGAAGGACATGCGCTCTTCTTCTCCTGTGAGTACTCCAAAATTACAACTTGCTGCTGAACAACTGTTGATAGGAGAATGTTGGATTCCAACAAAAACAAATGCCACATGTCCAACGGCAAAGGATAAGTCCCAAAAAGATGGTAGTCAGGGCAAAATCATATTTAGAATCAAACCCATACCTGCCAGAGATGGGTGGAGGGCTTAAACAAAATCTTGTGTGCCTTAGGAGACCCCACAAAGACTAAGTCAGAGCTGCCTTTGAATGTTTCAATATCTCCTGCAGAGGTGCAGGTCAGCAGTGGTCTGCCACAGGGCCAGGGGCTCTGGGAACAGCAGACCTGGGTATGACATAAGCCCTCTTAGAGGAGGCTGCCATTAACCCCACCATGGGGCTGCCAGAACTTACACAGGACTGGGGAAACAGCCTCTTGGGAGGGCACAAACAAAATCGTGTGGGCACCAGGACTCAGGAGAAAGGAGCAGTGACCCCACAAGAGACGACCCAGACTTGCCCGTGAGCGTCCAGGAGTCTCCGACAGAGGCATGGGTTGGTGGTGGCCTGCTTCAGTTAGAGGCACTGAGCATGCACAGTGGTGCATGCATGGGACCTTTGAAGGAGGTCGCCTTTATCTTCATTACCTCCACCATAGTTTGGCCTCAGGTCAAACAACAGGGAGGGAACACAGCCCAGCCCATCAACAGAAAATTGGATTAAAGATTTACTGAGGACAGCCTTGCTCACCAGAGCAAGACCCAGTTTCCCCCTCAGTCAGTCTCTCCCATCAGGCAGCTTCCATAAGCCTCTTATCCTTATCCATCAGAGGACAGAAAGAATGAAAGCCACAATCACAGAAAACTAATCAAGCTGATCACATTGACCACAGTCTTGTCTAACTCAATGAAACTATGAGCCATGCCGTGTAGGGCCACCCAAGATGGATGGGTCATGATGGAGAGTTATGACAAAATGTGGTCCACTGGAGAAGACAATGGCAAACCACTTCAGTATTCTTGCCTTTAGAACCCCATGAACAGTATGAAAAGGCAAAAGGATAGGACACTGAAAGATGAACTCCCAAGGTTGGTAGGTGCCCAATATGCTACTGGAGAAAAGTGGAGAAATAACTCCAGAAAGAATGAAAAGACAGAGCCAAAGCAAAAACAACATCCAGTTGTGGATGTGACTGGTGATGGAAGTAAAGTCCGATGCTATAAAGAGCAATATTGCATGGGAACCTGGTATGTCAGGTCTGTGAATCAAGGTAAATTGGAAGTGGTCAAACAGGAGATGGCAAGAGTGAACATCAACATTTTAGGAATCAGTGAACTAAAATGGACTGGAATGGGTGAATTTAACTCAGATGACCATTATATCTACTACTGTGGGCAAGAATCCCTTAGAAAAAATGGAGTAGCCCTCAGTCAACAAGAGTCTGAAATGCAGTACTTAGATGTAATCTCAAAAATGACAGAATAATCTCTGTTCATTCCCAAGGCAAACCATTCAATATCACAGTAATTCAAGTCTATGCCCCAACCACTAATGCTGAAGAAGCTGAAGTTAAATGGTTCTATGAAGACCTACAAGACTGTCAAGAACTAAAACCCCCAAAAGATGTCCTTTTCATCATAGGCAACTGGAATGCAAAAGTAGGTAGTCAAGAGATACCTGAAGTAACAGGCAAATTTGGCCTTGGAGTACAAAATGAAGCAGGCCAAAGGCTAACAGAGTTTTGCCAAGAGAATGCACTGGTCATAAGAAACACCCTCTTCCAAAAACACAAGAAAAAAACTCTACACATGGACATCACCAGATGGTCAATACCAAAATCAGATTGATTATATTCTTTGCAGCCAAAGATGGAGCTTTATATAGTCAGCAAAAATAAGACCGGGAGCTGACTATGGCTCAGATCATGAACTCCTTATTGTCAAATTCAGGAGCATGTCAGGAATGCAAAAATCTTCAGTTCAACCTCAGATCTACTGAATCTAAATCTGCATTTTACAAAGACCCTCCCTTCCTGATCCAGGGAGTGAAGGCACCTTCACAGAAGAGAGGCACATAATCTCCACAAGTGGATCTCTATCTCTATTTTTTCTTAGGTTTATCTTCTAACTTTCCATAACTTCCTTTTCTGTTTTCTGTTTCTTTATCTTCTTTTGTTCTACTTTCTGAGAAATTCTTTGCTATTTATCTTTTAAAATGTGTATTAAAAATTTTTTGGCATTATATTTTTAATTTCAAAAACTTTCTCATTCTTTGGTGTTGTAACATCTCCTATTACTCTAAGAACAGCTGCTACTTGAAGTTTTCTTCTGCTTACTGCATAGACTTGATTTCTCTAAGCTTTTTTTCTGTTTGCTTGTTTATATCGATTTCATCTCAGAGGCTTTCCTCAAATACTTATTGATCTTTTTGCACTCATTTTAACTTAAAAATAGGACATTAAAGAGTGGATGATAAGCTTTGTGTGATGGTCAGTGTTCATAACTAGTAGACTTTATCATGCGGTGGTTGAATGGCAAGCTGACAATTTCATTGTGGAATACCAAATGTCAATTTTTGAAGATATTTTTTCCCAAGGGACATATAATTCCTTCAGAAAAAAAAAAAAATTCTTCAGTTTTCTACCTGGGTAAGGAAAGTTCACTGGAAATTTTACTGCTTAGTGTGCAGATTTTATTTAGTCCCTTGTTTTCCATCTTTTTTCTAAATGCTTGGAAAGCAGCTCAATTCTACATTAATATAATTCTTATAAGTTATTTTATATATCAAGATTTATTTTTCATTCCTATTAGTTTCACCTTAATTTCATTGTTTTATAGTTTTAATACACATTTATTGCAAACATGACAGCCTCAGTAATGAGGGAAATTCAAAGCAGAAGTCGTGACTTTCTCTGGCTTGCAATAAAGACATATGTATAAATCTAGACCATTGTAATAAAGCAATGTTATAAAGAAGGATGAGACAACATGGAATAACATACTAGCATGCTTTTAGGAAAACAGCATGAACCAAACTGAAAAAGAGGCCCTAAACCCAGTCTGGGCAGACTGTAGATACAGTGGTTCTATAAACCAAGGAGGGTCATTTTAGGGACAGGTGGTTGGGTAAAGGTGGGGGCATTGATTAAGGGCCTTAAGTGGCAGTTTGAAGAACTGTGATTTAGTCTTTTTTTATTTAATAGGGAGCTGCTCCTGTATCTTGAGTGAAACAATCCTTATGTGATATTTCTGGCAGGCCAGCTGAACTTACCTGGAGGCCTGGATGAATGTAGAAGTCATAAGAATAGAGAGAGAAGGTTAAAAGAAAAAGGTGCTTGGGAGGAAGATGGGCAAGAGTCTCACACCCTGTACTCCAGCTCCCATCTCATTTCCTAGCTTCAACCTGGCTTTGGTGCTTTTCTTTGGTTCTTTTCCATTTTAATATCAATTTAAAACAGAACACTGCAGAATCAATCTGTTTTCAGTCATTAATGGAAACATTTGTGAATATAATGATCTGTCTCAAACTTTATGACACTTAATTCACTCTTTTTCAGGTAACTCACATTGCTTGAAAGGTACGTTTACATAAGCCAGTTTTTGTGATGTTCAGCAAATGGTCTGAACAATTTACTATTGTTCCAACTGCCTATTTCATTTTCCATGAAAGATTACATAAAATAATTATGAAAGTGATGCAAGTTTAAAACTATTCATTTGCTCATTTCATGGAAAATGCATTACCTCTCAGGAAATTACCAAATTCACTGCTGCAACAAACTGACCTTTCTGAATGCCATGTGGTCTTAGGGAACACAACCCAGACATTTGTTCTCCATGCTCATTACTACAATGATTGCAATTATCCTTGAGTAGAACAAAAAAAAAAAAAATTTTTTTTTAAAGAATGATGAGTTAATCATTACCATTTGAATAATTCAGGTTTGGCAGAGATTTTCCTGAAGAGGTAGAATTTATTACTGATTATTGAGATTTTGGAAGAAGCTTTTGCTTTTTTTGTTTCATATTTTTATAACTACAATCATCCTTAAATAAAGAAGGGAGATGTAACCAGGAAATTCGTATCCAGAGGGAGACCTGTAACAGAGCTTCACATAAAGAACAGAGGGTGCTAAGGCACATATACAGATACATACACATAGGGGCTGTATATTAACAAAAACTAATGTCACATGTTCCAAAAAACCATAAAATATGTACTGTGGAGTCTTGTGCCATTGTGAGACTTGGACTGTTAAGGATAGGACGCACAGCAGAGAAAACATACAGTGCTGTAATTAATGGCTCCAAAAGCCAGTGGGAAAACTCAATACAGTTGTCCACCGCTCTGGACACGGGACTTCAGCACTTCTGCTGGATTCATCTGAGCTTGATTCTGTGAAGGTGTGAAGTTGTGCAGTGGAGATCAGCTTTGATGAGGAACATGGGGAAACCCTCCTGACATCTCCTTCCCAGGCAACCTATAAGGAACAAAATAAGTTTTCTACATGGTGATTCCCAAAACTCTCTGAAAAAGCCACTGAAGTGAAAGATTTAGACACCTTTCATACTGTAATCAAAGAAAATGCCAGATTGTATTAACACATCATGTGAGTGACTATAGCAATGCAGGTGGTAAATAATTGCTACTCTAATCTTTTGAAAAGGGGGAAGTGTATTTTTATAGGGTCTTCCCAGGTAGCGCTAGTGGTAAAGAACCTGCCTGCCAATGCAGGTATAAATAAGAGATCTGGGTTCAGTCCCTGGATTGAGAAGATCCCCTAGAGGAGGGCACAGCAACTCACTCCAGTATTCTTGCCTGGAAAATGCCATGTACAGAGGAGCCTGGTGGGCTACAGTTCATAGCCTCAAAAAGAGTTGGACACGACTGAAGCGACTTGGCATGCATGCACTTTTATAACAGTATTTTGTGTCTGATGAGAGGGGGGAGAGCAACAGAGCACATTGGGGAAGCAATATGCTGTGGGGAAGAGGGTAGGAAGAAGAATTTAAGGATACTTGGCAGCTACAGAACTCTGCCTCTTGTACTTTTAATTGGAGAGATACAAACAAGCAGTACACAGAGGCATCTTTATCTGGTGAGGGGAGGCTTTGCTTCACGGATGTGATTGATGATGGGAGGAGTGTTTTAACAAGGCTGATGCCTCTCAAAGGGCCATCATTCCCAGGGGGTGGGTTAATTGAAATGCCATACAGGTCTGTGGGAAGATATAGGGTGTTGTCATCAAGGGCAGGAAGAAGGATTAGATGGCCTCACGTCTCACTCTCTCAGTGTTTTTAAGATCTATAAACACCAAAGCCTTTGTCCCTTTGTATTTTCTTTTTTTAAAACAGTATTTTGGGCTATATTTATTACAGAAATACTGCTGAATCAGGTTTTTTAACAATTCCTAGACTGTCTTCAGAGGAGGCATAAACACTTATAAAAATAAAATTAAAGGACTTCCCTGGTGGTCCAGTGGTTAAGACTCAGTGCTTCCAATGCAGGGCACCCAGGTTTGATCCCTTATCAGGGACCTAAGACCCCACATGCTGGTTGGTATAATCAAAAATTAACTAACAATAATAATAAAATAAATGGCTAGAGTTATACACAATTTGGGTATTAAATACATTTTTTTATAATATCTAATGTGCTATTCTTATTTAGATTGACAGAATTATTCCAGCAATTCCTCGTCATGAAAGATATAATGATTTTTCTATAATGCTCAGTATATTCATATATAAGTCAGATTAATTGGACAGTTATTTATTAAGTACTGATTATTTGTCGACAACTGAGAGAGGAGCTGAAGAGGCAGAACTGAGGAAGATACAGCTTTCCCCTGGAGGAAAAAAGTCTGGGGAGGTGATGGTATTGTCTGCCATCAGGTATAAAGCTAGATTACCTATGGTAGAGTTGGGGATCAGAGTATTGGTTTCGTAAGAAACAATCAGTTCAGTTTCAGTTCAGTCACTCAGTCTTGTCCAATTCTTTGCGACCCCATGGACTGCAGCACACCAGGCTTCCCTGTCCATCACCAACTCCCTGAGCTTGTTCAAACTCATATCCATCGAGTCGGTGATGCTATCCAACCATCTCATCCTCTGTCATCCCCTTCTCCTCCTGCCTTCAATTTTTCCCAGCATCAGGGTCTTTTCCAGTGAGTCAGTTCTTCACATCAGGTAGCCAAAGTATTGGAGCTTCAGCTTCAGCATCAGTCCTTCCAATGAATATTCTGGACTGATTTCCTTTAGGATGGACTGCTTGGATCTCCTTGCAGTCCAAGGGACTCTCAAGACTCTTCTCCAACATCAAAACTCAAAAGCATCAATTCTTCATCGCTCAGCCTTCTTTATGGTTCAACTCTCACATCCATACATGACTACTGAAAAAACTATAGCTTTGACTAGACGTACTTTTGTTGGCAAAGTAATATCTCTGCATTTTAATATGCTATCTAGGTTGATCATAGTTTTTCTTCCAAGGAGCAAGCATCTTTTAATTTCATGGCTGCAGTCACCATTCACAGTGATTTTGGAGCCCCCCAAAATAAAGTCTCTCACTGTTTCCACTGTTTCCCCATCTATTTGCCATGAAATGATGGAACCAGATGCCATGATCTTGGTTTTCTGAATGCTGAGTTTTAAGCCAACTTTTTCTCTCTTCTCTTTCACTTTCATCAAAAGCCTCTTTAGTTCTTTGCTTTCTGCCATAAGGGTGATGTCATCTGCATATCTGAGGTTATTATTTCTCCCAGTTATCTTCATTCCAGCTTGTGCTTCATCCTGCTTGGCATTTCATAAGATGTATTCTGCATATAAGTTAATAAGCAGGGTGACATTATACAGCCTTGACATACTCCTTTCCCAATCTGGAACCAGTTTGTTGTTCCATGTCTGGTTCTAACTGTTGCCTCTTGACCTGCATACAGATTTCTCAAGAGGCAGGTTAGGTGGTCTGGTATTCCCATCTCTTTTAAGAATTTTCCACAGATTGTTGTGATCCACTCAAAGGCTTTGGTGTAGTCAATGAAGCAGATGTTTCCCTGGAACACTCTTGCTTTTTCTATGATCCAATAGATATTGGCAATTTGACCTCTGGTTCCTCTGCCTTTTCTAAATCCAACTTGAACATCTGGAAGTTCATGGTTCATGTGCTGTTGAAGCCTGACTTGGAGAATTTTGAGCATTACTTTGCTGGCGTGTGAGATGAGTGCAATTGTGTGGTAGTTTGAGTATTCTTTGGCACTGCCTCTCTTTGGGATTGGAATGAAATCTGACCTTTTCCAGTCCTGTGGCCACTGTTTAGTTTTCCAAGTTTGCTGGCATATCAAGTGCAGCAGTTTCACAGCATCATCTTTTAGGAATTGAAATAACTCAACTGGAATTCCATCACCTCCATTAGTTTTGTTCATAGAAAGAATATTTTTAATTATAAAGTAATATAATTATACTACATTGAATGCAATATTCAAAGTCTGGCTTCTTTCACTTAGCATAATATTTTCAAGATTCTTTTATGTTGTAGCATGTTATCAGTGCTTGATCCTTTTTTATGGCTGAATCTATTGTATGCATATACACATTTAAAAAAATTCATTCATCAGTTGACTACAATTGCTGTTTCCACTTTTTGGTTTTCATGAATTATACTGCTATGGACATTCATGTAAAAGTCTGTGTGTAGATATATGTTTTCAATTCTCTTTGGAATATGCTTTGGAGCATACTTGGGTCATATGATAACACCTCATTTTGAGGAATAACCAAACTTTGACAAAGAGGCTACTCATTGCATAATATTGGTTTCACAATCATATATTTCAGCATTGTTTTACTGCAGCACATTTAATATGCTTACAGTTCCACTGTTTAATATTTTCATTCCTATAACATGCTGTTCTTTTGAATTGTATTATTAAGGCACATTCCCATTGTGGGTCCTGTTTTCACCATCCTTTTACTTTCAACCTACTTAATTGTTTAATTTGCAGTGGGTTTCTTACCAAAGTATATAATTAAATGGGGCTTTTTAATCCACTCTATCAATATCTGCAATTACTATATTTTGATCAACTATATTTAAGACAGCTATTGATCTGATAGAACTTGTGTGCCACTTAATCACTTGTTTTCTGCTTGTTTCCTCTGCTTCTCATTCCTCTGTTAATCTTTTCTTGACTTCCTGTGGATTTCTTAGGATTCCATCTTGATTTATTTGTGTGCATTTCTTTGCAAAGTTTTTGCAGTGGTTGCTCTGGGTATAATAATATACCTACATGACTTACCACAGTCCACTGATGTCAGACTTTACCAGTTTAAGTGAAATGAAATCTCACTTCTTGAATTTCTCCCTTTTAAAAATCATTGTCTTGAGCATTAGATAGTATTATAATTTTTGTTTCAATCACCAAATGTGATTTACAAAACTAATGAGGGTAAACAGTTTACTGTAAGTATTCATAATTCTGCTCTTTCCATTATTCTTTGTTCCTCCCTGATGCTTCAAAATGACTTTTATAATTTCATTTGTTTGAAGAACATCCAATAGCTATTCTTAATGAGTAGGTCTGCTAGCAACAAACATTTTTAGTTTTGCTTCATTTGAGAATATCACTGTTTCCCCTTATTCCTGCAGGCTAGTCTGAACACCGAAACTTTCAATTAACAGTTTTTTCTTTCAGCACTTGAAAAATGTTATGCCACCTCCTGCTAGCCCCCATAGTTTCTGAAGAGAAACCTGTTGTCATTCAAATTGTGTTCTGCTATAGTAATGTGCCCCTTCTCTCTGCTTTTTGTTTTAAGTTTTTACATATTCAATTATAAACTGTCTTTGCATGGATTTCTTTCAGCCTATCCTATTTGGAGTCCACTCAGCTTCTTGAACCCACATATTTATCTTTTGCTAAATTTGAGATGTTTTCATCCACTATTTCTTTGCATATTCATTCAGCTCATTTTTTCTCTTCTACTTCTTGGACTCTAAATATATGAATGTTGGCTCTTTTATTACTATTCCACAGGTCACTGAGTCTCATTTTCCCCCAGTCTTTCTTTTCTTTTTCAGATTAGTAATTCTATTGACCTACTTTCAAGTTCACTGATTCTATTCACTGATAGAATGAGCTGGCTTATTGTATTTTTCAGTTATATAATTGCCATTTTTTTTAATTGAGACAAAAATGCATATACCTTACTGGTTCTTTTGCTAACTTAAAAAAAGTTTTTGCTATTTCCTTGTTGAGCCTATTTTTTGTTTCAAAAGAATTTGTAAATACTTGTTAAGGCATTTTTATAATGGTTGTTTTAAAATCTTTGTCAGCTAATTCCAACATCTGATTCATTTTGAAGGTGTCATCAGTTGGCTGTCTTACTTGTGATTTCCTTGGTTCTTGATACGAGAGGTGATTTTAGATTGTATCCTGAGTGTTTCATCTGTTAGAAGACTATGGGTCCTATTTTAATCTTTTTATTTTAGCAAACAGTCAGTATGTTTAGCATGCAGGTCCTGGCCTACCTTTTGGTCTATGATTCCAGTGGCAGTTTAAGTTTCAGAGTCTTTGCAGTGTTTATTTGATGTATCTGGTGCTCATAGTGGCTTTTCAATAGTGCTACTTTAGGGGGAAGAGGTTTTCCCCAAGATGAGTCACCTGGTACCTCTAGGTTAGGGGGAGAGAGTCTCCTGCCCATGGTGATGAAAACTTCAGGGTTAGACATTTCTGTGGTTGGAGGCCCCTTGCAGTGTCCTCTGGTTTCCCACTTCTCTCAGCAAGTGAAAGGAATCTCAGGCTCGGCAGGAAAACAGTGCTTCCCCTGGAACTTGCCAGTGGGGACCCCTATACGCTGCCCTTAAGGTTTCTATCAGACTCACCTGGTGGCGTTGGCAGGACTCCTGTTCCATCCTGGGCTTCTGTATGTTGCTAGCTTGGTGGTCAGGAAACACCAAGACTGAGTTACCTTCTTCTGCTGGGAGGTGGTAAGACATCCTGTAGCTATGTTCCCCCTCCAGTGTGGAGAGTACTTAGCTGGCTTATTTTCTTCTTTATACCTTGCAGAGTTTTCTTTCTGATGTCTCTTACATTATTTCATAATCATATACATAGAAAATTGATAATCATACTTAGTGTGGAGGAACAAGGAGGGATGAGTCTCCCTCCTTTACAGACAACTCAGAATACAATATTTTAAAAAATTTATATCTGCACAACTTCCCCAAAGGCCAAAAGCACAAGTTCTACCCTAGAATTATTTTTTAAATCATGTATGCCAAAGAGTATTTCTTTCTTGGCTATTCCTCTGTTAATAGAGGAAGTAGCAGTAACACAAATTAAAGTGATTTAAAGACACTTTAAATTCCACAGTATGATAGCCTTAGGCATCTTCTATATCAATCCAGTATGGTGACTATATTCACTCATTTACAAATTTTTACTGAGTTGTGCCAGGTACTGTCAGAGTCATTGGGAAGGCAGCAGTAAAAGAAAATTAAATCCTCATCTTCCTGGAAGTTTACATTCTCTAAATCATGGAATATTTTTTCATTTTAAACCAATTCAAATCATAGCCAACCATCCAGCTTATTGTCTATTCATTCATAGGATGAGCTCTCAAACAACAAACTCAGCTTACATCTAGTTCACAAGAAGTATCACATTCCATTAGGTATTTTCAATCCTTTCATGTGTGTGTAAAATTAACTGAACTTGTGTTCATTTCCTAACTAGCTAAGTAAACAAAACAGCAACTATTTCAATAAAAATTATATTTTCTGGGTGTTATGGACAAAAAAGGTGAAAGGGTGAGATCTCTTACAAAAAATGACTTGGACAGTGCTGGGTAGAGAGATCTGAAGACTGTATCTTCGGAAACAGATACAAGTTCAGTTCCAAACCTCTCTCCTCTCTTTAGACTGTTCAGGTGATCTCATCCAATTATAGAGCTAACTTTGCTAAATAAACATGCTCCATATTTAGACTGTTACAATTTAAATCTGCCCTGATATGAACAAATATACAAACAAAATAAAATATAGAGCAAATACTTGAAGTAAACAATGAAACCATAGTATGTACAAGCAAATAAATGAGAACATTTTAGGGCTACAAAGAAGAGTTCTATGAGAAAAGTAACTTCCTATCTTTCTTTGGGTGCGTGTACATTTCTGTCTAAATTCAGATTTGTAGAAAAATAAGATTTTGGGAGCAATAAGAATCAAATATGGTATAGCCGAGGGAGAGTTATAAGTGTTGGATATAACTGAAAGTAAGACTCAGAACCTACAGTAAATATATAACAAATTTATTTGAGAACATGAGAAATAAGAAGCGAAAAAAGTTCTTTGCATGTGTTCATATTTGTTGAACAAATACATTTAAAAAGGAATAAACTCAAAAATCAGGACAAAATAGTTTGAGCCAAGGCTGTGTAAGATTTTGAAGAATGTAAGTATCTTAGTGTAAAATATCCTTAGAAGTCAAGGAGGTAGGTTAGAAAAATGGATTAAAAAAAAAACATGAAGTTTAAACTTTTAGTAACAAGGTAAAATAATAACAGGAGAGGAAAAATGGTGCAGAAAGAGTGACCAGTATAATTTAAAGTTGAAGAAGGTAGGTTTCTTACTGTTCTTTAATAAAACAGGCAAAGAAACTTTGCCAAGTGAAACATTATAGGCATAAGTAGGCATCCTGGTGAGTATAATGAAAGGAGAAAGAGATAGTCAGAATAGAGGCAGGTCAAAAAAGATGCATGCTAAGAAGGTAATTGAATGGTGTATGCAGCACATTTTGACATCAGAAGCTGAGAAGAGATTTCAGTACAAGGAGGTTCAAAGGCTGTCTTGATAAACTATATAACTAGTTCAATCACAGGCTGTAAGAGAACTAACTGTTGAAAGCTGAAGGGTCAAAGCTAATAGTAAGATAGTTTGCAATTGGTGGCCTCAAATAATCATAGATTTAAGCTGAACACAAAATTATGAAAAGTTACCCTTCTTTTCAATAACATAACTAACTCAGGAAAATATTCTTTCGCTGTCAATATGGGCTTAAAGATAGAGTCTTATTGTGTTATCTTGGCTTATCTGGGAAGCTGTTAATTCTAATTTTTTATTTTAAATGATAAAGTTATCAAAACAAACAAACAAAAAGAAACCAGACCCACTTTAGTTTGCAGGCAGACGAGGCAGCTGGCTTGCAGAAGGCATCCTTTAGTACATGGTTGAGGTTGGCTCGAACGAACGGCAGCCGCTACTTTATTCTGGATTGTAAGAGCTAGAATCAAACCAGTTTCATTTGTCTTTAGCGTCATTCCTCTACCCTCAAAGCCTCAGATTTAATAACTGCTGACTCCAACTAGTTTGAGGTTGGAACAAAAGACAGACTGTGATTTTAGGGTAAGGAATCCTACTCAGTATCTCAAAAAAAAAAAAAAAAAAAAAAGTGAGAGATAGTCTCTCAGCTTCCACAATTTCAACTCCTGGTTTTGTCTCTTTAAAAGGCTCTGTCTTGTGAGGGGAAAGTAAACTGGCTGTTGGTCAGAGGCATTCTCTCACTCTTAGGCGCAAGGCAGTGCCTGCTGTGCAGGTCTGATTTAATGCCAGAGCACAATGTCCAGGGGCTTCTGAACCGAAAAGGGTCAGCCGATCCCTCAGTACCAGCCATCATCCGGCTCCACTGTCTACCAGCAGGGATTCTCAAGCTCCTTCTCCTATGACTACCTAACTCCTCTTCAAAATCGCTTCCCAATATGATTCATTCTGTTTATATTATTTATCCCATGCATTATATTTGAGTGTGGAGAACTTACTAAAAATTTGAGGCAGGTAATAAATAGTCATTTAAAAGAGCATGCCTGATGTAAAGCGGAGAACAAAAAATCCATTTCCTGTTAGAAATGGCAGAGATTTAATTACACATAGTTCTTTTTAAAAGGAGAGCCTATATTTTCCAAACTATTGAGTAAGTTTACACTAAGTCTGAATATCAGAATTTCCAAGGCAAATTTTATGCATATTTATTATCAATAACATATAGTGGGCATTCAATAAAATGACAAATTCTAAATTATACATGTGTATATGCTAATTAAATGATAGTCTAGTAAATAGATACTAGTAAATAATGATACTCACCAGTGGCTCAGACTGTAAAGAATCTGTCTGCAATGCAGAAGACCTGGGTTTGATCCCTGGGGTTGGGAAGATCCCTGGAGAAGGGAATGGCTACCCACTCCAGTGTTCCTGCCTGAAAGATTCCATGGACAGAGTCAAGTTGAACTTGACTGAGAGACTAGCACTTTCAATTTTTATGAGTTTTGTGCATGCCACTGTACTTTCAGTTCTAACTTAAAGGTAAAAGTCACCATCTGCCTATGGATGTATGTCAATATTTTTTCACAAAGCTATGTTTTATCCCCTAGTTTGTAAGCACAAGTCTGCACAGAGCTTTTATGTGTTTATTCCTGGTGCACTGTAACTTAACACAGACTGTGCACCATTGCACAATGGGGCAAAGGACACTATAATTACAGCATAATCACAGTAAACTCTGAACCTTCCTATTGGTAAGGATCTTTGCATCAGTGACCAAAGCCTAGTGAAAGTGTGCCAAAGTGGTTTCAGATATGTATACTGTTGTTTATGAGACTGGTACTAAGTTTTATCTTTAAACACATACACAAAATGTAGACAGTGACAGCTGACATAAACATGCACTGGCCTACAGTTCCCTTAGACCTATATTTATCTATGAGTCCTCTGAAAAACTAGTTATGGAGAATGCCTTTTTTAACTGTAGCAAAATGCACATGAAAGTGAAAGTGAAAGTCACTCAGTCGTGTCCGGCTCTTTGCAACCCGGTGGACTATAGTCCATGGAATTCTCCAGGCTTGAACACTGGAGTGGGAAAATGCACATAAAATTTGCCATTTAAACAATTCTCAAGTATGCAAGTCAGCGGCATTAAGTACTTCATACTGTCATGCATTCATACTGTTGTACCATTCTCCATCTCCAGAACACTCTCACTTCCCCAGAGCCTCCACATCCATTAAACACTAACACCCATTTCTCTGGTCCCCTGAGCCCTGATAAAGACATCTCTGTGAACTTGATTCTTGTACATACCTCATACAAGTGAAATTATACAGACTTTGTCCTTTTGTGTCTGGTTTATTTCACTGAATAAAATGTCTTCAAGGTTCATCCATGATGTAATGTATCAGAATTTCCTTCCTGTGTATAGCTGAATATCATGAATAAGGCTACAATGAACACTGGCATACAAATATTTGAGTGCCAGCTTTCAATTCTTTGGGGTATAAACCTATAAGTGGAAGAGCTTTCTTATATGGGTAATTCTATGTTTAATTTTTTTAAAGGAATTGTCATCCTCTATAGAGGCTGCACTACTTTACATGCCCATCAGTAATACAGAGGGTTTCAATTTTTACACATCCGGAAGATTGTTTTTTAAGAATAAATATCTCATCTTATTTCTTTTCATTTCTATCAGTCACTTGCTTTTATTACTAAAATCAAAATCACAGAATTTATGATGCAAGATTTAGTCGGATTAGAGCCCTAAACCCAAGAATGGAAAGGGAGAGACAGAGAAGGTTAAAAGTTATGCCTTTTTTAATTGTGGTAAAATGTACATAAAAGGCAAAAGCAAGCTCTGAAAACAGCAAACTAAAGGTGCAAGAGAAGTCGCTCAGTCGTGTCCAACTCTTTGTGATACCGTGGACTGTAGCCCACCAGGCTCCTCTGTCCATGGGATTCTCCAGGCAACAATACTGGAGTGGGTTGCCATTAAAGGGACGGTGAATTTTGTCTTTCAGAAGGAAGCATAATTAAAGATAATTAGATAATGTGTACCTAAATTTTTCGTCAGTATGGCATACTGATGGAAAGGTAATCAATAGTTTAGGATTATTATTTCTGACATTTTTTCCAGACTGTTGCAAAAGGTGAGTGATGACAATTTATTCTAAAATATTGTACACATTTGTTTATATAAAATAATGTTTAAAAAATCAAAATTAAGTAAAATTATTCAATATTTTACACAGGCTAGAATCATCATTTTAGAAATAGGATGAATCATCTTAAAGTAAAATGACAGATTCTTAAAGCAAGCAAAGAAGAATTAAAGAGCCTCTTGATGAAAGTGAAAGAGGACAGTGAAAAATGTGGCTTAAAACTCAACATTCAGAAAACTAAGATCATGGCATCCGGTCCCATTACTTCAAGGCAAATTGATAGGGGAACAATGGAAACAGTGACAGACTTTATTTTCTTGGGCTCCAAAATCACTGCAGATGGTGACTGCAGCCATGAAATTAAAAGACACTTTACTCCTTGGAAGAAATGCTACAATTAACCTAGACAGCATATTAAAACGCAGAGACATTACTTTGCCAATAAAGGTCCGTCTAGTCAAAGCTGTGTTTTTTCCAGTAGTCACATGTGGATGTGAGAGTTGGACTATAAAGAAAGCTGAGCGCTGAAGAATCGATGCTTTTGAACTGTGGTGCTAGAGAACTCTTGAGAGTCCCTTGTACTGCAAGGAGATCAAACCAGTCAATCCTACAGGAAATCAGTCCTAAATACACATTGGAAGGACTGATGCTGAAACTGAAACTCCAATACTTTGGCAACCTGATGTGAGAAACTCACTAGAAAAGACCCTGATGCTGGAAAAGATTGAAGGTGGGAGGAGAAGGGGACGACAAAGGATGAGATGGTTGGATGGCATCACCAACTCAACGGACATGAGTCTGAGCAAGCTCCGGGAGTTGGTGATGGACAGGGAAGCCTGGAGTGCTGCAGTCCACGGGGTTGCAAAGAGTCAGAGATGACTGAGCGACTGAACTGAAAGCAACTTTAAGTAACATACACAAACATATAGTATCTCAAGTTTATATACTATTTTATAATACTTTATAAGATATTCATGTAGACAATAAAATTCTAATGTTTCTAAACTTGTCTATACCATAATATCATAAAGGGAGTATTTAACATATATATTTACTACTTTCATATGAAAATATATTCTCCTGAAGCATAACAATAAGTTTCACCTTACAAAACACAGTAATATAAATTTAAGGAAACAAAATGGCATTTTCCTGACCAACCCAAACTTCTTATTAAAGAGGAAGATAATTTAGTCAAAATCTGTCAAAATGAATTCAAAAAAGAACTTCAAAATTACTATCTAGATATGATAGAAAACTGTGACCCTCCATCAGAGTTATTTAAAAAATTAGTCACATAGGATTTTGATTAGTGTAGCTACAACATGCACGTTGAGACTATTTCCAAGTAGACGATAACGCTGTTTGACAGTTGTCATCTCAGGAAATCCTAGAAAAGAGAGATAATGATTTATAATACAATCATTTGAAATATTAACTTTCAGAGATAAAAGGATATATTCTTTGGTAAAGGCATAGTGGTCCCTGGTTGGGGAAACTATTAATAAGATCCAGCATGCCATGAGGTGTGGTAAAAAAAAATAGAAAGTGAAAAAAAAAGCAAAGTATTCTATGTTTAATATTTATCTTAGTACTTATTAATAACATTATGTATTCACAATATTATATGTACTGTATACAACTATAAAATATAGTGGAACTCAAACTTCAAGCATTATCAGAAAAAATCAGCTGATCCAAGGTTTATTCATGTTATAACATGTACTAATAGTTCATTCCTCTCCATGTCTGAATAATATTCTATCATATGGATATACCATATTTAATTTAGCCATCCATTCATTGACAGGACACAACTGAAGCGACTTAGCAGCAGAAGCAGCATTGGTAGGTATTTGGGTTTTTCCCTACTTTTTTATTATTATAAACATTGCTGTTATGGACATGGACATATGTATGCACATGTAAGTTTTTTTTTTCAATTCTCTTAGATATATACCTAGGGGTGAGACTGCAGGAAAGAGAAAGTGCAAGTCGCTCAGTCGTGTCTGACCTACTCTTTGCGACCCCATGGATTATACAGTCCATGGAATTCTGCAGGCCAGAACACTGGAGTGGGTTGCCTTTCCCTTCTCCAGGGGATCTTCATAACCTAGAGATCCAACCCAGGTCTCCCACATTGCAGGCGGATTCTTTACCAGCTAAGCCACAAGGGAAACTGCAGGGTTATACCGTGACTCTATGTCTAACATCCGAGGAACTGCCAGAATGCTTTCTAAGGCAGTTGTACCACTTTATATTCCCACCAGTAGTGTACAGGGATCTGATTTCTCCACAACTTGTCAACACTGTTATTATCTGTCTTTTTGTGAAGTGGTATCATACTGTGCTTTTCATTTACCTTTCCCTAATATCCAGTGATGTTGAACATCTTTTCATGGGCTTATTGACCATGCATTTATTTTCTTTGGAGAAATGTCTATTGAAATCCTTTGCCCACTTTTAAACTGGATTATTTTTCTTTTTATTGTTGAGTCATGAGACTTCTTTTTAGCAATATATTCTGGATACAAGTCCTTTATATTCTGCTTCTACAAACTGAAATTTTCATACTGAAGTTCTTTTTGCTACATTCTTTTTCAAAATGAAATCCCTTGCAGATACTATTTTTGCTGGAACAAAACCTTGTGCATACCACCATAAGAGACTGTCCAAGAGTGGACACTAGAATCTTAGTTACGATCTCAGAATTCCACATTCAGAATCCTTTGACATAGCAATTAAGAAAGCAATCAGCTAATAAAGGAAGTAATTAAAGAGCATTACAAAAGCAAAAATTGGGCTTCTGTGGTGGTCCAGTGGTAAAGAATCCACTTGCCAGCGCAGGAGACAAGCGTTTAATCCCTGATCCGGCAAGATTCCACATGCTGCAAAGCAACTAAGCTCCCGTGTGCAACTATTGAGCCTGTGCTCTAGAGCCCAGGAGCTGCGACTACTGAAGCCCTCACACCCAAGAGGTGGTGCTCCCAACAAGAGAAGCCACTGCAATGAGAAGCTTGTGCACTGCAACTAGAGAGTAGCCCCTGCTTGTCGCAACTAAAGAAAGGCCAGTACAGCAACAAAGACCCAGCTCAGCCAAAAATAAATACATAAATAAATTTATTTTTTAAAAATTTCAAAACTTAATAAAGTTGCTTCATCAACACTAGACATTACATTACCTGCAATAAAATAAGAGTGATTACCATAATAAAACTATCATTGCAATGGAGCCCAGTCATATAATTCCTATCACAAAGATAATGTCTTAGGCAAGAACATTAGTCATCTCAGAAGTTATTTACTTCAAAGTAACCAGAGGTAGAAATCTACCTACAAACAAACTTTAAGACTATCCCAGGGATAGTCCTTTGTGATATCAAGATTGTATCAATGGGGAAGACACCTCTGAAAACAAGCAAGATTTGTAAATGGAGGGAACACATGTATTTCTACGGCTGATTCATACTGATGTATGGCAAAAGCCATCACAGTATTGTAAAGTAATTATCCTCCAATTAAAATAAATATTTTTAAAAATCCTATATATATAAGACACATACATATATACACATGCAATATATACGTGTATGTCTTTCATATATAGGTACTAAAATCTAAATTTGTTTATGGAAAAAAAATTACATATTTTTTAAAGTTAAAAGATGACTTTTAAAAAACTTAGGTACCTTAAAAATAATAATCCTCTCCAAAACAAAGAAACCTAGAATTTAGAAAGTCAAGATAGCAGCAATTATTCAGTAAGTGAAGGTTAGTGTCAGTCTCCTACAAAGCCTGCTATCTCATGAATGCAGGCCACTGGCCACAAAGAGAAACAGGACAACATGTGCAGGAGGATCAATGCAAATCCATCACTACCGTGGACAAGTAGCTCCAAGAATGCCCATTCTGGACCCAGGATTAATGATGTCAGAGGCCCAGGTGAAGGACAGGCCTGTCACAGTGCTGCTCGCTGGTGACTGTAGGGTTTGACTGACTATACACATCTACCACGCATTTTAAAAGAAGGTTTAAGCAATTTACCAATGCAGAGAACATAGGTTCAGCTCCTGGTCTGGGAAGATTCCACATGCCGCAGGTCAACTGAGCACATGCACCCCAACTACTGAAGCCTGAGCATCCTAGAGCCCAAGCCCCCAACAAGAGAAGTCACCATAATGAGAAGCCTGCCCACTGCAACTAGAGAATAGCCCCTCCTCACAACTAAAGAAAGTCTGTGTAGCACCGAAGACCCAGGGCAGCCATAAACAAATAAATAAGGTTTTCTCACATGTATTATATATTTTCAGGGAACTTTCAAAAATCCTATTTTACCCTATTTATATCTTTAAATACTGAGAAAAAAGTGTTTATGAAATAAAGGCTGTAACATTTATCATTTAAAATATAAAAGTTGGAGAAGGAAATGGCAACCCACTCCAGTATTCTTGCCTGGAAAAGTCCATGGACAGAGGAGCCTGGCAGGCTGCAGTCCATGGGGTTATATGACTAAGCATGTGTGCACGAGGGTGGAGGGAGATGGGTTGGTAGCAATAAAGTGGTAGAACTGAAAAAATAAAATAAAATAAAATAAAAAAGCACAAATTTCGTATTAGGTATCAGATAGTTTGCAAACATGTTACATATGTTAATTCACTTACCTGTCACAACAACCCTATAAAGTCAGGACTGTAATTACCCCCATTTTATAGATAAAAACAAGGCAGAAAGTGACTTAGGTAGGGCTAAAATTCATGGTCTGTCTGACTCTGGGGTCTGTGCTAAATTTCACTATTACCAAAGTGACTACTACTGCTTGAAAAAATAAACACTGAACTAAAACTTAGAACTTAGTTGCTATTAGACAGTAAATCTCTTTTCTCTCTATAGTACTATGGAAAGTACCTTTGATGACTCATCCTAAAAATGAAAGAAAAAAAGTAACCAGGACAATAGACTGGGAAATAAATTTCTGAGTGCAATTCTTACTTCTTTGTTTGATGATGTTCTCATTCACTTTGTGACATAAACTAAGACAAGGGAAGTCTATGTTTTCTTAAATAACATTCCCTGAGATAGTTCAAACTGAATGAGATCACCAAGAAAAAGTCAGAGAGGACAAAATAAACCCGGTGACTCTGCTTGGAGAATCAATTACCAAGAAGGTAGTCAAATTCTATTGGAGTTTGTTCTCAAAGCAAAAAAAAGATGCATTCCAAACCTCAAGTTTAATTATTTAATTTTAAAACATGATCTCCTTAACCCATGATGTTCTTCAAGAATAGTACTGTAATAATATTACAAGATTAGATTTAGCAGAGCTTGGCTTTTCTGTAGTCAAGCTCCCAGTAAGTTATCAAAACCACATTTCTTCCTTGTGAGGAAATGTGAGGGAGATTTGTCTCTCTCTTCTCATGAGCTAGGTGCGAGGGACACCCCTCACCTCCCTCTGCCTAGGAAACCAATGGCCCCACAGAGTGAAAGCCCCTGTGCCAAGGAAGCAGGATCAGGAAGAGGCAGTTGCTCTAAGAGGCAAAGGCACTACATCCAGTCTCCTAATATAACAATCCCTGGCCTTCTTCAATGACAAAAGGCATCAGGGCTTCATCCTCCTAAGTCTGGAACCGTATGTTCATTTTTGTTCTTGAGATTCCATCTTCAGACTCTCTAATTTGGTGTCAATTCTGGGATCTGTGCTCCCAAGTCACCCTTAATTTCCACTAGGAAAGCTCCTTCCTAGAGCACCTCTCCACTTTCTCTTTTTTCCACTTAAACCTTGTAGGGAAGGAAAAAGGTGTCTAATTGATAAGAACATACCTCGTAGGAGAAGAAACAGAAATAACATACCTCCCACTACACACACGCAAAAATAAATTCCTTAATTATCTTTTAATTTTTTTTTTTAAGACAATTCTAAGCATTCTTTCACAACAGCTAGTGTGTGGTTATATGAACAGGACTCCTAGAAGCAAAAAATAAATTTGAGAAAGAGATGCTATTAACAACCATCTGTGGGGAAAGTTGAGGAATTGCTGATTTGGCCTTTCTGTTTCTGCAAAGCACCTGGAATCATTACTGGAGTAAAAGGAGGAGAATTGAGTCTGAAGGGAATGGCAGGTTGTGGGAAAAAAGCAGAAACAGGAGAGAAGGAAGATGTCAAAATGGCACAATCAGGAGAGGAAGTGTTCTCCACCTCTGTCTGGGTAAGGGTTTATTCATAACTCACATAGGAGTCCCTAATGCGTTCGGAGACCATTAATAAATGAAAGCTGGGGTTCACATGTATCCCACATACCAAACTCTGGAGGAAATCCAAGGAGATTTGCTATTTCTTTAGGAGTGAAAAATCGAAGTTGAAGCATTGACAATCTCGTTATCTTTTCTTCTTGTGACAAACCAGTAAGCGATTTGTAAATATGCTCAATCTGTAGGAGAACATCCATGATAACTAATAAGTAATAAATAATTAATAGAATGCAATTAACTTGTTAAGATAATATCATCTGCTGTGAGGCCGTTTAAAAATGATGAACACACAGTCCACCATAACACACAGAAGCCCAGGGTAAAAAGTCTGTGCAATGAATTGTATAATTGGCTCTCCAAGGGTAAGATAAACTCTGAAAACAAACAAAAGCTTGATGTTGAACAGATCAGGATACTTTCAATGTATCTGTCATTTTCGGTCTCTCAAAAATTAACTCATAAGAATATAAATAATAAATAAATAACAATATAATATAAGAGAAAAACAGTGAAAGGAACTTGGTCAACCAGTAAGTCAGTTTTACAATGCAAACAGTCATCAGAATGTCTACAGTTTATGACCAATGTTATCAAATTAAGACATTTTCTTAAAGTGATAAAATATATTTAATAAATATGATTTCTCAAATTCTGACATTTGTTTGCCTCTGATACGGTTTTTACCATGGGTAAATTTTATTAACAGTTAAAGAGTTTAAATCAGCATAAAAGAAAATAATGTGATTTCACTACAGAACTATTCAGAAGTATATAAAACTTACATCAAGTTTGTATTCAACCATGACACCACAAAGAATTTGCAATTGAAGTATTAACAGCCTTGCTAAAACAGATTTATTTTTCCCTAAAAGGCATTTTTATAATATGTGCTCCAAAAGAAGGCTCTAATATTAATATTTGTGTGTAATCTTAGAGAACATTAACTATTGTACTCTGCATTTCAAATTACCCTTTATGGAGTATAAAAAGAAGGGTAAAAGGTAAGAAAAAAAAGTAAAAATATAAAACACTTTTTGTACATATACCCATACCTAGCAACAAGAAAAAGACTTATTCTATAGTAAATAATTATTACACACATATTCATTCCAACTGAATATGTAAAATTCTTTTAACATTCTCAAATTTTAAGTAGTAAATAAAATTTTATTTAAAAATATTTTCAAAATATTTTAGTGCAGTACCTGCACATCCTCTGTCGTCTGCAACACAGAGCCTGTCCCTTCTATGTAGCGTCCATAACTGAAAAATTAACAGAAATATTTTGTAACATCTGCTTGTTAATGATAGACTTCTTAAATATTTCTTGAATGAATCAATTTTACATAGCTACGTCTTTCTGAAATATTCTGAATATCACATAAATATGCTTTGCAATTAAAAAAATAGGTGAAAGACTTAAGATCGTATTTAAGCTTCTCAGACACTAAACTTGACAAAGTTTTTTGTTGTGTAAATACTATTTGCATTATACATTATTGTCATTTTTATAAAATGTCAGTTTTTAAATGTTCATCACATTGAAATGCACAGGAAGTATGCATTAATTACAACTTTTATATCCAAATACTATTCAGTACTAGCATCCCTGCCATATTAGACCAAATGTTATGAAGGTGAAAATGAATAGTAGCTATTTTTCTTCAGATGCTTGAACCATCATTGCTTCTCATGAACCCAAAACCCTATTCTCTCCAGCCCAGGACAGACTCAAGCTCATGAAACATGTATCTACCTCCTACTCTAACACCATATGTTTTAACTATTTATCCTGCAACAGTCAGACTATTGTTTTAAAAAACTATATTAAAAATACAAAACACTATAGAAATACAAGATATTAGTAATATTTCTTATAGTAAGATCACTGCCCGACTGGCTGTGTGATACTTTATCATTTTTTCCTAACAGATGAATTTAAAATATAAATTAAAGAAAGTCACATCAGAGAAAAGCTGTTTTCTTATATATCATGTGTGTGCCTGCTTATATTATCTACACTAAAATAGATTTTCACATTAAAGCTTCTTTTATACAATTTTTATAATTATAAAAGAATTTCAAGGTTTTTTTTTTTAATTACAAAATTGATAAGTCCTGTTTTATGAGAGTCCCAAAGAGAACCTATCAGACTTGGAAACAGACAACAGCTGACTGAAGTCTTTTAAGGTGATGGAAAAAGCAATAAATTTATTCCCCTAGAAGTACAAGGGCAGAGTATAGAAAATCAGGATAAGACTCGTACGATTATCTCAGGGGCAGAGTGTCAAGACAACTAGCTCTCAAGTAAAGAGAGAAGGTTTGAATGTTTAAATCATAAAACTACCTATCAAATAAGTTCGAGTAGTATGAACAAAGAAGAGGCAGGGATCTTTTACAAATTCTTCTCCAAGGGTTTTATTTCCCCTTCTTTCTAGGTTTAAAAAGAAACTTGAAAAACACATTCATTAACACTTGAGAAATAAGCCAAAGGCTATATCCCCTAACTGTGCAGTAAAATAAATTATGATATACCTATACCATGAGCATAGCAAAATTCTTAGGCAATAATACCCAAATTACATTGAATGGTAAAAAAAAATGGGCACATAATAATGATTATAATATGCTACAATTTACTTAAAGAAGGGGGTAAAACTATACATGTATATTTAGATACCCTGGAAGATCAGACAGTAAACTGAAATCATCAGTTGCATGTAGGGAAGGAAATTGGATGAACAAGAGGCAGAGAGGAAAGGAGTCTTACACAATCTCAGTTCCTTTTGAATTTTGAACCATGAGAATATAATACTTACCCAAAAACTAAAGAAAATTTAAAGTGTTCTAATGTGCTCCAGATTATTCAATCTTATTTCTTGATATTAAATTTTAATTTCTTCTTGTACATTGATTATGAAAGTGGACAGAAATTTTTGAGGTATCATAAAAAGAAAGGTGGTAAAGAATTAGCAATTTGCCATCTACAGAGACCATGTTTTCACTGCGGGTATGTTTCCACTGAGGGTAATTAAGCTCCTTCGAAGGTCCCCAAACAATGGCCTGGCCTTTCACAGCGCTTCCGTGGGCTGCGCACATGATGTTCTGCCAGAAGCAGTTTTTACTTGTGCGTTCTATTGGAACACCAAAGCCGGCAATTAAGGGAGGGAAAAAAAACAAACACATTCTAGCAGAAACATTTTATAAAATGCTCCCTGTTTCCAGAAGAAATAAAAGAAACAATAGTTATGAAAACTTGGTTACTTTGGATATGTCCTGAGTAGAGACTCTTTAAAACTTACCCTTTTGTAAAGCAGGTGGATCTTCTGGAAGTGGGTTTAACAATGTCTAACAAAAGAGCATATCGCAGTAGTGACTTTGGTGGTAAAAAGAATGAATGCTTGTCAATGTCATCTTCAAGAAAATCTTTCAGCATTCGCACAGAGAGATTGCTGTCCTGTTGCTGTTTCCTGTCAATTTCTCCTGCAGTTTCAAGCTTAAAAAGAATGGCCTCTTTTCCAGAACACTGTGTGCTGCTGTCAAAGCTAATATTTGGTTCAATTTTCTTTTCTTCAGTTTTCTTTTCTGCATTTACTGCATATTTAGGGGGATGTTCAGATTCCGTTTTGGGGAACTCCATCAGTACCTGGCATTAAATAAAAATATACAAATTGTCAAAAGCCTTCTTAAAAATAAAAGATGAATTAATAATATCCAGTCAACATCATGCAAAAAAAAATTCTTTAGCTTTTACTGAGCTGTCATTAAACAGATAGACATTGAGGTTTACTAGTAATTTATATAAGCTACTACAAGTTTTTCATCATATAATGATAGGCCATCAGTCTATAGATAATTTATTTTATGAAATTACTGCTTTATCTAGTAATAAAACCATTCAACAAAATAATAGGAAGCAGGTTGAATATACAAACGACATCATATTTGGAAAAGAAGTTGAGAAAGCAACAGGAACATTTCCAGAAAATGTATTTTGAATCAAAGCTTGCCATTCCCCTTCATTTAAAAAAAAAAAAAAAACACTAAAATATACCCATGATCTAAAGGAAAATTAGTTATTAAAAATGATAAGCACTCTTTGCCCTGAAAGGTTATTTCTATTCCTGAGCCCCACAGGAAAAACTTGTTCCTACAAAACAGGTAACCTTGTATAAAGTCCTATTTTGAGAAGGATAAAACAGTTTCAGGAATTTTTAATGATGAAATCTTTGTTAATATCCTTTATACATTGTTTTTGGAACTATCCACATTGAAAGGGAGACACATTGCTATTGTATAATATAATACAGGCGTGTCTTCCATCGCCTGCATTGGCAGGAGGGTTCTTTATCACTAATGCCACCTGGGAAGCCCCATAATATAATACACGTGTGTGTAGTCACTCAGTACTGTCCAACTCTTTGTGACCCTTTGGACTGTAGTCCACTGGGCTTCTCTGTCCATGGAATTTTTCAGGCAAGAATAGAGGGTTGATAATTCCTATTCCAGGGGATCTTCCTGACCCAGGGATCAAACCCATGTCTTCTGTGTCTCCTGCATTGCAGGCAGATTCTTTACCCACTGAGCCATCAGGGAAGCATAAAACTGGTATTGTGTTATAGGGGGATTCAAATGATACTACTGAACCCCTGTTAGTAGGACATGACTTTTAAGTTCTTACCTGTGATGATTACAGAGAGCTTCACTGAACCACTGAAACTCTGTTATCCACAACAATTTTCAGCAGAAGCATACAAAATTGCTAGCATAATAAGAGTCTAGCCATAGCAATTGTGCATTTCATCCTAGCTTGTACTAATCATTACCATATTTTAATCAGTTAAGGCTAAACAGCATAGATTTCAAAGAAAATGCAACCGACGTGTGAAAACACTCGAGCCATTTTTAAGACAGTATACTGAATTTTTATCAACAGTAGTCTATAGCTTCTTTTGAGGGAGAAAAATAATTGACGCAAAAGAATCAATGGTCAGAAGAGAAATTATTGGGGGGCTCATTTCCCCCCAATAATTTCTC
Organism: Muntiacus reevesi; assembly: GCF_963930625.1. NCBI lineage: Eukaryota > Metazoa > Chordata > Mammalia > Artiodactyla > Cervidae > Muntiacus > Muntiacus reevesi. The sequence continues at coordinate 30,852,459 of NC_089250.1, forward strand.
TTCCGACCATGAAAACAGCAGTAATGGTAATTTTTTACTTTCAACTTATTTTTTGTAATGATGAAAGAAATGCTTCCGGTTTTATTTCAAGCAATTAAAGCAGTCATAGCAGGAATGGGAGGGCTTCCCTGGTGGCTTTGTGATAAAGAATCCACCTGCAAATGCAGGGGACATGAGACGCAGGTTCAGTTCCTGGGTCGGGAAGATCCCTTGAGAAAGGAAATGGCAACCCGCTCCAGTAATCCTGCCTGAGAAATCCCATGGACAGAGGATTCTGGCAGGCTACAGTCCATGGAGTCGCAAAGAGTCAGGCATGACTCAGGGACTAAACAACATAAGGAGGGGCAAAAGGCTTGGAAGACAGACTGAATGCATGATCTTTATTACAGTCATGAGAGGACACACAAACCTCCATCAGTAGTTCCAGAAAATAAATAAGCAGACTGAGACCTACTTACAACAGATAAATAATGATGATGATGATGAGAACAACAACAATAATAATAATACCTGACCAGGGGCCTGAAAAGGGAAAGGCTCTGGCTGAAGCTTTGCAATAAGGAAGTACCGTAATCTTGAATTTGGAATGCCAAGCTGAAAGTGAAGCAGAACAGGTAGTTGCTATGGGAAATCAAAGTGATCTATACCAACTGTTAGCATCTAGTGAAAAAAAAAAAACTCATACACTGTACATTAGTTTACATCAGACAAAATTCCATTATTAATTTGCGGAAGACTTCCCTGCACAAATTCTTTTTTTTTTTTTAATTATTTTTTTCCATTTGTTTTTATTAGTTGGAGGCTAATTACTTTACAATATTGTAGTGGTTTTGGTCATACATTGACATGAATCAGCCATGGATTTACATGTATTCCCCATTCTGATCCCCCCTCCCACCTCCCTCTCCACCCCATTCCTCTGGGTCTTCCCAGTGCACCAGTCCCGAGCACTTGTCTCATGCATCCAATCTGAGCTGGTGATCTGTTTCACCCTTGATAATATACAAGCTTCGATGCTGTTCTCTCAAAACATCCCACCCTTGCCTTCTCCCACAGAGTCCAAAAGTCCGTTCCGCACATCTGTGTCTCTTTTTCTGTTTTGCATATAGGGTTATCATTATCATCTTTCTAAATTCCATATATGTGCATTAGTATACTGTATTGGTCTTTATCTTTCTGGCTTACTTCACTCTGTATAATGGGCTCCAGTTTCATCCATCTCATTAGAACTGATTCCAATGAATCCTTTTTAATGACTGAGTAATATTCCACGGTGTATATGTACCACAGCTTCCTTATCCATTCATCTGCTGATGAGCATCTAGGTTGCTTCCATGTCCTGGCTATTATAAACAGTGCTGTGATGAACACTGGGGTGCACGTGTCTCTTTCAGATCTGGTTTCCTCGGTGTGTATGCCCAGAAGTGGGATTGCTGGGTCATATGGCAGTTCTATTTCCAGTTTTTAAAGAAATCTCCACACTGTTCTTCATAGTGGCTGTACTAGTTTGCATTCCCACCAACAGTGTAAGAGGGTTCCCTTTTCTCCACACCCTCTCCAGCATTTATTGCTTTAGACTTTTGGATAGCAGCCATCCTGACTGGCATGTAATGGTACCTCATTGTGGTTTTGATTTGCATTTCTCTGAGAATGAGTGATGTTGAGTATCTCTTCATGTGTTTGTTAGCCATCTGTATGTCTTCTTTGGAGAAATGTCTGTTTAGTTCTTTGGCCCATTTTTTGATTGGGTCATTTATTTTTCTGGAATTGAGCTGCAGGAGTTGCTTGTATATTTTTGAGATTAATCCTTTGTCTGTTGCTTCGTTTGCTATTATTTTCTCCCATTCCGAGGGCTGTCTTTTCACCTTGCTTATAGTTTCCTTTGTTGTGCAAAAGCTTTTAAATTTCATTAGGTCCCATTTGTTTATTTTTGCTTTTATTTCCAATAATCTGGGAGGTGGGTCATAGAGGATCCTGCTGTGATTTATGTCGGAGAGTGTTTTGCTTATGTTCTCCTCTAGGAGTTTTATAGTTTCTGGTCTTACATTTAGATCTTTAATCCATTTTGAGTTTATTTTTGTGTATGGTGTTAGAAAGTGTTCTAGTTTCATTCTTTTACAAGTGGTTGACCAGTTTTCCCAGCACCACTTGTTAAAGAGGTTGTCTTTTTTCCATTGTATATCCTTGTCTCCTTTGTTGAAGATAAGATGTCCATAGGTTTGTGGATTTATCTCTGGGCTTTCTATTCTGTTCCATTGATCTATATTTCTGTCTTTGTGCGAGTACCATACTGTCTTGATGACTGTGGCTTTGTAGTAAAACCTGAAGTCAGGCAGGTTGATTCCTCCAGTTCCATTCTTCTTTCTCAAGATTACTTTGGTTACTCGAGGTTTTTTGTATTTCCATACAAATTGTGAAATTATTTGTTCTAGTTCTGTGAAGAATACTGCTGGTAGCTTGATAGGGACTGCATTGAATCTATAGATTGCTTTGGGTAGTATAGTCATTTTGACAATATTGATTCTTCCAATCCATGAACACGGTATATTTCTCCATCTGTTTGTGTCTTCTTTGATTTCTTTCATCAGTGTTTTATAGTTTTCTATGTATAGGTTTTGTTTCTTTAGGTAGATATACTCCTAAGTATTTTATTCTTTTTGTTGCAATGGTGAATGGTATTGTTTCATTAATTTCTCTGTTTTCTCATTGTTAGTGTATAGGAATGCAAGTGATTTCTGTGTGTTAATTTTATATCCTGTAACTTTACTATATTCATTGATTAGCTCTAGTAATTTTCTGGTAGAGTCTTTAGGGTTTTCTATGTGGAGGATCATGTCATCTGCAAAGAGAGAGAGTTTCACTTCTTTTCCTATCTGGATCTCTTTTACTTCTTTTTCTGCTCTGATTGCTGTGGCCAAAACTTCCAAAACTATGTTGAATAGTAGTGGTGAGAGTAGGCATCCTTGTCTTGTTCCTGATTTTAGGGGAAATGCTTTCAATTTTTCACCATTGAGGGTAATGCTTGCTGTGGGTTTGTCATATATAGCTTTTATTATGTTGAGGTATGTTCCTTCTATTCCTGCTTTCTGGAGAGTTTTAATCATAAACGGATGTTGAATTTTGTCAAAGGCTTTTTCTGCATCTATTGAGATAATCATATGGTTTTTACCTTTCAATTTGTTAATGTGGTTTATTACATTGATTGATTTCCTGCAGCAAATTCTTAAACCTTTTAAACTGTCACTTTGTACCTTTATTTGAGTGAAACAAATGTGGAATCAGATGAATCATATGTCTATGAGTCACTGTCATTTTATATTTTCCAGGTAAGAAGATATATAGACTTTCTTACATTCATTATTGATAGTACAATAATCATAAAAAAATTAAATTCACATATAGCTATAAAATTCAGATACAGAAGGAATCATGTCTGAGCTAATTTTAAGATTTGCCTATAATGTTATTCAAAATGGATCCATTCTTTTTATTGAATCACATTCCCTTTGGGAAAATTTATTTAAGTTTCTAATTGTGGTACTTACAGAGGTTGGAGACAATAGAAATTCTTGGTACTGAAAGCCACAATTTTCTATTGTTTGTATTAACAGATCTCTGAAAAGACAAAAGGAAAGAAAGCTTTCACTCTATCATTTGAAATGTGGTTCTTATATAAAATATTACATATAAAACTTCATTTTATGTGAAAACTGTACCTCCACTCAACTTGTTTAGAAAGAGAAAAATCCTAGGTCTTAAGTCCAATACTTGAGAAATTACATTTCTCAAAAAAAGAGATAATCAGTATTATAAATAAAAAATTGCTAATCCACTGATGGTAAATTCATTATCAGAATGAAGCTATGTCTGTAGCCAATCAGATAGGGGAACACTATCACAGACAGCAGGTGAATCAAAGACTTAATTGGTTGCATTTTCTCCAGTGGGGCAACCATCTGAAAGGGCCCTGACACAGGGCTTGCTTCTTCAATCCAACAGGACAGAAAATGCCTGTCAAGAGGACTAATTCTTACTGAAAACATTCCTACTTCTAATGAAATGGACACCAACTTAAGCAGCTAAAATTGAGAAATACCATGCGCATTACTCATTCTGGAAAAATTCAAACATATCAAAATGTGAGAGAATCAGCTGACTCTAACCTTGTGATATTTCACATTACTCTTCAAAAACTACATTAATGATAAACTACATAACATATCTAAAATGTTAGAGTGTACACATTTATTTTTCAGATCTTTATTTCACAACAGCTCTTATTATATAATATACCAACTCTAAGATGAACACAAGAGAAATACATTTCTTACCTTGTAGAAGATACTTCAAAACCTTTAACATTTTCTAAAAGAATATACTTCGGTAATTTTTGTAATCTAAAACAAAAACAAACAAACAAAAAAACAAAATAGAATTCCAAACATCTTAATACTATGAAGTAAGAAGCAAAGAAAATCCTTACTTGTGAGAAATATGAGGTAACTGTTCAAACTGATTTTAGAAAAGAATTTTATAAAGGATGGAGATGACATATTTTAACCCTTTCCCCCATAAACATGATAAGGTTAACATTTGAAATGTTAATTTCCACTGAAGTTTAAGTGAAAACACAGGACTGCACAGAGCTTTGAACTACACAGAATGGCAGTTCAAAGGGCTGACGTTTACGTGGAATGGCAGCTTCTAGGGTGAGCAGTGCAATTTTCCAGGCCATGGGCAACAGCATTCACTAACACTAGCATCATCTGCACTAATCCTGTGAGCAGAGGCAATAGAATTCAGCTATTAGGCTGTAACACCCTGTCACTCACTTGAGCAGCACTGTAGTGCTAACAAACATTTGCAGTTGCTCTATCAGTCATGGCAGAAGATAAATGGCATGTATAGTATCTGTAGAAGCTGCTAATCTCTATAAAATGATAAACATCACATTCCTCGAGATGCAAAGTTTTACACTTATGGTAAGCTTGTACAGGAATCTAAGTTTTTACCTTGGGAGAATGTCTAGAATATATAAGAAGCTATTTGTCCTTGGATCAGTCACATCACCTTGCAGGCCAATTCTGAAAGGAATAAGAAAATAAGTTCAAGAATCTTACATAAAGATATCAAGTCACTTTTAAAAAGGCAAAACAGAGAACTACAATTAGTTGGTCCTCACAAAAAATATAATCATCTCTGTTACTATAAAGAACAAAACATATTTATTCATGTAATTAAAACAAAAAAAGCTTTGTCTGTCTAGTAAATGTAGTACTTATAAAAAAATAATATGCCCAAATAACTTATATGAGGCAAAGAAGAATATGAAGTCAATGAAGAATTAAAAACAATTATCCTCTTAAAATCAACTTGTGTAGGAAACACACACACATACAATTGGCTGGTGACACCTTTGCTCTGCCCCAGGGGAAACAAAAGAAGTTCAGAGATGTGAGCTGATTGGGCATGGTGGCAACATAACAGACAATGGCAGTATGACCCAGCAATCCCACTTCTGGGCATACACACCGAGGAAACCAGATCTGAAAGAGACACGTGCACCCCAGTGTTCATCACAGCACTGTTTATAATAGCCAGGACATGGAAGCAACCTAGATGCCCATCAGCAAACGAATGGATAAGGAAGCTGTGGTACATATATACACCACGGAATATTACTCAGTCATTAAAAAGAATTCATTTGAATCAGTTCTAATGAGATGGATGAAACTGGAGCTCATTATACAGAGTGAAGTAAGCCAGAAAGATAAAGACCATTACAGTATACTAACACATATATATGGAATTTAGAAAGATGGTAACAATAACCCTATATGCAAAACAGAAAAAGAGACACAGATGTACAAAACAGACTTTTGGACTCTGTGGGAGAAGGTGAGGGTGGGATGTTTCAAGAGAACAGCATCGAAACATGTATGTTATCTATGGTGAAACAGATCACCAGCCCAGGTTGGATGCATGAGACAAGTGCTCGGGCCTGGTGCACTGGGAAGACCCAGAGGAAGCGGGTAGAGGGGGAAGTGGGAGGGGGGATCGGGATGGGGAATACATGTAAATCCATGGTTAATTCAACTTAATGTATGACAAAAACCACTACAATATTGTAAAGTAATTAGCCTCCAACTAATAAAAATAAATGAAAAAAAAAAAAAAAAGAAAAAAAAAAAGAGTCAATGGCAGTGATAACTAATCACATCCAAGTAGACCAAGATAGTAGGTAAGATCAGGACAATCTTGTTCAGTGTACACGGGAGGCAATAAAGGTGAAGGCTTGATTCTACACAAAGGTGTTGCAACTTGGTTAGACTAACTAGGTCAAAATAGGTCATGTGAAAAGGTGGTATTTGGATCAGCAATTAGATCTTATAAGTAACATTCAATATGATCAAGAACCAAGCAGAAAGGAAGACTAGATTGGGCATGAATTATAACAACAGAGGATTAGGATTTAAGACTTTGTCACATATTAGCTTCAAAGTCTTAAATTACTTGACTTCACTTATCAGCTCCTCATGCCTGATAGCAGGACCAAAATCATCAGTCGATCTGAGGCTCAAATGGGAGAGTGGACTTGAACAGATTCCTCAGAAACCTTGGTTTCTTCTCATTTAGTCCCTTTCCTCTGAGAGTTCCAAGTGATGATTGTGCTGCAGAATCAGACTCTGCGGCCATTAGCAGCTGGATATGGGCTGATACAGAGTGAGAATGGTATCATAGGGAAGACATGGGCCCCATTGCAGGGACATCTGAGGCATCACAGTGCTGGGGCTGTACTCTGCTCTGAGCCTCCCACTCATGGCAATCAAAAAAGCCACACCCTTTCATAGCTCAGGACTATTTTTATGTAGAACGGAAAGGCTTGATTCTACACAAAGGAGTTTTTGGAACGTCATCCTTCCTTGATAAATTCCCAATCTGCTTTCAGACACAGTTCCAGTATCACCTCCGAAAGAATTCCTCCTTCCTGATACGCAGCAATATAACACCTTTTCTCCTCTATGTTCTCATGGCAGTTTCAGCATTCATTTATTATCCCCTTAAATCACATTACAAGGTCGTAATTATTAATATTTGTCAGTCTGTAAGTTCTGTAACAGAACTGCAGCATTAAAAACAATACCTCTAATGTAGGGGCACAATAAATCCTTAAGGAATTAATTTCCTAGAAAACTTGAAATAAATCAAAACCTGGGTGGATATTAAGCATGAGCAGGATATTTATTTAAATTTGAATTTTTACTAAACTTAAAATTGCATTATGTGTTTAAATGGAATGATATAAAATAATTGATGAATCCTGGCCCTTATATTTTATAATTGTATGACCTTGAAAGAGTTACTTAAACTTTCTATGTCTCACCTGCTCACCTATAAAAAGACAGTATACTAATGCACATCCCATAAGCTTGTTGAATTAAATGGCAAAATCTAGTAAGACATTTGGATGGTTGTCATTATTATCATTATTATTTAATTAAAAATATTATTGTTAAAAATATCTAAATGAAGATAGATTAGTCAAGATTTTATCTAAAATATAATTCCCTGAAATACATAGTCAAATAAATACCTTATAAGAAGAAACTGAATTGGAACATAGCTTTAAAAAAGCTATTTTATAAATTTTATGTATGATTAAGTATACGTATCAATTTTGAGAAATACAAAATTCACAGATGCATTCTTAACTAGTTTTAACATTTTACAGTTAAGTAATTTAGGACTTGAATATTTATTATGAAAAATATGACTTTGATTAATCAGTCTTAAGAAGATATTCCTGAATGCTGATTAACTTAAATAATTCAAGGTAATTTGGGTCAGAAATAAATATTTTATCTTCAGTAGGTATTAAAGAAGTACCACATAGTCTCGCCATACCTACAATGACTATGACCAAATCACTGTGCTCATCTGTCAGTTAATTACTCTTTTCCTCATGATTAATGCTGACTTATAAATGTGAATAGAGAAAGAGAATTACGTATGAAAAATTTCACGACTAGGGAAATGCAGCGAATGGGCTTTATAGTGTCTGTGCTTGAAATTACAGTATTTTTTATTTAATGAGGCTTTCAAAAGTATTCTTCCTAACAGAGAAATATGTATTATACATACCTTGTGAAGGGCTGACAGGGTGGGCTCATTAAAATCATATTGAAAGATAATCTGTCAAACTCTTCTAGTGTAATGCCCTAAGGAATGAATGTTTGGGGGGGAAAGAATATAAAAACATGCGTAGAAGGGGGAAAAAGGAAACAAGCTAACTAATTACAACTAAATATATCAGAAATTGTGACAGCTTATTTATAACACTTAAAAGTTTATAAAACACTTAATACTTTTTAAACAAACTTCAGTTAAACTAACATTCCAAAGTGATTTTGTGAAGGAAGTAGAGCAGTAAGCCGAAGCTATAATAGATTAAATGACTTCCCCAAACCCCAGGACCAGCCCAAGCAGAGCTGGAAAGTTAGATCCTAAGCATTTCATGTCTCTATGATACCTCAAGTCTAATTAAGACTGCTGTGATTTCAGGAATCAAACATGGAGAACTTTATTCCATAATTAATTTCAGCAAAAGATCTGGAGAATTATTAACACCTTTCTATTAATATTATTTATTTAGAAAATGTGACGTATAGACCAGTCACCACTTGTCTCCTGTCTGTCTATCAGTATATCACCAAACAGAAAAGGGTCCCACTTTCAGATATCTGCATACTGTTTTACAGTTGTGTGTAGTCAAAGAACCTTATAATCTTTTGAGGTTCTATAAAACAAGATTAACCAAAACAATGCCTACTGGGCTAAATAGTTTTAAGATGTACTGTTTTGCTCCTTTATATACAGTATCAGAAGACAAATACAGAGAAATACAAATCATGGGTTTGGCCAATTCTCATTAGGCTCTGTTAGCATATACTCTTAGCCAGAAATTTTAAAACAACAAGCCCAGAATCCCAACATTCCTAATTACAACACATTTCTAAGAAGTTCCAGTTCATGAAAAAAGTGGGAAAAGCTTTATTCTGAGTTCTGAAAAGAGTTAATTTGTTGAACACATCAGTTGTCTCTAGTGTATTAAAAGTTTGAATGTACATGTCTATTGTTTTTAAATCACAGGCTTCTAAAAGTAGTTTAAGATGTATATGCAAAACGAAATGAAAATTAAATAAAAGTCCCCAAAGCACCTCTAGAACCCAGAGCTCTAAAGAAAACAATCTGAAAATCACACACTCAACAGTGTGTCAGAAACCTGGGGCAGAGCAGTACCGTTATCACAGGTACTTAAGTTACACAGCTAGCTAGCACAGGGCTATTAAGAAAAGCAACTTATTGACTTCACAACTGACCGTAGACTGATTAAAGCCTAATTCCTAAAATTAAAATAAAAATCAAGCAACAACTTTTAACATTAGGAGCATCCCAACTAGAATCTAAAAGAAGTAAGCAGTTAATACCTCCAATACCTCCGATTAGACATACAAAATTACAATTTTAAAGGATTTTTGGAAAGGGTGATTTTTTTAATAGCACAACTCAAATGACAGAGCAGTTATGCAAAACATAGTCACTCAATTAAACCATTCACAACTATCTTTAACTTAGCAATCTAGGTCAGTGTATGTGACAGGATTCAAGAAAGTAGTTACAGAGATTCATGGATTAACTTTAATAATTTGATATTTTATAATAACACTAATGGAAATCTATTCTTTTCTCATAACCAGAGCATTCAAGTTAAAAAAAAATCCTTGCTTTCAGAAAACATTAGATCAACTTCATGTGCTTACTTCATTTATCGAGTGTTGATAAGCAACTCTGTCACACTACTTGTTTTATTACTTCTCTTCTCAAAAAGCTTCCTGGTCATTCTTCACTTAATTTTCATTTAAGCTTTAGGAAGAACTTGGTAGATTAGTAAACAACAACTTTTGACTGTTTTAGTGAATTTATTGCTAATCTAAAGAGAACTAAAATATTGTGGCACATGGTAAATCTTTAATAAAATCTTACTGAGTGGATATTTCATACTATTTTCTGCCCTATGAACTCTGATGTTTTGTTCATGAATAATCTGTTCAAAATTACATGTTTTGTTCAAGAACAGAACTTCCCTGATCATTGTATTAATCCCCATTATAAAGTAATTTTCTATGACTCATAAATACTTTTTGCCTTTAGACAGATCTTACCTTATATCAGTTCTGAAATACCTGTTATGCCTGGCATTCTCCCATTTTTTAGGCACAATATGTAGTTCATTAGCCAATGTTCATAATCTAACCCACCAATATTTCAGAGTATCTATAATACGTTAAGCACTGTGATATGTCTGGGAACACAACAATGAACAAATCCAGCAAGTTTTCAGCTCACATGTTTATACTGCAGTAACTAGTAATTTTCCATCTCCTATCTAGATAAATATCAGATTTTAGTTTATTACTAATTATCTTTGTAACTGTCCTATTCTTGGTTAAAAACCTACATGCACTTTTCAGGCCTGACCCCAGGCCATGTCAAAGGCCTCACGCAGCAGGTGCTGGGGAAAATCATCCTCCCCACTCCAGACTTGGAGCAAGGCCAGTGCCTGGCAGTCTCTGAGAGCAAGTGCAAGGTCTCAGGCCCCTTGGAAGATCATGCTCTTCACATATTTGCATTCCAAGGTCTCTCTATCTGTGGGTACAGAGTCCTCTTCAGCCGTCATCTATTTCTGCCAAGGCCTCCTTCTGGGAGGAGGAGAAGCCCTTGAAGATACTTCTCTTGCTATGACAATACCCAGCAAATTGCACTCTCTCCCCCAATACCAGGGGCTCCCTCAACTGTTAGCTGACTCCCAAGTCTGCTGATCCACTCAACTTCACAGCAGGGTGCTGTACCCTAGGGAAACAGAACAGGGGCAGGGCATAGACATTTTCTCTACAGCAAGTAATTAAGGCTTCACTCTTTCACTGTTGCCCTGTTGCTTTAATCAGCTACTCTTGATCCCTGACAGCTCAGCTGAGCTCCTGACAACAACATGAAATAATGTCCTAAAAATCTACAGCTTCATTTATCTTTCAAAGAATAGACATAGTTTTTGAGTCTCACTTTCCTTTCCTACTCCAATTAGAGTATTTTTACACTGCAAAGATTTATAACACTCTCACCTTGCTTTCTGACCGTAATTTCTTTCCTAACATGGCAGCTTTATTTCTGGGTTTTCCACTCTGATTCATCTCTTGCTTAGTTAGATTAAGTGGCTGAACCATTTTTTCAGTAAGGGCTCACAGGTAATAACAGTTCATGAATTGTTGGAGGTTTTATTTCAGGAATGTTTTTCATTTATGTCTGTTAATGCTTTTGTCCCGTTTGTTTTGCTGTCTTCTGTTTGCCACTCTGACATGACTTTTATTTCTATAATGGTTTTATTTTTCTCATCTTTTTTTCTTCTTCCCAGACCACTGATAGTTTTCAAGTTTATTGTCTTATTATATTGCTTTTGAATGAAGCTCCAATACGTCGGCCACCTGAAGCAAAGAGCCGACTTAGAAAAGACCATTATGCTATGAAAGATTGAAGGCAGGAGGAGAAGAGGACGACAGAGGAAGAAATGATTGGATGGTACCACTGATTCAAACTCCCAGAGTTTCAGCAAACTCTGGGAGATGGTGAAGGACAGGGAAGCCTGGCATACTATAGTCCATGGGGTTGCAAAGAATCGGACATGACTGACTGAACAACAATACATTTATTTGAGTTCTTGAAGATAGCAAGTTTTATTTAAGGGCAAACTAATGGAGATGTGTGTTTATAATTTTCTTCTGCTTCTTAATACAATTTTTCTGTAAATATTCTGCTTGTTTATGTTACTTTCTTCCTTCAAAAAGTACTATTTCAGCATAGCCTCAAAGGCTCCTTTCTAATTACTAATATATATATATATATATATAAATGGAGATCACTTGAATCTAGAAATTTGCTAAAAAGGTGAAAGAGCAGGTACTTTGTCACTGCAGTTTCTGAGAAGAACCCACAAAGACGTCTAACTTAAGACCATGCCTCTGTCCTTAACCCATGTTCTCACAGTTAGGATGAGCAAGAAGTCTGCAGAGCTTGCAGTGATGTTTTCAGCCCAGTGATTTGGAATTTTTAATGTCTCTTCTCCTCACTTTGAACAAACAATTGCTGGGTCTGCTTTGTCTCCTCCCTTGTCCTTCTCAAAGCTGTATGAGACACAGAGAGATCCAAATGCAATTTTGCCATCTTCATTCACTGTGTCTTATTGCCACTACATCTGACATTATTTTTCTCAGTTTTCTTTTTTGTTTTGGTTTCTGTTTAAATCCTATTTTCAATCATAATGGTTTCCCATCCCCTCTTTTCTCTTCTTATTTCTATTAGGAAAAGAAATATAATTTTAGAATAGAAATATCTTGTCTTTGCCACATTCAATCAGAGGTCCCCCCAAAAACTGTTCACAAGTCCAACTTCTGCACTAAGTTGTAAGTTTCTCCAGCTGAAGACTAGTTCTCAGTCATATCTGTGTTCCTCTAAGGGCTCAATAACTTGCATGAAGTCAATGTTCTCAAATTTCAGTTGATCAGAATATGTTGTTTTCAGTTCAGTTCAGTTCCGTGGCTCAGTCATGCCTCACTCTTTGCGACCCCATGGACTGCAGCACACCAAGCCTCTCTGTCCATCACCAACTCCTGGAGTTTACTCAAACTCATGTCCATTGAGTCGGTGATGTCATCCAACCATCTCATCCTCTGTCGCCCCCTTCTCCTCCTGCTTATGAAACTTCAAATCTCTTCAGTCTCTCATTACTCCTAAGTTCTCCATTAAACTTCCAACCACTTTTTAAGCATGACTCTCAATGTACTTCTGATACATTTGATCTGGACATAACACACTATTTCCATTACAGAACGGGGCTGAAGAGAACATCCAAGAAGAGACCAACAGCTGTAGGAAGGCACATTGTCTTTTTTCTCATAGACATCGTTTTAATGAACTGATTCTCTCCTCTCAAATGAGCGGGAGGTACCTATCTCCATTCTTTCCTCTCCCTAGTATTCTTATTTCGTATGCAGATAATATGACTTATTATCATCTATTAAAACTAGTACTGAAATAGAGCTACCACTAGAAAAATGACTACATATATATTATTCTAAATGCCCCCAAATTTCTTCTGGCATGTAGTTGGGAACCCCAAATACATAAAATGTCTCACAGTTTCCCTTAGAAGGTAAAAAAGAAAAGAAGGTTAAGTCATCAAATGTAATGGGTGCTTTACTGATTTTGTTGTTGTTTCATATTTTGTTCAGTGGGAGAAAACCCTTGCTGAATTGGGACATTTGACTGCATCAAATTTTAAATACTTACATTAAATTTAACTTACATCTAAATTTAAACTTAGATCCATTTTTTTAAATAAAATAAATTTTGCTATCATAATCCATGTCACAGAAAATTTGGAACCTAAATGCAGATTGCCTACATATGAGTCAATTCAGTTACTTTATAGCAGGTATGTTTCTCCTGACCCTGTATTTACTTCTGCCCTACGTCCAGGATGAGACTGGCAGACTTAGTGCAGTTTGCCATGATGTTCATGAAGTGCACTGCTACCAGTTACTGGAAGGATGATGTTATACCCATAGCACTTCTCTCGATGAGGTTCGTGGAGAAAAATATTCTGTTCTCAGTATCAGTGATAGATGGTCTTCAACACATAAACAGATGACTTTTACCTTGTGAATACCCAATCACAGAGCCAGGAAATGGCCCTATTTCATATCCAGCTAAAAGAAAGCTTAAAACAAACCTGCTGGATACACAAAATGTGGTACATCCATGTCATGGAATATTATTCAGCCATTAAGAGGAATGAAGCCCTGACACATGCTACAACACGTCTGTATGGAAACATGCTAAGTGCAAGAACCCAGACAAAAAAGGGCCACACATTATATGATTCCATTTACAGAAATGTCTAGATAAGTCAAATCCATAGAGGTAGAAAGTAGATTAGTGGTTGCCAGGGCCTGGAGGGAAGAAGAAATGGGGAGTCACTGCTAATGGGTACCAGATTACTTTTTACGGGGATGAGAACGTTCTAGAATTAGAAAGTGGTAATCCTTACGCAACTTTGTCAGTAAATGAAAAAAGAAAAATGCTAAAAATGTACACTTTAGAGTGGTAGACTTCATGGTATAATGAATTATATCTTACTTAAATAAAATTTGTGAGACTTTTGCTTCTGTCTGGAGGGAATAAATTCTGAGACTTACTTCCCTTCTGTAAATAAACTAGAAAACTGGGAGAAATGTAATAACTATTTTCAGATATTGGACCACAGGCAGATAGGACTACCATTCCTTGGAAAAAGAAAAAAAAAAAAATCAGTTGAAGATTTTAGACTTTCTACCTGGAAATAATTTCCACACAGCAGTGAAGGGAAAGGACACTTAAACTGTACTTGGGAATGTAGATGAGTTGAAGAGAGACACTGGCATTCAAGGTCAAGGCGACCAGAATTTGCAGAGCAAGACTACCACACTAAAAGAAGCTGCATAAGGAATGAAATACAGAAATCTGCATAACATTCCCTTTGAGTGTCCTGCTGAGCATGAACCTGGGCATCTATCAGGCAAAATGCTTTGAGGTAGGCAAAGACAAACTGCCAGGAAAAGAACCATTATTGGGAAGCTGTAAGTCAAAAAAATTCCCAGATCTCAGGGCAAGAGATCATTCGAGTTGCCACCACAACCTAGTTCAGAACATGGGACACTTAATCAAAGAAAGGTCTCATATTAGTAGCAAGATCCCTGAAGAAGGAAATGGCAATCCACTACAATACTCTTGCCTGAAAAAGTCCATGGACTGAGGAAACTGGTAGGCTACAGTCCATGGGGTCACAAAGAGTCAGACACGACTGAGCGACTTCACTTCACTTATAGTAAAGGCTACTCCACATATACTCTGAAATGCTTAAAATAAGCCTCAAAAAGAATCAAGATGATCTGAAATTAACTGCCTCTGAGAACAAAATCCAACAGTCTTTAAAAGATTACAGTAAACTCCAGCACTCAAAAATGTAAAACGTACAATGTTAGGCTCCCAATAAAAAATTATTACAATGCTAATAAGACAAGATAATGTGATCCATAACAAATGGGTGTGAATGGAGGAAGAATCCATCAATAGAAACAAACCCAACAATGACATGCTGGAAATAACAAAGATTTTAAACAGTCATCATAAATATCATTAATTTATTCAAATACTTAAAGGAAAATAAAAATATTACAAGGAGACAAGAACATAAAAAAGAATGAACTGAAACTTCTAGAAATGAAAAATATCTAAAATGAAAAGTTGCATATCAAAAAAAAACCTCTTAAAGATATAGTAATATAGTGTACTTCTAAAATGAAGCAAACAGAGTAGAATAGACTAAAAATGAACAGTCTAAGTGAATATGAAGGGATCTTAAAATAAAATCTAATTGAAATGCAAGGACAGGGAATTCTCTGGTGGTCCAGTGGTTACGACTCTGTGCTTTCACTCACTGTCAAGGGCACAGGTTCAATTCCTGGTCTGGGAACTAACATCTAGCAAGCCACATGGCACAGCCAAAAAAAAGAGGCAAAATTAAAAGGATGGATAAAATACATACATACAAACACTAACCATAAGAAAGCAGAAGTTATATTAATTTAAGAAGCTATATTAATATCAAGAAAGTAGACTTCAGAACAAGAAATAATTCTGAGGGATAAAGAGGACTATTTCATAATGATAAACAGGTCAATTAGTAAAGAAAACAATCATAAAGCATATACACTTAATAAAAGAGCTCTGGATAAAATGAAGCAAAAACTAAAAGGAGTTAATAGACATTCACAGTTGTGCTTGGATATTACAACATTCTCTCAGCAACCGATAGCAAAAAATCAGTAAGGATACAGAAAAACTGACAATACTATCAACTAACTTGACCCAAATGACATTTATCAATGTTCACTCAACAAAAACAGAATACACATTCTTTCCAACAGGACACAGAGCATTTACTAGACAGAGTGAATTCTGGGCCATAACACAAATCTGAACCAATTTAAAATAACTGAAACCAAACACAGTATGACACCAATAAAACAGAAATGAGAAATCAGTAACAGAAAGACATCTGAAAAATTCCTAAATATTTGGAAATTTTAGAACCATTCTTACAAATTAACACATAAGCCAAAGACAAAATCAGAGGGGAAATTAGAAAATACTTTGAGCTGAATGAAAATGAACATAAAGACATATGAAAATTTGTGATTTGTAGCTGAAATTTAAGAAAATGTATGACATTCTATGTTTACATTAAAAAAGAAACACAAACTCAAGTCAATCATCTAAAGTCCCAATGCAAGCAGTGTAACAGAGAATAAACTAAACACAAAGTAGAAAAGAATAATAAAGATGAGTAGAAATTAGAGAAATAGTACAAATGAATAACAGATAAAATCAATTCCATCTAAATCTGTTTACTTGAAAAAAGCAATAAATTTGGTAAGACTCTAGCTTTAGTAGTAGAGGAAAAAACAGAAAAGATAAAAATTACTAACATCAGGAATGATAACAATGGATGTAAGGAAATATGATGAATAACGTTATACCAATATTATTGACAAATTATAGTAAAAGATAAATTTCTTCAAAGACACAGATTTCCAAAACTGAATGAAAAATAAATAAAAAGCCTCAATAGTCTTATAACAGATAGACAAACTCATAATTAAAAGGCAAGAGCACTGGAGTGGATTGCCATTTCCTTCTCCAGAGGCTCTTCCTGACCCAGAGATCAAACCCAGGTCTCCCACATTTTAGGCAGACACTTTACTCATAATTAAAAACCTTCCCACAAAGAAAACTCCAGGTCCAGATGGCTCCACTGATGAAATTCTATTATTTATAGAAGATCTAATACTTGTTCTTCACAGACTCTTAGAAAAAATAAGAGTTTGTGAAGCCAACTGGATTGGCCAAAAAGTTCATTTGAGTTTTTCCATAACATCTTACAGAAAACCCAAACAAACTTTCAGCCCAATATAAAGCTAGTATTGATATTGCCCTAAATATCAAAACCACATAAATATTTTATGAGGGAAGTACAAAAGTCACCTACAAAGATAAGTGTAAGAATACTTAATAAAACATTAGCAACTGGGATGCAGAATAACATAAAACTGATTCTATACCATAAAAAAGCAGGATTTACCCCAGGAATGCAATATTGACTTAACATTCAAAAAGGGAGTTGATATGATCACCATATTAACAGAATAAAAGGGCAAATTATATAATCATGTTAAATGATAAAAAAAAAGTTTTTGACAAAATTCAAAACGTATTCATTCAACAAATTCTTAGAAAATGAAATAAAAGGAAATTTCCTCAACTTAATAAAAGGCATGCTCATACTCAGTCGCTTCAGTCACATTCGACTCTGCGACCTCATGGGCTGTAGCCCGATAGGCTCCTCCGTCCATGGGATTTCCCAGGCAAGAATACTGGAGTGGGTGGCCATTTCCTCCTCCAGGGGATCATCCCGACCCAGGGATCAAACCTGTATCTCCTGGTTACTCTCACAGAAGCATTTAAATAATTGTTTTTTTAATCTAGTTTCTACAGCTACTGCCATCCCTCTAACCAATTCTTCTCTTGTTTTTGAAATTCTCTCCTTCCTTGACTCTTAAAATTCCAAGACCTATTTATCCTCCAACCTCTTTGCCAGTCATCTTCCCATTTCACCTGCTTCTAAATACCCATGTTCCTCTAAGCATGTAATACATGACAAATACACAGCTAACATCTAAGATGTTAAATGATAAATGACTAAATAATTCTCCCCTAATATCTGGCAAAGGCAAGAATGTCCAATGTCACACTTTTTATTCAACATTGTATAGAAGGTCCTAGACAATGCAATAAGGCAAGGAAAAAGTTATACTGGTTGGAAGGGAAAAGTATAACTCTTTTTTCCTCAGACAATAGAATTGTACATGTTAAAAATCCTAAAAAATCAATATTAGTTATCAGCAATATAGCAAAGTTACAGGATACTAGGTTAATAAATACATATTACAAAATATTAACTAAATATTATAAAATATAGCTGATACAAATTAATAAAGACCTAAATAAGTGAAGAGAGATACCATATTCATAAACTAGATGATTATTTTATGAAGAGATCAGTTCTTCCAAAACCACTCAGTGAAATTTCAATCAAAATACCTTTTTTAGGTAGAAATTGGCAAGCTGATTCTGAAATTTATACAGAAATGTAAATTAGAGAGTAGCCAAAATAATCTTAAAAAATAAATTCAGAATTTTGAGAACTTACACTGCCTGAATTTAATATATATGATAAAGCTACAAAAACCAATAGTGTGTTATTGATATAAGGATAAAAACATAGATACTACTGAAGAGAGAATTCAGAAATTTACTCACACACATATGATCTATTTTTAACAAAGATGTCAAAGAATTTGTGGAAAGGATAGTCTTTACAGAAAATAGTGCTAGGATAATTTTATATGCACTTTAAAAAAAAAATTACCCCCACCTGAGACCACACACAAAACGTAACCATTTAAACAGGTCATAAACCCAAATGTAAAAGCCAAAACTATAAAACTAACAGGAAAAAATGCAGTAAACAAGACTTCTCAGGACAGAAAAAGTGTCCCAGAAAAGAAAAAAAAGATAAGTAACTTCTGCACTTCGTGAACACAGTTAAGGAAAGACAAATTACAGAATTGGAGAAAATATTTGTTACACATATTTCTGACAAACAATGCGAAACCAGAAAAATGTCAACACTTCTTAAACTAAATGATAATAGCCCAAACATCAGTTCAGTTCAGTTCAGTTGCTCAGTCGTGTCCAACCCTTTGCAACCCCATGGACTGTAGCACGTCAGGCCTCCCTGTCCATCACCAATTCCCAGAGCTTATGCAAACTCACGTCCCTTGAGTCAGTGATGCCATCCAACCATCTCACCTCTGTCCTCCCCTTCTCCTCCCACCTTCAATCTTTCCCAGCATCAGGGACTTTCCTAATGAGTCAGTTCTTTGCATCAGGTGGCCAAAGTATTAGAGTTTCAGCTTCAGCATCAGTCCTTCCAATGAACACCCAGGACTGATCTCCTTTAGGATGGATTGGTTGGATCTCTTTGCAGTCCAAGGGACTCTCAAGAGTCTTCTCCAACACCACAATTCAAAAGTATCAATTCTTCGGTGCTCAGCTTTCTTTATAGTCCAACTCTCACATCCATACATGACTACTGGAAAAGCCATAGCCTTGACTAGACAGACCTTTGTTGGCAAAGTAATGTCTCTGCTTTTTAATATGCTATCTAGGTTGGTCATAACTTTTCCTCCAAGGAGCAAGCGTCTTTTAATTTCATGGCTGCAGTCACCACCTGCAGTGATTTTGGAGCCAAAGAAAATAAAGTCTGCCACTGTTTCCACTGTTTCCCCATCTATTTCCCATGAAGTGATGGGACCAGATGCCATGGTCTTAGTTTTCTGAATGTTGAGCTTTAAGCCAATTTTTTCACTCTCCTCTTTCACTTTCATCAAGAGGCTCTTTAGTTCTTCTTCGCTTTCTGCCATAAGGGTGGTGTCATCTGCATATCTGAGGTTATTGATATTTCTCCCGGCAATCTTGATCCCAGCTTGTGCTTCCTCCAGCCCAGCATTTCTCATGATGTACTCTGCATATAAGTTAAATAAGCAGGGTGACAATATACAGCCTTGAAGTACTCCTTTTCCTATTTGGAACCAGTCTGTTGTTTCATGTCCAGTTATAACTGTTGCTTCCTGACCTGCGTACAGGTTTCTCAAGGGGCAGGTCAGGTGGTCTGGTATTCCCATCTCTTTCAGAATTTTCCACAGTTTAGGTCTACTGAAGAAGGGAATGGCAAACCACTTCAGTATTCTTGCCTTGAGAACCCCATGAACAGTATGAAAAAGCACAAATATACCAAACAATAAAAAAAAAAAAAGAAAAGAAATTTCATCAAAGAAGACATAGAAATGACCAATAATCACATGAAAAAGTACTCAACATTATTAGTCACTAGGGAAATGCAAATTAAAATCACAATATCACTGTATGCTCACAAGAGTGGCTAAAATTTAAAAGACTGACAATAGCAACTTTTGGTAAAGATGTAAAATAACTTAAAGACTTAAACATTGACTGTGTGACTAAAAAATGGTATGAACACAAAGTAAAACAGTTGACATTTTCTCATAAAATTAAAGAAGTCTATCATACACTCCAGCAATTCTACTCCTAGGTATTTACCCACAAGAAAAAAAAAAAGTCCATACAAAAACCTACATGGATCTTCATAGCAACCTTTTTATAACAGTCAAAAACTGGAAACAATCTAAACGTCAAACATGTGAATGGATACACATTTTGCAATATGAAATTTCCACAAATACCTGTACATACAGAATATCACGGAACAATAATGAAAAGGCAACTACTGATTGACACAACGCAAAAAGCATTACACTAAACAAAAGAAGTTACACAAAAAACTACACTCATGACTTTATTTATGGTATACTAGAAACAGAATATTTAATTTGTAATGACTGAAAGCAGATCAGTGGTTGCCTAGGGCTGGGGTCAGAGACTGACACTTAGGAACATTTTAGGGTAATGGATGTTCTAAAGTCTCAACTGTGGTGACTCAGTTGTATGAATGTGTGTGTGCTCAGTCTTGTCCGACTCTTGCGACCCCATGGACATTGGTCAAAACTCAAACTATACACAAAGAGTGCAGTTTCTTGCATATAAATTACAGTTTCATGAGAAATATGTGCAAAAATTTTCACAACATAAAACTGGGAGCAAAAACATAATTTCATACTACACTGTATTTTGAAAGTAATAATGCATTAAATACTTCTGCTGAGTTCATCACAAGCAAAAAACTATCTTTACCTTCGACAGGCTTCAACAAGAAGAGAGTATTATGGAAACATATACACTCTACCATATGTAAAATAGATAACCAGTGGAATTACAGTATGACTCAGGGAACTCAAACTGGGGCTCTGTGACTACCTAGAGGAGTGGGATGGAGTGAGAGGTTGGAGGGACATTTAAGAGGGAGGGGAAATATGTACACTTATTGCTGATTCATGTTGGTATATGGCAGAAACCAACACAATATTGTAAAGTGATTATTCTTCAATTAAAAAAAAATTTTTTTTAAGGTAACATTCAGTGGAAACAGTGTCAGACTTTACTTTTTTAGGCCCCGAAATCACTGCAGATGGTGATCGCAGCCATGAAATTAAAAGACGCTTGCTCCTTGGAAGAAAAGTTATGACCAACCTAGATAGCACATTAAGAAGCAGAGACATTACATTGCCAACAAAGTCCATCTAGTCAAGGCTATGGTTTTTCCAGTGGTCATGTATGGATGTGAGAGTTGGACTGTGAAGAAAGTGGAGCGCCAAAAAATTGATGCTTTTGAATTGTGTTGTTGGAGAAGACTCTTGAGTCCCTTGGACTGCAAGGAGATCCAACCAGTCCATCCTAAAGGAGATCAGTCCTGGGTGTTCATTGGAAGGACTGATGCTGAAGCTGAAACTCTAGTACTTTGACCATCTCCTGTGAAGAGTTGACTCACTGGAAAAGACCCTGATGCTGGGAGGGATTGGGGGCATGAGGAGAAGGGGACGACAGAGGATGAGATGGCTGGATGGCATCACCGACTCGATGGGCATGAGTTTGAGTAAACTCCGGGAGTAGGTGATAGGCAGGGAGGCCTGGTGTGCCGCGGTTCACGGGGTCGCAAAGAGTCAGACACGACTGAGTGACTGAACTGAACTGAGCATTCAGTAAGTATTTGGCTGACCAAAAAGTTCATTCCGGTTTTTGCCTACACCTTTACAGAAAAACCTGAATGAACTTTTTTGGCCAACCCAATAATATAACCAATGATTTTTTTTCATCTTCTCTTTTTCCACTCTTGCTATGTATATATTGTACCTGAGTACTGCTTAAAAATTAAGAATTAAGCCAAGTTTAATATCATTATAAAACTAAACATTTAGAAGTAGAGTATATGCTTACATTTCAATTCTTTCAAGAACAAATTACTGATTGTATCTCTCTAAAGGTAGAAATTTTTAAAAAGGAAAAAAGAAAAAAAAATAACATGCTATCTTCTGACAGAATTAAAAATATAAATTTAATTCCCTTCTCCTAAACCTTTTCATTTATATATGACTTATCTGCAAATGAAGACACCAGAAATCAGTATCTTGCAGTATTCCTCAATCACATTTTTACTTGCTATATACTTATTAAAACAATAATAACTGTTACTCACTTCAATTGTCTTGGCCAGTAACCGTGTGTGAGGAAAATTATACTTGTATACTTCGTTAGCAACAGTGTTTACATCAACAGCGGCCACCACTTGTGCAGGTACACAGCTTTCTGTAATGATAAATGGAATATCTTAGAATATCAAGTCCTTAACATCAATTTGTTC